>NC_080540.1:281691523-282051523 GCF_028640845.1 Ahaetulla prasina | reverse complement strand
GGCTTTCGAAGCAGTAAAAAACCTACTCTCGAGCGATAGCTTACTGATTCAGTATCATAGCTCATTGCCATTGGTATTAGTCTGTGATGCTTCCCTTACGGGTGGGGCTGTGCTCAGCCACAGGTTTCCAAATGGCACAGAAGCCCCAATAGCCTTCTACTCCAGAACGATGTCCTCGACAGAGAGGAACTATAGCCAGTTGGATAAGGAAGCGCTAGCTATTGTGTCAGGGGTAAAAAAGTTTCACGAATACGTTTTGGTAGAGACTTTGAAATTGTGACAGACCATAGACCACTGTTAGGATACTGGCTGGCGATCGCCCAACGCCTGTGGCACTTTCGCCACGATTGACCCGATGGACTATCTTCTTAGCCGCCTATTCCTACAAACTGCAGCATCGGCCGGAAAAGAGTTGGGGCATGCGGACGCATTAAGCAGATGCCCACTACCAGGGCGATCAAGACCCCACCCGGGACGCCCATACTGTTAATTGACTCTCTGGACTCTGGCCCAGTCACATCTAAGGAGGTGGCTCGGCATCATACCGGACATTACTTTGAGAACTGTACTTGGTTGGGTACAAGAGGGTGGCCCGCTGCGCCGGGCGAGCGTTTTAAAGAATTTGTAAAAAAACGTGGGGAACTTTCGGCTCAAGGGGGGTGCCTGCTATGGGGGGATAGAGTGGTGATCCCAGAAAAATTGAGGAAAAGGGTGTTGGACCTCCTCCACGAGGGTCACCCAGGGATCGTTAGGATGAAGGGTCTAGCGAGAAGCTATGTGTGGTGGCCCTTAATGGACTCAGAAATTGCTGAAAGGGTAGGGAAATGCCAGGCCTGCCAGGAGTCCAGAGCGCTACCCCACCGGCCCCGGTTCGGGAATGGGAGAAACCCCAGGGCCCCTGGTCTAGAATACACATTGATTTTGCCGGCCCCTTCCACGGCCAAACCTTCCTGGTCGTAGTAGATGCCTACTCCAAATGGCTGGAAATCATTCTCATGAGATCCATGACAGCCGAGGCCGTGATCTCAGTCCTACGGCACCTATTTGTAACCCATGGGTTGCCCGACACGCTAGTTTCCGATAACGGCCCGCAATTCCACGGCAACCCAATTTGAGGAGTACTTGGCAGAAGAGGGCATCCGACATGCCCTCTCGGCGCCTTTCCACCCTGCGACGAATGGCCTTGCAGAGCGTTCCGTCCGGAGCGCAAAAGAGGCATTGTCCAGACTTAAGCCAGGCGACTGGCAAACAAAAATCGATGTTTTCCTGGCAGTCCAACACAGAACCCCTGTGTCACAACCGCAGAAGCCCAGCCGAATTATTAATGGGCCGAAGCTCAGGTGCCCCTAGACCGCTTAAATCCAAACTATACACCGGAGGGTTACAAGGGGAAATAGGAAAACAAGAGAAATGGACATAGGCGACGAGTGTGGGCACACAACTATGGTGAAGGCCCAACCTGGATAGCAGGACAAATCCTAAACAGAACAGGTCCAAAATCATACTTGGTGGAGTTAAAGGACGGCCGAGTATGGAGGCGCCACATAGACCAAATAAGAAACGATAGCTGAACAATCTGAATTAATAGAAACGGGCCCTGACTACACAATGTTTGATTCCACAGCTGACTCAAACCCGGAGAACTCGCAGGACTTATCTGAAATTCCGGAGGTCCAGCGACGCCCACAGGTTCCAGTAGAAAACAGCAGGGACGACTCTGCTAATAATCCAGGGCCGGATGGCCTAGAGAAGGAGCTGAGAGGAGCAAACAGCCCCTCCGGTCAGCTCGACCCACTCCCAGGGAATGTACTGCGCAGGTCCGAAAGAGTCAGGAGACGCCCAGTCTATTTGCGTGATTACGTCGAAAAATAATATGTAAATAGCATGTAAATATGGGTAAAGTGTTTTCTGGGGGGAAGGAGTGTAATGTATCTTTAAATGGTTTCGGCGGGAAACAAGCACGTTGCTGATTGGTTAAAGCCGCCGGTGGAACTGTATATAAGGAGAGGTTTTTCCCCAGCCTTGTTGCTGGGTTCACCATATATTAAAGAGCTGTTGTCACTACCCTGGTCTCCAGCCTCGTTACTTCCCGAACATAACAGTAGGCATGAGCTTAAATGGACTCCAGGAGATGGTAGCAGACAGGAAGGCCTGGAGGAACGTTGTCCATGGGTCACGATGGGTCGGACATGACTTCGCAATTAACGACAAGAAAGATAAGAACCATGAGAATATATACACTATTCCAAACCCAGCTCTGGCTATGAAAAGAGCTATCAGACATTTATTCAGTTTTCATTTTTTAATTTATAGATTCCATAGATTAGGAGGGAGGGAAGGGGGGGGAGAGAGAGAGAAAGAGAGAGAGATAGGGTGGGTGGGTGGGTGGGTGAGTGGATGGATGGATGGATGGATGGATGGACGGATGGACAGATGGACGGGTGGACGGATGGACGGATGGATATTTAGGGCTGTAATCCTGCTGATATGATTTCAGATCAAGTGCCATGAAGCCCAGTGAGGTCTGGTTCTGTGCAAATAATTACACAGCTTGTTAAGAGAAATAAACATTTCCCAAGACCCCGTTACTTGAATAAGCTGAAGTTAACATGAAATAATACCATTGGATGAAAAAATATAAGTAAACACAGAAGGGGAAAAACACTGCCGATTTGGAAGGATAGGCAGACTCATTTTCCAGCAATTTCCTGCAGTCCGAAGAATGGATGATTCTTTCTAGATTTCAATAAACATTTTACCTTCTGATTAAAGATTGTTTGGAATTTTCGTCTGAATATGTTAAATTACATCTTTAGTTTCCATGTTTTTTCCTGTTAAGTAAACTAATCTAAATGTTAATGGTTTCTTTTTATAACATATGAATATATACACAGGGCAAATATTGATTGACATATGAGAGTTTTAAGTATTTATAACTTTTCTCTCTCTTTTGCATATAAACAAAAAGAATAGAATATGAAAAAAAAACAATGTCAAAATCCATAGCTAACAGGCATTTATTTTATTTGGGGAATTTTTCTCTTCCATCTATGTTATTGGGGAACAGGAGGAAAGAAGCAAAAATTAATACAGTACTATTCAAACAGCACCACCTTTTGGTTGTAACAATACCTATTTAAGGTTGAAGATTGCTATCAAAGATTTGGTGCATCGAAATCCTGCAAATGAGAATACAGAACATAAAATAATGGAGTTGGAAGAGATCTTGGGGGTCTTCTAGTCCTACCCCCTGCCTATGTTTCATTCTTTTCATAGGAGCTTCTTTGATGTAATTGATGGACAAGGAACTGGTAGAGGTAAGGTTCATACCCTTATTGGCTCAATGAATTTCATTCTGATTTGGTGACTGTTATCATCTAGGTCAGGAGTGTCAAACTCAAGGCCCGAGGGCTGGATCTGTCCCACAGGATGCTTAGATCTGGTTCACGGAGCCGCCCTGGAAACAGCAAAGGACCGGCCTGTGGTGCCTCTGCCAGCGAAAACCGTGCGGCCCTCCTGACCTCCGTTTTTGCTGGCAGAGGGTTGCAGGAGGCTGTCGCAGCCTCCCAAGCTCCATTTTGGGCCACCAGAGGCACCCCTGACATGAGTGATGTCGAGCTGGCCATGCCCACCTGGCCCCCCAAGGTCAAACCCAACCCTGATGCGGCCCTCAATGAAATCAAGTTTGACACCCCTGGTCTAGGTGGAGGGGGCATGGTGGCTCAGCAGTTAAAGAAAGTGAGCAGCAGTTAAAGAAAGTGAGCAGCCCAGGTTCAAGACCCAAGCGCCGCAGGACAGGGTGAGTTCCCGTTATTTGCCCCAGCTCCTGCCCATCTAGCACTTTATTATTTATTTATTTATTTATTTATTTATTTATTTATTTATTTATTTATTTTATTTGATTTGTATACCGCCCTTCTCCCGAAGGACATCATCATCATCATCATCATCATCATCATCATCATCATCATTATTATTATTATTATTATTATTATTATTATTAATAGATTTTTATACCGCCCTTCTCCCGAAGGACTCAGGGCGGTTCACAGCCGATAAAAATACATATAATACAAGATTAAAAACAATATAAAAAACTGATTCAATTTATGGCCTAAAAATTAAAATAAGAATAAAAACCCCATTTAAAAACTGCATTTAAGCTAGCCCTGCGCGATGGAACAAAAGCATCTTCAGCTCGCGGCGAAAGGTCCGGAGGTAGGGGAGTTGATGAAGCCCTGGAGGCAGCTCATTCCAGAGGGCAGGAGCCCCCACCGAGAAGGCCCTCCCCCTGGGGGTCGCCAGCTGACATTGTTTGACCGCCGGCACCCGGAGAAGGCCCTCCCTGTGGGTCGATGGGAGGCTACTGGTGGCAGTAGGCAGTCCCGTAAATAATGCTTAAAAGCATGTTCTAAGAGAGTAGATAAATAGGTACCACTTCGGTGGAAATGTAACAGTGTTCTATGCACCTATAGCCATGCTAACCACATGACCATGGAAGTGTCTTTGGACAACCCCAGCTCCCTCATCTAAGAAACAGAGATGAAAATCACCTCCTAGACTCGGACACACCTGGACAGGGGAAATCTTTATTTTTTACAATCTAGCTACCCAACACAGTTCTTCTCGCACGGATAAAAAAAGGTTTTTGTTGTTAGTTGCGAAGTCGTGTCCGACCCATCGCGACCCCATGGACAACATTCCTCCAGGCCTTCCTGTCCTCTACCATCTTCTGGAATCCATTTAAACTCACGCCTACTGCTTCAGTGACTCCATCCAGCCACCTCATTCTCTGTCGTCCCTTTCTTCTTTTGCCCTCAATCTTTCCAAGCATTCGACTCTTCTCCAGTGAGTCCTTCTTTCTCATTAGGTGGCCAAAGTATTTCAGTTTCATCTTCAGGATCTGGCCTTCTAAAGAGCAGTCAGGGTTGATCTCCTCTAGGACTGACTTGTTTGTTCGCCTTGCAGTCCAAGGGACTCACAGGAGTCTTCTCCAGCACCAGAGTTCAAAGGCCTCAATTCTTTGGTGCTCAGCCTTTCTTATGGTCCAACCTTCACAGCCATACATTGCAACTGGGAAAACCATAGCTTTGACTATACGCACTTTTGTTGGTAGTAGGAAGCATAGTTGTGTATATCATGGGAGAAAGAAAACGGGATAAAAATACAGCTATGGACCAGTGAAAGATATGCCAGAGATTTCCGGCTTGACCTCTTGACCCAGTGACACATAATCGTGGTTGCCATTAAAATGAAATAGAGCACAGATAATAGCATTCCATACTGGAATTATCACAATGGTGAGACATAGCATATGCTGAGAGGTGAGAGAGGCCCACACAATCCTTCACCGAGGACCATCGAGCCAACTCGAATACGTTTCACCCTATAATCGGACAATGTTTTATGTACGGGAAGCTCATCTGGCTTTGTGCCATCCTTTCTGCTCCTATGAAAGCTAAATATAAACACGGTAATAAAATAACAGTATAAGAAATCATGATGGCAAAAGTGATCAAGGATATAAATCAAAGCTGATGCTTTCTTTGCCAAACTATAAACAGGAAAGGATATGTTTTTTTTAAAACCGAACTAATTTAAATAAGGAGCAGACAGGATTTTGAATACTGTGACAAAAATTTAATGTGTTAATTTAAGTTAAACGTTAACCCTTTAATGGGTGGCACAATACAAAGAACAAATGCTGTATTAGAGCTGGATTTGCTTTGTAGCAGAGGTTTCCAATCTTGGCAACTTTACCGCTTGCGGATTTCAACCCCGAGAATTCCTCAGCCAGGAGCATGGCTGGTTGAGGAATTCTGGGAGTTGAAAATCCACAAGCCGTAAAGTTGCCAAGATTGGAAACCTCTGTTTTATAGCAAGATCCATGTCAGCCCTTTCATTCTGGCCTAACATTTCCTGGGTTGCATTTAACTTTTTTAACAACAGGGCAAGAGCTGATTTCTAAAAATGATCCCCCCACAATAAATAACAGAAACGTATTTAAAAAATGAATGGATGAGGCCAATGTATAAATTCAGACTGAGCTCGACAAACAGGAGCAACTTTCAAGAGTGTTGAGTAAAAAAAAAATTATCCCTAACACAAGCTTCTGAATTCATTACTAGTTACTAATATAAATAAAATAAATGATGATGATGTTATTCATTTTATATCCATGTTATCTGATAAAATAAATCTCAGTTTTATGGCGGAGAAACCCTACTTTAGGGCAATACAACTGGATCTGGAAATGTAATGTAATGATTTGTTACTACCAGTTCTGTGGGTGTGGCTTGGTGGTGGGAGTAATGTGACTGGGTGGGTGTGGCCAACTTTTTTTTTTACTTTTAAAAGCATTTTTTCTACAACCTCTTCGACCAAAGAGGTTGTATAAAAAATGCTTTTAAAAGGTTTTGAGGATCCCAGCTGAGCCCTGTGATCATCAGAGGCTTTTTTTTTACTTTTAAAAATGCTTTTAAAAGTAAAAACAAACAACACCTCTGATGATTGCACAGCTCAGCTGGGCATGGTGGGGGACAGGGATTTTTGCTACTGGTTCTCCGAACCACCCACCGCCATTACTACCGGATTGGGCGATCCGGTCTGAACCGGGAGCATTTCACCCGTCTGGAAAGAAATGTATTTTATGTCTACTCCACAAAGCAGATGCCCCATGTTCAAGGCCAATAGGTCTCTCTCCCTCTTCCCCTCTCTCTCATTTGTTTCTCTCTCTCTGATCTCTGTGTGTGTGAGAGGGAGGGAGGGAGGAGGGAAGGAGGGAGGGGGAGAGAGAGAGATTTTGTGTTTTCATCCTCCCACCAGCCACTTGCTTTGATAAAATCATGTCCTTCCCCGCAGTTCTAAAGTGGGGGTGGCTGCAATGATTATACAACAACAAAGGCAAAACTTCCCAGGATTTTCCCAAGACAGATTTTTGGACATGACAACTTCCCCTCAAACTATTCCTGGCCCAGCCAAGCCAAAACAATTGGCAGATAAATTTCTGGGGTAGAGAATTTACAGCTGTTCACATGTTGTGAACTAAGCTCCCAGGATTCCCAGCCAACATAGGCAGCAGACGATGGGAATTGTTATTAGGCAACATCTGGAGGGTCATAGGTTCGCAACCACGCATAAGGTGTAATTTTGCTCCCATTACAACCAGAAACCAGAGAAAGTTTTCGAAGAAAAGACCAGATAAAATTCCAGTAGTGAAATGCCAATAGGTGGCACTGTTGCCTAACATTTGCATTCTTGCCTATTGATTAAGTTTAACAGCAAGGAATCCATTGGTCCCAAACCAATCTGTTTTCGTATCTTTTATTTATTTTTTATTTATTTATTTTGTCACAACAATATATGTAGGTATCATACAAAAAGATTATATAGTACATAAACACATATATGAGTAAATATAGGAGGTATAAGCATATATATATATATAGGAAGAAGAAAAAAAACTCTTCAATTTGAAAAATCTCCTTCTCATGGAAAATCTCTGGCTTTTCTTCTAGCTTCTTGTGCACCAGGCTTTTTCATTGCTGACTTGCCTATGGTCCAAAGATAGCCACAAATAAAAACTTTAGTTTCTGTTTAGACTAAGTAGAGCCAAAATTCCAATGAAGACTGTGTTCAAATGGCTACGAGTGAAAAGGACATCACATAGTCTCTGGAAACAAAGTACTTTTCTCAATTTTCAGGTTTATTGTGTTATATTAAATCTTGTCTATAATTTCTATGAGGTGAATATTATTTTAGATTGAATGGGTTGATTTATCACTTCTATATTACTGGGGTGTTTTTAAAAACAAATTTTCAAGAAGGATGTGTAAAATATATTTATTTATTTTATTTATTTATTTTGTCACAACATCATACAAAAAGATTATATAGTATATAAACATATATATGAGTAAATGTTAGGAGGTATAAGCATATATATATATAGGAAGAAGAAAAGAAAAACAATAGGACAGGAACGGTAGGCATGTTTGTGCGCTTATGCACGCCCCTTATGGTCCTCTTAGGAATGGGGTGAGGTCAATAGTAGAAAGTTTTTGGTTAAAGCTTTTAGGATTATGGGAAGAGACCACAGAGTCAGGTAAAGTATTCCAAGCACTGATGATTCTGTTACAGAAGTCTGCAATCTAGATTAAAGCGGTTGACATTAAGTTTAAATCTATTAGTTGCTCTAGTATTATTGCAATTAAAGCTGAAGTAGTCTTTGACAGGAAGGACATTACAATAGATGATTCTGTGAGTTAAACTAAGGTCTTGTCGAAGGCGACGGAGTTCTTACTGCTTTCTTCCCTTGCATTTCATCTATTTAAAGGGTCTACGTTACCATTTCATTAGAAATGTAGATGCTAAGCTATAATTTGTCACTCAATGTCAATGTACTTTTCAAAAAAAAATATTTCACCTTATAAAGCAATCAAAAACTTTTCCCAAACCAGCAAAATAAATTTCTGAGAATCTGATTAAAAATAAAGGCAATGTATCATGCACGCTCCTTCCAACAGTTAGGAAAGAATGAAGTTCACCGTACTGTCTCATTAGTGAATGGAAAAGAAGTAAGGCCAGTACAAAAAAATTAGTACGAAAAGGAAAGAAAAAAAAATGGAGAGTTCAAAGGTCTTTATCAGTTCCCATTTCACAGTGACTTATAATAATAACAACAGTAAGAAAGTTGGAAGGGGCCTTGGAGGTCATCTAGTCCAATGCCCTCCTCACGCAAGAGACCTATGCTAGGGATTCTATATCCGTATATACTCGAATATAAGCCGATCCGAGTATAAGCCGAGGTCCCCAATTTTACCCCAAAAAACTGGGGTAAACTGGGGACTCGAGTATAAGCCGAGGGTGGGAAATGAGGCAGCTACCGGTCGGGGAAACCCTCCCTCCCTCAGCCGAGAAGGCTGGTGGCTCCCCCGCCCCGCCCTCTCACTGCACCGGCAGGGCTTCCCCCGTTAATGCAAAAGCCCGCCAAGTTTGCGCCATCCGGTATAATGTGAAAAAAAGAAGGAAAAAAACTCGAGAGAGTCAGATATACTCGAGTATAAGCCGAGGGGACGTTTTTCAGCACAAAAAACGTGCTGAAAAACTCGACTTATACTCGAGTATATACGGTACTTGAAATTGGGCATTATAGTTCAACACATGTGAGATCAGTTCAAATTCATTTTTAACCAAGTAGTTCCACACTTTTTTTTTAAGTAAAAAGTTTTACCAGAGTTTTAACAATTAATTACCCTCCTCCTCCCTCCCCCTCCCCCCTCCCCACCTTCACACAAACACACACACACACACCCCACTTCCCAGAGCAAATACAGGGTATAGCATTTACCAATCATAAGCTAAAATACGCTATTTATTCATAAACTCCCATCCCTCCCCTAGAACCATAACTCCCTTATTTCATATAAAAAAAAGATTTTTTTTTAAAAAAGGGAAATACTGTATACAAATACATTTATTACTTTTTAGCAACATCAATAACGTAACAACAATGTAACCAACATTGATGATGGTGTTATCCGTTAGTCATGTCCAACTTCAACCACAACAATACATGAGCACATAATAGATACAAACTTAAAGTGAACCGCTCCAAACTCGATTGCAGAAAACATGACTTCAACAGCAGAGTGGTCAATGCCTGGAATGCACTACCTGACTCTGTGGTTTCATACCCAAACCCCCAAAATTTTAACCTTAGACTGGCTACTGTAGACCTCACCCCATTCCTAAGAGGTCTGTAAGGGGCGTGCATTAGAGCACCAGCGTGCCTACCATCCCTGTCCTAATGTTCCCTTTGATTGTATTCATTTTATGTATTCAATTCATGCTTATACTTATATATATTATCTAATATGTACTCAACAAAATAAATAAATAAATAAAACTCTTGTTGATTTTATGGGCCAGATCTCTCCACATCTTCTGATCGTGCATTGGTTCTTTGAGTTTTTCTACGTTCTGGCTGGTGTCAGCTTTGATGGTGTCTTGCCACAATGTTCTTTGGTGGCCTTGTTTCCTTTTACCACTAAGTCGTCCAAGCATAAGTGCTTTCTCCAGCAAATTTCCCAGCATGACATGGACAAATGCTCAGTCTTACATATTGGAAAAAAGAACCCAAACACTAAGTACATACTTGATGGACATTACCTTACAGATGACCCCCACCCTGTTAAAGACCTTGGAGTTTTCATGTCAAATGATCTAAGTGCCAAAGCCCACTGCAACTACATCGCAAAAAAGGCTCTTAAGAGTTGTAAACCTAATCTTGCGTAGCTTCTTTTCCAAAAACACCACACTATTAACCAGAGCATATAAAACATTTACTAGACCAATTCTAGAATACAGCTCACCTGTTTGGAACCCTCACCACATCTCTGACATCAATACAATTGAGCGAGTCCAGAAATATTTTACAAGAAGAGTTCTCCATTCCTCTGAAAACAACAAAATACCTTATCCCACCAGACTTGAAATCCTAGGCTTAGAAAACTTGGAACTCCGTCGCCTTCGACAAGACCTAAGTTTAACTCATAGAATTATCTATTGTAATGTCCTTCCTGTTAAAGACTACTTCAGCTTTAATTGCAATAGTACAAGAGCAACCAACAGATTTAAACTTAATGTTAACCGCTTTAATCTAGATTGCAGAAAATATGACTTCTGTAACAGAATCATCAGTGCTTGGAATACTTTACCTGACTCTGTGGTCTCTTCCCATAATCCTAAAAGCTTTAACCAAAAACTTTCTACTATTGACCTCACCCCATTCCTAAGAGGACCATAAGGGGCGTGCATAAGCGCACAAATGTGCCTACCGTTCCTGTCCTATTGTTTTTCTTTTCTTCTTCCTATATATATATAGATGCTTATACCTCCTAATATTTACTCATATATATGTTTATATATTATAAAATCCTTTTATATGATGTTGTGACAAAATAAATAAATAAATAAATAAATAAAATAAGAGAGATGCTTTTTTGTGACTTTTGCCTTCCAGTGACATGTCTGGTGTTACACACTCCAGTACTTGGTTGTTAGTCATCTTTGCTGTCCAAGGAATACGCAGGAGCCTTCTCCAGCACCACAGCTCAAACAAGTTGGTTTTCTTCCTATCTTGCTGTTAAGGTTCAATTTTTATAACTGTGGGTAGTTACAGGGAACACGATAAGCAGACTAATTTACATTTGGTTGCCAGGCTGATGTCCTTGCTTTTCTATATTTGGCCCATGTTCATCATTGCTGTGACCCAGTCCAATCCAACACTTTATTTCTGAGCTCCTTTGAGCTATCTGTGATCCTAGTTACCAACACTAGGTAAGCTGGTTGGATTTCTATAACTCTCAATGGTCATTTAGATTGGAGATCCAAAAAGTTGAATCTAAACATTCTGGAAAGGACTAGATCGGGGATGTCGAACTGACAACCCATGGGCCAGATGCGTCACGTGCAGGCCACACCCATCCCAGTTCCGCAAAGGAGAAAAATGTAACAAAACGTCACATGTCTGTGACATGACGCAGCGAGTTTGACACCCATGATCTAGATCAGAGGTGGGATTCACTTACCTTCACCTACTTTCCCTTCACAAATGTGAGCGCTTGCATATGCCACCTGCATGCGCAGTCGTGTCACATTACATCCGGGTGGGTGGGTGGAGCCTCCCACAGTCGCCGCTACCAGTTCACATGATCCAGACAGCTGACTGAATGCCAACACTGGTCTAGATTAAGAGAAGGACAGTCTATTCTATTTAGGAATATTTCTCCAAATCTCAGGCACAACCCATTCACAATACTTGCTACCTTGTTTTTGAGGTAGGGGAGATTGTTGAACCTAGCACTTGTGATTTCTTCCTTACCTGCCCTGTTTTCCCTGAAAATAAGACCCAACTGGAAAATAAGGCCTAGCATGATTTTTCAGGATGTTCATAATATAAGCCCTACCCCAAAAATAAGCCCCAGTTAAGATCATCAGCAGACGGAAGCATTTAGTACTGTGTTTTCCCCAAAACAAGACCTAACCGGAAAATAAGCCATATTGTGTCTTTTGGAGCAAAAATTAATATAAGACCCGGTCTTATTTTTGGAGAAACACGGTATAATATTCTAAATTCATTGCAATAGGTCGTCCAGTTTTCTCATAAGTTGTTCAACAACATGAGATAAAGATTTTATGATTAGTAAGAATCTCATCTGGTTTCATTTGAAATTTACCCAGTCAGATGACCTTTTTCTTATATGGTGGAGAAAAACTGATAATTTTTTTAAAAAATGAATCTAGTTACAAATTGAATTATAGAGAAATTACCTTGAATAGTGCTGAACTCTTTAGTTTTAAAACCAATCAATTTAGGAAAAAAAACACCTAGTTTATGGACTAGTTGGTCTTGTTGAAAACTGTTCAACTGATGCACTTGCAAGTAATAAATTGTGCCACCACTCCAAAGAGCAAGATCATAAATAAAATCAAAGTCCAGGGACTAATCAAACTATAGAGTGCACAAAGGGGAATCTAGAAATCAGAAGCTAGAAGGGTTCATTTACTAGATAAGAGAGACTGAGAGAACTTCACCAGATGCCTGTAACTAAAGGATGTTATTGAAAGACAACTAATTCTCAAATGGAAGTTTGGTGTTTTGTTCTTAAAGAGAATTATGTTTTGGAAATCAATCTTTTCTCCGGATTTTTGCAAACCCAGCAAACCTCAGGGACTGAGCAATGTATCATCTCCCTTGAGAGTCCTATCGGACTCCTTCCACCTGCATTCTAGATTTCCATCTTCCTGCTTGATTTTGAATTATGAAGATCAATTTGCTGCATGTCTCCAACCTCAGAATTGAAATTAGTAGAGGAGTTGTTTTGCGAGGACTGCAGGGGATGTAAAAGTCACCTGTCCAATTTTTTTGAGAGACATTTCCAAACAGAGTGGCTGATATAAGATTAGATGGGCTATTATCAGTGGTGGGTTTTAATTTTTTTTTACTACCGGTTCTGTGGCCGTGGCTTAGTGGGCATGGCATGGCTTGGTGGGTGTGGCTTGGTGGGCATGGTAAGGGAAGGATACTGTAAAATCTCCATTCCCACCCCAATCCAGGGGAAGGTTACTGTAAAATACCCATTTCCTCCAGATCAGCTGGGACTTGGGAGGCAGAGAATAGATGGGGGCGTGGCCAGTCAGAATTTTTACTACCGGTTCTCTGAACTACTCGAAATTTTCACTACCGGTTCTCCAGAACTGGTCAGAACCTGCTGAAACCCACCTCTGGCTATTATCATCCAACCTATGGTGCACAGCTGCTTCTTCCATTACTCCTCATATTACAGAACCTAACTGGAAAATAACCAAACAGTATCTCAGTTCCAGTTAGAAGATCCTGACACTAAACTCATGCTTCAACAGATGACATCTTTTGGCTAACCTTACCTGGGCTCAGACGTTAAGCAGGGCCAGGTCTGGAGAATACTTGAACAGAATTTCCCCAGGAAATGATAGAACTGTGTACTAAACTAGGAACTTGAAAAGAAAGAAATGGAACCAACTTCAGTGTAGTTTTCAAGAAAACTGGGTATACATGCCTATAAAGGCTCCAGGAATTAATCTTGACCCATTGTCTAAAGCAGGGACTTCAAACTTGTGGACTTCAACTCCCAGAGTCCCTCAGCCAGCAAAGCAAAGCTGGCTGAGGAACTCTGGGAGTTGAAATCCACAAGTCTTAAAGGGACCAAGGTTGGAGACCCCTGGTCTAAAGCTATTACCTTTACATGAATTCATGCAAAGCATCCTTTTCTGCATGAAGTTCTACAGGAGGTCTAGGACTTTTCACCTCAAACTCTTGGCGCTTCCTGTTTCCCCACCAGGGTTTCACCTCTGCATTATTACACTTTGTCACTTTGGGCCACAGCCCCTTTGTCCCAGTCCATTCACCGCGGCCCATTTGTCGCAGTACAGTTTGCTTCGGGATTTTGAGCGCACAGGACAGTTAGAAGAAAGAGCCTCCCTCTGAACTGCAGCCATGCTCTACTCCCAAAGCCCCCAAGCCCCTGCACCGATTGGCTGGCTTCGAATTGTCCTGTGTACCCAAAAGCCCGACGGGAACTGTATTGTGACAAATGGCCCGCAGAGAAGGGACTGGGACGGAGGGGCTGTGGCCCAAAGTGACAAAGTGTAATAATGCAGAGGTGACACCCTGGTGGAGAAACAAGCAGTGCCAAGAGTTCGAGGCGAAAAGTCCCATTCCAGTCTACAGGACATTTTGAGCCCCTCTCTCCGCTGGCCTTGGTAATACTATCTTGACATGCCACCAGCATCCATCATTAGCACACTTTTCTAGGGTTTATGGCCAGCATCCATTCTTACGGACCCTGGAATTTGAAGGGCATTTACTTGCAAGGAGAATATTCCTATAATCTCTGTCATTGCTTCATGTGTTCAAGAGGCCAAGCGGCAGGCTTCCTTCCCACCCTCTTTAAAACATGTGCCGTTGCCCAAGAAAAGAAGACTGGAGGAACAGGAGCTTAAATGACATCTAAACCAGCATTCTCCACATGTGTTAGTGGGCAGAGGTTTGTGAAGATCAGGTTGCCTCCACACCCCAGAGTGATATTACATGCTAAGCATAGCTGCCCTAGGCTTCACCCCAACAGCCTGGGTTGTTTTGTCTCAGCTGGAGAATGGCCCCAGTTGTGTTTGACACCTGTTAGGAGAAAGTTGACTGCCTTGTATTATCAAGAGGTCTTGTGTGTCAAGGAAGGTTTCTGGATTCCAATGCTTCCCACTTGCTCTGCACTAGTGGGGTTGAGCTAAGAAGTTTCTCCTTGATCCACAAGGAAAGAATTTCTGGGTCATGGAAAGGAGCCAATCTTGTTCTTCGAATAACTTTTTATTTGTGCTCAAGGATTCTCTTTGGATTGAGTTTGACCTGGCCATTGAATTTCTCCCCATAAAGAAGTGTTTGGATAGACATTCCATTCTGGGCTAAGCCATAGGATTTCTTGATAGTTTCCCATCCAAGTACTAATTAAATCTAACCCTGCTTAGCTTTTTAAGGTCACATCTCACATTTCCCAGAGTGTTGGAGACAGTCCGTACATAGAAACCGGTGTAGGTGAGACATTGGTCCTGTTTTCATTTTGATGCAAGATTTATCCACTGTGTCCTGAGACCTGCATTCTTTTAGGGATTATATCATTATCATCATTTAACGACACCATAATCCCTTGCCGGGTGGAGTCTAGCCAACTGAATGGAGCTAGCAGAGCGTTTAATGGCCAAATGCCTTTCGTGTCACCAACGCAGAGCTTTGTTCAGCAGATATATTCTCATTGTGCCCAGAGAGAGAAATATCTGCCTCTACCTAGGATCGAACTCACAGCCTCCTGATTGCGAAGCAAGAGCTCCACATCTAGGCCACTGCACCACGGATCTTTTATGAAGGGGCAAAAAACAATGGTCTGGAGCAGAGGTGGGTTTCACATATTTTTACCGCTGGTTTGCCCCGCGTGTGCATGTGCCTGGCCTTGAAAACGTGGCTAAATAGGACAGCATAGCACTGGGGCAGGTGGGCGGGTGGCCCACCCACAACTTCCGCTACCGGTTCTCCCGAACCGGCCCAAACCGGCTGTATATCACCACTGGGCTGGAGTGAAGCAAGAAGGGAATAAAAGAGGAACCAACCGTAAACAGGAACACATCTTCACCTTCTGGTACACTTCTTTTTCCTTCTCCCAAGTACCAGTCTGCAGAAAAAAAGCTGAAACTCTGTCTGAATTCATCCCTCCCGAGTCGGACTGGATCACCTGATCTGGTAGCGATGGCAGTGGGTGGTTCGGAGAACTGGTAGCAAAAATCCCTCCCCCACACACATGCCCAGTCTTTTTCTTTTTCTACTTTTAAAAGCCTTTTTTCTTCGGCTGAAAAAATGCTTTTAAAAGTAAAAAAAAAGCCTCTGATGATCGCGCGGCTCAGCTGGGATTGTCAGAACCCTTTAGAAGCATTTTTTTACAGCCTCTTCGACCGAAGAGGTTGTAGAAAAAATCTTTCAAAAGTTAAAAAAAAATTGGCCACACCCACCCAGTCACATTACCACCACCACCAAGCCACGCCCCCAGAACCGGTAGTAACAAATTTTACATTTCACCACCGCTCTTAGGCCAGGAGCCAAATGAAACCAGGATTAGAACTATCAACTGCTCAGCCCCAGTTTACCCGAGCCACCTCTATGCACACAGACCCCAAAATGTACGCTCAGGGAATGCATTCAAAAGCCACACGAGAGATGGCCCATTTCTGAGTACCCCAACACCAAACCTCTGACAGAAGAGAGGTGTGTGTGTGTTTGTGTGGGTGGGGAATTTTCAAGAGTCTGTTTTTGTTTTGAGATGAATAAACAGACAGGTTCACAGTGGAAGAGGCAGTCTTGCAATCTGACCTAAGCATAGTACATAAAATCATCTACCACCATGTCCTACCTGTCAATGACTACTTCAGCTTCAACCACAACAATACACAAGCAAATAATAGATACAAGCTCAAGGTAAACCGCTCCAAACATGATTGCAGAAAATATGACTTCAGCAAAGGAGTGGTCAATGCTTGGAATCCACTACCTGACTCTGTAGTTTCTTCCCCAAAGCCACAAAACTTTAAGCTTAAATTGTCTACTGTTGACCTCACCCCTTCCTAAGAGGTCTGTAAGGGGCGTGCATAAGTGCACCCACATGCCTACGATCCCTGTCCTAATATTCCCTGCCAACCTTTCGATCGACAAGCTCAGCATCTTAGCCACTGAACCACCACGACCCCATTTAGTGTCTGTTTACTACAGCAATCCTCGACCTTCACCAGTTCATTTAGTGACAGTTCAAAGTTACAGTGGCATTGAAAAAAAAGTGACGTAGGACTGCTTTCCACACTTAACAACTATTACAACATCTCCAGGGTCACGTGATCAAAATTCAGGTGCTTGGCAACTGACTTGTATTTATGACGGTTGCAGTGTCCTGGGGTCATGAGATCATCTTTTGTGACCATCCGAACAAGCAAAATCAATGGGGAAGTCAATTTCACTTAACCGGGTTACTAACTTAATAACTGCATCTTTTTTTTTCTTTTCTCTCTCATCTTTTTTTTTTTATTGAAAAAGTTTTAAGAAACAAAAACATTTTTCCCCCTTTTCCCCCCCTCCCCCCCACAAAACCCCCTTCCCCTCCCTTCCCCCCAGCTTCCCGGTCAATCACAAGGTATTGTTATACATAAACCAAACATAGAGTAACATTTTCCCTTCTAATCCAATTAACCTCATCCAAATCTTTTCATCTCCCAACCCCCCATTACATAAATTTATTATTATTATTATTTTATTTGATTTTTATACCGCCCTTCTCCCGAAGGACTCAGGGCGGTGTACAGGCATAATAAAACCGACAATACAATATATAAGTTTAAAATACGATTTAAAAAAACTTATTTTAAATTAGCCCAATGATTAAAATTTCCCATACTAAAAAACCCCGTTTAAAATAAATAAATTTAAACATTAAAATCCCAATTTAAGCCAGCCCTGGATAAAAGATGAGTCTTGAGTTCATGAAATGTCCGAAGGTCGGGTATTTGGCGAAACCCGGGGAAGCCTCGTTCCAGAGTGGGAGCCCCCACAGAGAAGGCCCTTCCCTGGGGCCGCCAGCCGACATTGTTTGGCGGACGGCACCCTGAGAAGTCCCTCTCTATGGGAGCGTACGGGTCGGTGGGAGGCGTGTGGTAACAGCAGGCGGTCCTGTAAGTACCCAGGTCCTAAGCCATGGAGCGATTTAAAGGTCATAACCAACACCTTAAAGTGCACCCGGAAGGCCACAGGCAGCCAGTGCAGTCTGCGCAGGAGCGGTGTTACATGGGAGCTACGTCTCCCTCTATAACAGCGCAGCTGCATTCTGGACTAACTGAAGCCTCCGAGCGCACTTCAAGGGAGCCCCATGTAGAGAGCATTACAGTAATCCAAGCGAGAGGTAGGCGCATGAGTGACTGTGCATAAGGCATCCCGATCAAGGAAGGCGCAACCGAACCAGGCGAACCTGGTGGAAGGCCCTCCTGGGGCCACCGTCAAATGGTCTTCAAGCGACAGCCGATCATCCAGGAGGACACCCAAGATGCGCACCCTATCCTTTGGGGCCAGTAACTGCCTCCAACAGCCAGCCGCGGCTGCAGCTGACTGAATCGGGGTGCCGGCATCCACAGCCACTCCGTCTTGGAGGGATTAAGCTTGAGCCTGTTTCTCCCCATCCAGACCCGTACAGCTTCCAAACACCGGGACAGCACTTCGACAACTTCATTGGGGTGGTCCGCGGTGGAAAAGTACAGCTGGGTGTCGTCAGCGTACTGCTGGTATCTCACCCCGAAACCACTGATGATCTCACCCAACGGCTTCATGTAGATGTTGAATAATTAGGAAGTATAAAATAATACTTCCTAATTATTCAAAGGCAATCTGATATTTCTTAATCTGATATCTGTTTTGTAAATAATCAATCCATTTTTTCCATTCAATTAAATATCTTTCCTGCGTATTGTCTTTTAAAAAAGCTGAGATTTTAGCCATCTCAGCCAAATTAGTGACTTTCAATATCCATTCTTCTATTGTAGGTACCTCTTCTTTCTTCCAGTATTGTCCAATCAACAGTCTTGCTGCTGTTATTAAATTCAGAATCAATTTAGTCTCAATCCCTGTACAATCCGTTATAATTCCCAAAAGGTAAAATTGCGGCAGGAACTTTATCTTCTTCTTCAGTACATTTTGAATAATCCACCAAATTCTTATCCAAAAGGCCTTAATTTTCTTGCAAGTCCACCAAATATGAAAATATGTAGCGTCATCATAGTCACACCTCCAACATTTCGCTTGGATATCAGGATACATACATGATAATTTTTTGGGATCTAAGTGCCATCTATAAAACATCTTATAAAAATTTTCCCTTAAATTCTGTGCTTGTGTAAACTTAACATTTCTAACCCAGATTTTCTCCCATGTTTCCAACATTATTGGTTCCTGAATATTCTGTGCCCATTTTATCATACAGTCCTTTATCAAATCCTTTTCCGAATCTGTTTCAAGCAACACATTATACAATCTCTTTATATGCTCCTGGGTCTGATTTCTAATTTGCTTTATTAAATTTTCCTCCCTTTGCATTATACCAATTTTTTTATCTTCTTTCCATCTAGCACTTAGTTGCCCATATTGAAACCAAGTATAATTCCTCCCTTCTTCATTTAATACCTGTAATGATTTTAATTGCAATCTACCTCCTTCAGCATACAAAAGTTCTTTATAAGTAATCATTTCCTGTTTCTGTTCTATATTTATATTCTCTATTGCATGTCTGGGGCTCGCCCATATAGGAATCTTATAGTCTAGTTTATAAGAATATTTTTTCCAGACCATAAAGAGCACTTCTCAACACATGATTCTTAAAAGCCCTATTCACTTTTTTTCCATAAAATAAATACGCATGCCATCCATATAACAAGTCATAACCTTCTATGTTCAAAATTCTTTCCTCCGTTAAATTAAACCAGTCACTTATTACTGAAAGGGCTACTGCTTCATAATATAGTTTAAAATTAGGCATTTTTAAGCCACCTCTTTCCTGTGAGTCCTGAATTATTTTCATTTTAACCTCGCCTTTTACCTTGCCATATAAATTTATTAATCCCAATCTGCCAATCCTCCAAATTTTTATCTTTCTTAATTATTGGTATCATCTGGAACAGAAACAAAATCTAGGTAACACATTCATTTTAATAGCCGCAATCCTCCCAATAGCGATAACTGCAATTTTTCCAGACACTCATATCATTCTGAACTTTTTGCCATAGCAAGTCAGAATTATTCTTATACAGTTTCTTGTTCGATGAACTAATATAAACCCCTAAGTATTTAACCTTTTTACCACCTCAAATCCTGTTATTTCCTCTAATTTTTGTTTTTGTTGTTTAGACATATTTTTGATTATCACTTTTGTTTTATTCTGATTTATTTTAAATTCTGATACCTTTCCATATTTATTAATTGTTTCCAACAAAGATCTACTTGAATTTATAGGATTTGTTAAAGTAACCACTACGTCGTCTGCAAAAGCTCTAACTTTGTACTCATATTGTCTAATTTTAATTCCCTCTATTTTCGTTAACTCTCGTATTTTATCCAATAATGGTTCCAGAGTCAAAACAAACAATAGTGGTGATAAAGGACATCCCTGTCTCGTTCCTTTCGCAATCTTAATAACTTCTGTCAAACTACCATTTATTATAATCTGAGCTGTTTGCTCTCCATAAATCGCTTTAATTATTCTAACAAAACAATCTCCAAATTGCATTTTCTCTATTAATTTAAATAAAAAATCCCAATGCAATCGATCAAAGGCCTTCTCCGCATCCAAAAAAATAAGTGCTGCTGAAGTATTCTTCTTTTCCAAATATTCCAATATATTAATAATCTGTCTAACATTATTCCTCATCTGCCTCCCTTTTATAAAACCAGATTGATCAGTATGAATTCTTCGTTGTAAAACTAACATTAATCTATTTGCTATTATTTTAACAAAAATCTTATAATCATTATTTAAAAGTGAGATCGGCCTGTAATTACCGGGTTTGGAGCAATCTTGCTCCTCTTTTGGTATCAGTGAAATAAAAGATGTTTTCCATGACGGGGGTATTCCCCCTCCTAGTTGTATCTGATTAAATAATTCTTTAAGTGGGCCTAGTATTTCATCCTGTAGTTTTTTATAATAACTTGCTGTAAGACCATCTGTACCGGGGTTTTTCCCCATTTTTAATTGTTTAATTGCCTCCACTATTTCTCCAGTAGCTATCGGCCGATTCAGCTCCTCCCTTTGTTCTAATGTTAGAGTCTTAACCTTATAATCTTTCAAATAATCATAAATGTCCCTATTCAATATTTTATCTTTTGTATATAGAGTAGTGTAAAATTCTGAGAAGGCCTTTTTAATTTTATCCTGTTGATATATCTCTTTACCTTTATATTCTATTTTTTGTATGACACGTGCTTTCTGTTTTTTCCTTAAGTTATATGCCAGTGTTAGAAGAAATATCCATCTGGGTTCAGTTCCAAGTGGGGACAAAGACACTGGAAACATGGAGGCTGCTTGGAAAGATGGTTTGATGGTGGTCAGGATCACATGGCTTGAGTTCCTGAACAGAAAAGGGCCCGAGATCCTGTGTGCTCCCTGGTTTTATGATTTTTCTGAGCTTTGACCTTTCTGGGGCACAGGAAGAGTATCCTGATTGGTTGTCAGACTCCCAGGGGGTGGGGGTCTTAGCTAGCCTTGCTGGCTGTCTCTCAAGCTTGCTTGAGCCTTGCCATGTGGTGAGTTTCAGTTGTATTGTGTTGCAAATCATGGGGGGATTGAGTGAGCTTGGTTGAAGCCTTAATTGCCCATTGACAAAGGTGGGAGAATGAGTGAGCTTAGCTGAGGCTTTAATGGCCCATTGACAAAGGTGGGGGATTGAGGAAGTTGCAGGAGCTCCTTTGTCTTTAAAATATGTTTCTCCATTTCTCATCCAGGAAGGTATAATATTCTGCTTTTTAAAATATTTCCTAGAATATTTCATTCTTCTAGGAGGGGGGTGGGTGCTAAATTCCTACAATCCCTACTTTTTTTTTTTCAAAACATGTGAGTTTTGAAACATGCTCTTGGCAAAAAATTAAAATTGATCAAATCAATGGGTGCTTTTAATTTGCCTGATGCAAAGGAAGCCATTGATAGAGACAACAGAAAAAAAGATTCCTTCAGTGGCTCCCAAAAGCTTTCAACCATGAAGGTCTAGCAGCCAGGGGAAAAGTTCTGGTAAGAATTTTACAGTATCCAATTTTCTATGCCAATTAATTTCAGCTGTTAGATATCACTTTCTGAGAGCTTCCAGTCAGGTCAAGCAAGCACACATCCCAAAATTTTCACAGCCATGGCCTTCCTTTAAATTACAGGCTGCCCATTTCCAAGGGTTGGTTACTAAACCTGCCCTAGCTCTTACTTTAGTCTATCCAAGATTTTTTTCAGTCCAAATTGAGGTTAATCAGTGTGCAATCCAGGCTTTTTCCTTTCTTAACAAAATAAATTACACAATGAGCCCTGGGACTTCTACTCATGAGACCACCAGTGCAACATATCTTGCTTTACTGGGCAACTGGGCAGCATCATTTGTGAGTCATAGTCAGGGCTTGGGTTTTGGATATCACTTTTTCTGCTATCTCTTCAAGAGAGGAATTGCCTGAGGGGAATGCCCCTCCCCCATGGAATTAGCAGGGAGATCTGACTCCTTGGGCTTTTAGTGCCACAGAGCAAAAATCAACCTAAAAGTCTTGTGTGGAGGTAAGTGAAGGGAATAGACTAATTCTGAATGGTGTGTCTCTCTGTGTGTGCCTGTGTATGCAGCTACTTTTACAATACAGGCAATACAAACATTTTGGACATATTTCCCTCCCACCAGACAAAAATCTAAGGTGTTCAGAACTTGCTGTGGTAGCCACTCAAATACAATCCTTACATGAGTACTTTAGACTGATTACAATGTAAATGAGACAAGAAAAAAAACCTTACAATGAATTTTCCACCCTCCCGCCATAGTCTTTTCAGCTGTCTTCTGGGAATTGAAAAGAGTTTTTTAGTCTTTACTTATACATCTCAGGGTCCTTTCTTTCATGTCTGCTGGATAGCATGCTTGGTGATAAGGCTGGTTAGTCAGGCTTGGAAGGTCTGCTCCACTCTGGTTGCTGTGATGACTTTCAGTGGGGGCTGGATTCAAACTCAATTCCTGGCTCCAACAAATGGAAGGTCTCCTCTGGGGGCAGCATCTGGAACCATGTGCTCTGCTTCCACAGTTGCAGAGTCATCTTTTCAGGGCTGAAAGACATTAGAACAGGATCTCCTCCCCACTTTTGTGGGTAATCTTCTCAGGAAAGGCATTGTAACAGGATTAAAAAAGGGGGGGTAGATATCTTGCAGGCAGAGTTTGAAAAGAAACAACACATCAATATTGCAGTTACTAAAAGGTAATGCAGTTTCAACAAAATGGAGACACAACTGATGAGAAAGAAAAAACTTCACATACTTCAGGAAGAGGATGAACAGGTAAAATCATTTAAATACACAGTAAATGCAAGACTGAATTTTTTTTTCTCTTGTAAGTGAACTTAAAACGTTTCCTCATAAACTTATCTTGTAAGTGAACTTAAAATGTTTCCTTATAAACTTGAGTTGTTACTTTAAGATAGAGAGGAGAAAAAAAAACAGAAATAGGATGAAAAGTCCTTTTTACTATTTTGTTGGCCGGACAAAGACAGGAAAAAGGCTCTTTCCTTTTTTTCTCTCTCTCTCTTCCCCATTTTCATTGCTTCAACCTTTTCTTTTTCTCTTTTTCCCTAACAATTTAAAATTCTTGTCTCTAGAGATCAGATACATTTTACAGTTACAATTACCTCAAGGGCCCACAAAGACATACACACACACATAAAAAAACAAGGAGGACAAAGAGGAAAACAAAACTCTGAGATTTACACACACACTGATCATTCCCGCCATAAATCTCAGTTAAATTAGGGAAGGCACAAATCTTAACAGACAGACCACGTGGTTCCATAGAAGACATAGAAAGAGACAGACAAACAAACAAAACAAACAAAAACCCAAACATTCCTATTTATATATTTCCCTTTTCTTTTAAGTACCTTTATTTAGCCAAATTTGTTTCCTATGAAAGCCCATTTTTTTTACACAATTTCTTCAATTTCTTTTCTCGCATGCCAGTCAACACTGGCACCTGCCTGGCGTCCCAGGCCCCAAGCATGTCTCTCAGGGGATTTCCCTCTACCCTCGAGCTTACGCTTCCCATGATCCTCGGAATGTGAGGCTCACTTTGTCATAGCCGGGTACTCCCGCAGTTTCGGGGGAAAAAAGGTATCCGCGAAGGACTCCGACTCCCTTCTGTCGAAGTATGGGCCCCTTCCTTAAGGGAACTCTTATTTGAAGATCACCAATAAAAAAAATAGTGATCCCGGAGGACCTTGCTGCCCTACAGCAGGTACGAGCACCTCCTCTCACTCCACATGCACCACTTTAGGCTTTGCTTTCCTTTTTAGATACACCGATAGTTCCTATATATTTCTTTTTCCCCCTTCACACTTCTTTTCCTTTCACTCAGCTTCCATTCCTTGAAAACACAAAGTTCCACATTTGGCTTCCCCCCCTTGCTTTCTCTAGCCTACCGGTCACGGCTTGGTGGAGCTAGCAGTAGGCAGAGGTGCGGCTAGAGGTTGCTCAAAGAGGTGGAATCAGATTGTTTCCTCAGGTGGAATCCCACACACACACTTCCTCCTTCCCTAACAGAAGGTCTTGTGCTCTGGCAAAACCCCCATGCTCTCCAGACTTTTGGTCTTTCTGCGGTTAGGAAATGCACAGAGGATGCAAGATCCAGCTGTGATTGGGAGCAGGGCTCTCTCATTCACACACATGCAGGCATACACATATTTCCCATGCTTTTCCATGCTTAAAATTAAAATTTAGAGGTACTCACCTTCTTTCCAAGCAGTCTTTGAGCTCAACACTCAAAACCCCTTTAAAACCTAGTTCCAAATGGCCAAGGTCCAGGAAAACTTACCCACAGACTCAATGGGTCTGCTGCTAGCAAGGGAGGCTTACCTGGGCCAGGTCCATTGGTTAGGTTAGCTTGGAGTCCCATCTGGGTCGCCAATTGTTAGAAGAAATATCCATCTGGGTTCAGTTCCAAGTGGGGACAAAGACACTGGAAACATGGAGGCTGCTTGGAAAGATGGTTTGATGGTGGTCAGGATCACATGGCTTGAGTTCCTGAACAGAAAAGGGCCCGAGATCCTGTGTGCTCCCTGGTTTTATGATTTTTCTGAGCTTTGACCTTTCTGGGGCACAGGAAGAGTATCCTGATTGGTTGTCAGACTCCCAGGGGGTGGGGGTCTTAGCTAGCCTTGCTGGCTGTCTCTCAAGCTTGCTTGAGCCTTGCCATGTGGTGAGTTTCAGTTGTATTGTGTTGCAAATCATGGGGGGATTGAGTGAGCTTGGTTGAAGCCTTAATTGCCCATTGACAAAGGTGGGGAGAATGAGTGAGCTTAGCTGAGGCTTTTAATGGCCCATTGACAAAGGTGGGGGGGATTGAGGAAGTTGCAGGGAGCTCCTTTGTCTTTAAAATATGTTTCTCCATTTCTCATCCCAGGAAGGTATAATATTCTGCTTTTTAAAATATTTCCTAGAATATTTCATTCTTCTAGGAGGGGGGTGGGTGCTAAATTCCTACACCAGCCATCTCCCAGGTTTATTTGCATTACAGAAGGTATTATGTTTAGCATATTGTATATTCGTTGCCACCTGGTCTGCCATTAACATATTAAATTGACTCTGTAATATTCTTATAGCCTCTTTAAGTTAATAGAAGCAATCATTCAACCTTGGTTTCACATTATAACAGCTGCAGAACTAAATGACTTGGTTCACTCCATGGGAAGACGTTGTAAGGCCGAATTACAATTCATACTAAAGGTTACCCAATTAAGTATTAACTCGCATGGTGATAATTTTTGTATATCTCGGTTTTTCTACATGTTTCATTTTTCTTCTTTATACTATAACTGCTAGTCTACTAGCAAATCCTTCATAAAATTATTGCATTACATTCTTGATTAAATTATCTTTCCATTGATATATAATTTTATGGTACTATTTTTTTAAAAAAGCAATGTTATTAGCTAGTTTTAGAAAATATACTTTTCCCAAAAGGTTTCCACAATTTTGGCCACTATTTGTAATTCATCTAAGGGCTCCACCTAAGCCTCACTAAGTTTCTTGGATTACACATGGTTTCTAGTCATCTTTTAAAACCTAAATGTCATATTATCATTATTAAAACCCTTAATGCATCTTTGTTTTTGGCTGACTTCTTGAACGCGTAGATGAAAGAGGGTATCAAATGACTCAGTCTGAATTCCCCAGTGTTTTTCAGCTGCATCGTGAGTACAGCTCGCAAACATTTCTGGGCGCTCAGTCAGACCCACCACGGCAAATTCCAGCTACATTCCCACATTCTTCTGGGGAAGCCGTGACCTGAGATGATACAGTCTTGTGAGGACTGCACGGATTCCATTGTTTAACCTACAGATCGGTGTCGGCTTGCTCTCAATGGCACGAGACGAGGGAAATAATATCTGCATTCCTGTGCATTTACAGGGTGACACCCTCACACCAAGAATCCTAGCTTTATTCCCCATTAATGCTAAACAGCCTGATCAACAGCAACCACAAGTCAATAAGGGGGTTACTATTTATCCCTGTGTTGTGAAATGCTGGTCTCTAAGGGCCGCTCAGTTTGTAAGAACGGGCAGTTGACGAATGAGCTAAGGGCTGTGGGCGAGTGGCGCTCAGCAAAGTAGTAATGTTTATTCAGTGCCTATTTGTGCAGCAGGTGATCTAAAGTTACTGTGAGATACACACACAGAGAAATACATACACACAAAGGCAAATACATCTGTCTCACATATGTTTTATTTATTTATTTATTTATTTATTTATTTATTTATTTATTTATTTATTTATTTATCAAATATGTATAAGATAACAGACATAAGTATAAACACAATATGATTACAGGATAAGGATAGGAATAAATGGGGACAGTAGGACAGGGACGGTAGCAGGGGTGAAATCCAGCAGGTTCTGACAGGTTCTGACGAATCGGTAGCGGAAATTTTGAGTAGTTCGGAGAACCAGCAAATACCAACTCTGGCTGGCCCCAGAGTGGGGTGGGAATGGAGATTTTGCAATATCCTTCCCCTGGAGTGGGATGGGAATGGAGACTTTACAATATCCTTCCCCCAGGAGTGGGGAGGGAATGGTGATTTTGCAGTATCCTTCCCCATGGAGTGGGGTGGGAATGGTGATTTTGCAGTATCCTTCCCCTGCCATGCTCACCAAGCCACACCACGCCCACCAAGCCTCGCCCACAGAACCGGTAGTAAAAAAAAATATGGATTTCACCACTGAACGGTAGGCACATATGCTTATGCACGCTCCTTACAGACCTCTTAGGAATGGGGTGAGGTCAACAGTAGACAGTCTAAGGTTAAAGTTTCGGGAGTTTGGGGAAGTAACCAGAGAGTCAGGTAGAGCAGGGGTCTCCAACCTTGGTCCCTTTAAGACTTGTGGACTTCAACTCCCAGAGTCCCTCAGCCAGCTTTGCTTTGCTGGCTGAGGGACTCTGGGAGTTGAAGTCCACAAGTCTTAAAGGAACCAAGGTTGGAGACCCCTGAGGTAGAGCATTCCAGGCATTGACCACTCTGTTGCTGAAGTCATCTTTTCTGCAATCGAGTTTACCTTATATACATACACACACATGCCAAAAGCCCCACCAGATAGACCAGATTAAAAAAATAATCAATAGAATAGAATAGAATAGAATAGAATAGAATAGAATAGAATAGAATAGAATAGAATAGAATTTTTATTGGCCAAGTGTGATTGGACACACAAGGAATTTGTCTTGGTGCATATGCTCTCAGTGTACATAAAAGAAAAGATACGTTCATCAAGGTACAACATTTACAACACAATTGATGGTCAATATATCAATATAAATCATAAGGATTGCCAGCAACCTACTTTTATTGAGATCAACTATCATGACAGAATCTTGCAGGTTTTCTGTCTGAGCCTCTTCTAAATATTATCTCTTTGTTGTGGACTTAAAATATGTGTTATATCGCTCATTGACCTGGCAATGAAGCTTGCATGCCTCCATCTTCTTCCTTACTCTCCCAAAGGTGTTTTTTCCCCCCCAAAAAAGGCAACTGGAATTCCTTGGGTTTTTTTCTTTGAAAACGTTGCATTGTCATCCAAGAAGCTACTTAGATTCTTGGATGAAAAGCAAAACATTTTCAAAGAAAAAACTAAGAAAGACCAGTTACCTTTTTTGGGGGGAAAAAGACAGCTTTGGGGCAACCATGACCTGAATGATTGAGAACAGGGGTGAAATGCTCCCAGTTCGGACCGGATCGCCCGATCTGGTAGTGATGGCGGTGGGTGGTTTGGAGAACCGGTAACAAAAATCCCTGCCCTCACCTCCATGCCCAGCTGAGCCACGTCATCATCAGAGGTTTGTTTTTTTTACTTTTAAAAGCATTTTTTCTTTGGCCGAAAAAATGCTTTTAAAAGTAAAAAAAAAAGCCTCTGATGATCGCGTGGCTCAGCTGGGATCGTCAGAGGCTTTTAAAACCTCTTCGGCCAAAGAGGTTGTAGAAAAAAATGCTTTTAAAAGGCTCCTCTGACGATCTCAACTGAGTTGTCTGATCATCAGAGGCTTTTTTCTTTTAAAGACAAAAAAAAAAGCTTTTAAAAGAAAAGAAAAACCTCTGACAATCAGGCAAAGTCAGCTGGGATCGTCAGAGGAGCGTTTTAAAAGATTTTTTTCTACAACCTCTTTGGCCTAAGAGGTTGTAGAAAAAATGCTTTTAAATTTTTTTTTAAAAACTGTTGCCCAGGCCCAGTTGGCCACGCCCAGTCACATTACCGCCCCATCAAGCCATGCCCACAGAACCGGTAGTAACAAATTTTACATTTCACCCCGATTGAGAATCTCCGTAGACGTCCTTAGCTGTCTCTCTATACCAGGGGTGTCAAACTGGATTTCTTCAAGGGCGGTGTTGTGACCCAGGTTCCTGGACCCAGACTCCTGGACTCGGATGATTCAGAAAATGAGGGAGAAGACCTGGCAAGCCCTGTTTCTCTTGAGCCCTCTCCCTCCCTGGCACCCACTCAAAGGGAGGGGCCGGCACGGCCTGATTCTCCCGGGCCTTCTTCTGATTTGGCAACGGCCCAAGAACAGTTTTGGAGGGACGCAAGATTACGAAGGCTTGATCGACGTGCGCAGCAGCGGAAGAGTTGGGACAAAGCCAAGTCATAATTGTCATGCAGTGACATCTGCAGAGACTATAAATAGGAGGCGGGACTTCCTGGTTTTTTGTCTCGGACAAAGCAATGAATTTGGCGCGAGCTAACTATTTCATGGAGGGAAGAATATATTCGTGAGTAATTCTGGCCTTATCTATAATTTCCTCGTTATCTCCAGAAACTTGGCAGGCCCGTGGGTAGACGTGGCCAGGACATGTATCTATGTAAATAAAAGGAAAAAGGAAGGCCTCTGACGGACTCTTTGCTGGGAGTATTGGGGAAGGAAACAGAACATTTTGTCCAAGACCTGACTAAAACATCTTCCACCAAAGATGGATCAGCAGCAGGTACAGCAGCAGTTAGAGCAGCTACGCGGCTAATCAACAGCTCCAGCAGCAAGTGGCTCACTTGGCAGGCCAACTTGCTGCCAGGAATGTGCCTGCAGCCCCCCATCCTCCTCCTCCTCCTCCTCGTCGCAAGTGCCCGATAACCGTGCGGATAAGTTTTCTGGGCAGCCTGAGATGTTCCCGACCTTCTTGGGACAGTGCCAGCTCTACATGGCTATGAGGCCAGAGGATTTCCCAGGCGACCGGGCTAAGGTGGCCTTCGTGATTAACCTTCTTTCCGGCTCGGCTGCTCGATGGGCCACGCCCTCTTGCTCCAGGACAGCCCCTGCTGGCGGACCAACAGCGTTTTGGCAGCACCTCGCACCATGTATGAGGACCCGTTCGAATGCTGACGGCAACCAGGCGCCTTAAGGAACTCCGTCAAGGGAAACGCCCCTGCAGGAGTACATCGCCGAATTTCGTCTTTTGTGCCAGGACTCTGACTGGAATGATGCAGCGCTGGTGGGCCAGCGTTCAGGAGGGACTCTCAGAGGAATTGCAAGACGAGCTGGCCGTGGGCGCGCGGACCCTCGACAACTTGGTGCCCTTTGTCTCCGCCTCGATGCCCGTCTGCAACGGCGACCGTCCGTCGCACCCCCGGGACCCTCCGTCGACATCTGCACCCCACTTCCTGCACCACCAGCACCCAGGGTCGCCCCACGTTTTGTAACCACTGCGGAAGAGCCCATGGAGTTGGGGCGGCCAGACCTCGCCTAACAGCCCAGGAGCGGAACCGGGCGCCAAGGGGATTGTGCCTGTACTGTGGGAGCCCGCCACTTCGCCGCTTCTTGCCCCAGAAAGCGGGGCACGCACGCCGTCCCCGAATCACAGCGTGACCAATCGGGAAGCGGAGCAGGCCCGACCTCGGGAAACCCTAGGTCGGGCACGTACTCGCCCCACTGACGTTGGAAGTAGACTCTGGGCCCCTCGGCATCTGATTCTGGACACACGGATATGGTTGGGGAACCAGTCGGACGGGCTCCAGGCGCATGCGCTGGTGGACTCAGGGCCACAACAAACTTTATGGACCAGGCCTTTGTGACCCAGTTTGCGGTCCCGTGGTTCCGTGGACCCTCCGATGCGGGTAGAGACAATTGATGGGCGAGAACTGGTGTCCGGCCCCATTAAATTCGCCACCCAGCCTTTGCGCCTGGCTATTGGGGACCATGAGGAGGCGATCCAGTTTTATGTCACGGCGGACCTTCATTTTCCCTTGGTCCTTGGGTTGGCCTGGCCGGACCCACGATCCTCAGGTGGCCTGGTCGCGAACGCCATCTCTTTCCCGAGTCTGCAGTGCGTCGATCACATCCGCCACACCTGTGCCGGCCAGAACGTCCCCACCGCTGCCATCACCTTGCCTCCTGAGCTGACGGACTTCGCCCGGCGTGTTCAGCGAGAAGGAGGCGGACCGACTACCCGCATCGGCCCTCGATTGCCCGTGGACCTTCTGCCCAACGCACCACTGCCTGTGGGACGCCTGTATTCCATGTCGGGCCGAGTTGGCGCCCTCAGGGACTTCCTGGACAAAAACCTGGCCCGAGGGTTCATCCGGCCTTCAAAGTCCCTCTCGGCCCCGGTCCTCTTTGTGAAGAAGAAGACAGGGACTTGCGCCTATGCTGTGATTACCGCCGCTAAACGCCATTACGGTGCGGAATCGCTACCCCTGCCGCTCATCCCGGAGCTACTGGAAAGGTTGCGGGAGGCCACGATCTTCACCAAGCTCGATCTCCGGGGCCTACAACCTGGTGCGGATACGAGAAGGAGACGAATGGAAGGCGGCATTCGGCACCCGATACGGACACTACGAATACACTGTCATGCCATTTGGGTTGACCAATGCTCCGCCGTTTTCAGCACTTCATGAGCAGCGTGTTCCGAGACATGTTGGATCGGTTCGTGGTTATCTACCTCGACGACATCCTGATTTACTCCCGGTCCAGGGAAAGCCACCTTCGACACGTCAGTCTGGTTCTGCAACGCTATGGAGCAACAACTCAATGCGGCTGGAGAAATGCGCCTTCTTCCGACTTCCATAGAATTCCTCGGCATATCATCTCGCCCGAGGGCATAGCCATGGACCCATGTAAAGTAGAAGCTTTGTGTAGCTGGGAAGCCCTCGTCGGGTGAAGGATGTTCAGCGCCTACTGGGCTTCGCCAACTACTACCGGACCTTCATCCCGGCTTCGCCACACTGACAGCTCCACTTACCCAGCTCCTCAGGAAGAAGGTTGCATTCGGTGGGGTCCCCGCAGCAAGAAGCATTCACAGCCCTCAAGAAAGCCTTCGCCACGGAACCCGTCCTGAGGCATCCCGACCCGCTCCGGCCTTTTGTGGTGGAAAGCAGACGCGTCCAATGTGGCTCTGGGAGCGGTGCTGCTACAGGCTCCGGCGAATGGTGGCACACTTTTCCTGCGCTTACTACTCCCGGAAACTCAACCCTTCCGGCGCAACTACACTATCTGGGAAAAGAGTTGCTGGCTATCAAGGCTGCATTCGAGGCTTGGCGACACCATCTGGAGGGCCCGACATCAGGTGGAGGTCGAGCGGACCATCGGAATCTCGAGCACCTCACCACAGCTCGGAAGTTAAACCAGCGGCAGATCCGGTGGTCGTTGTTTTGCCGGTTCAACTTCCGCGTGACCTACATTCCCAGCGGTCACAACCGGAGGGCGGATGCCCTGTCCCAAGCCAGAGTACCTCTGCGCCAAGGACCCCTTCCTCCACGGACAGTGCTGCGGCAGAAGCCTTGGCCGCAGCACGGAGCCAGTGGACTTGCGGGCCCAGGTGCGAGGCGCAGCGCCAGGGCGCCTGGTCGCAGCAAAGGAGAGCGGAGGTGGGCCCCGTCTCCTTGGACCTTGGAGGAGGACTTACTCAAGTTTGGGGCGATTATATGTGCCCACAGGACCACTCCGAGCCCTCGTCATGACCCAGTGCCACGACAACCCTGCAGCAGGACATTTTGGGTTCTTCAAGACCCTCCACCTGGTGACACGGACCTTTTGGTGGCCCCGAGTGCGGCATGATATACATGCCTACGTGACATCCTGCGTACCGTGCCGGCAAGCCAAGACCGCCACGGGGGCCCCTCCCGGGCTCCTCCAGCCCTTGCCGACACCCGACAGACCCTGGGGGGCGATCTCTATGGATTTCCTGACAGACCTGCCGCCGTCCTCTGGGTTCACCACGGTGCTGGTGGTGGTGGACATGCTCACCAAGATGGCACACTTCATCCCATGCCGCGGACTGCCCACAGCCAAAAGCAGCCCGTCTCTTTCTGCAGCACATCTTCCGCCTCCATGGTCTACCGGACAGGGTGGTTTCGGACCCATGAGTTCAGTTCACAGCCCGCTTCTGGAAGAGCCTGATGGCCGCGTTGGAGGTGCAGGTATGTCTGTCGTCATCGCACCATCCGGAGACCGACGGGGGTACAGAGAAGGTCATCGGTATACTGGAACAGTATCTCCGTTGCTTCATCAACCAGCAACAGGACAACTGGGCCGACTACCTATCTCTGGCGGAGTTTGCTTTTAACAACTCTCAGCACACCTCTACTCAGATGACCCCGTTCTTTGCCAATGTGGGGTACCATCCGCGGCTCTTCCCTCTGGCACCACCGGACTCTCCTGTTCCCGAAACGCAGACCTTCCTGACGGAATTGCATGCGGTCCAACAGTTGGTACGTCAGCAGCTGAATCGGGCAAAGGAGGACTACAAACGGTCCGCTGACCGCTCCCGACGGGCAACGCCCCCGCTGGCAGTTGGAGACCGGGTGTGGCTCTCCACCAAACACCTCCCGTCCGACCGGCCGGTAAAGAAGTTGGACCACCGATTCATCGGCCCGTTCCCTGTCGAGGCAGTCATCAACCCGGTAGCCTACCGACTGACCCTGCCACGATCCATGCGGATCCACCCGTTTTCACCGGTCCCTTCTGGTTCCTGAGGCCACACCGAGTCCCCTTCGTGCCCAACAGCACCGTCACTGTCGCCGAGGACGGGTCGGAGGAATACGAAGTCCACAGCGACGAGACTCTCGCTGGCTAAAGGGTCGTTCCAATATTTGATCGCGTGGAAGGGATACGGGACTGATTTCTCCTGGGTAGATGCCTCCGATGTTCATGCCCTGACCTGGTGCAGGCCTTCCATGAGCAGAACCCAGCCCGACCGCATCCCGATCGTCAGCCCCGGGGGAAGGGCCCTGCAGTGAGGGATAGTGTTGTGACCCAGGTTCCTGGACCCAGACTCCTGGACTCGGATGATTCAGAAAATGAGGAGAAGACCTGGCAAGCCCTGTTTCTCTTGAGCCCTCTCCTCCCTGGCACCCACTCAAAGGGAGGGAGGGGCTGCACGCCTGATTCTCCCGGCCTTCTTCTGATTTGGCAACGCCCCAAGAACAGTTTTGGAGGGACGCAAGATTACGAAGGCTTGATCGACGTGCGCAGCAGCGGAAGAGTTGGGACAAAGCCAAGTCATAATTGTCATGCAGTGACATCTGCAGAGACTATAAATAGGAGGCGGGACTTCCTGGTTTTTTGTCTCGGACAAAGCAATGAATTTGGCGCGAGCTAACTATTTCATGGAGGGAAGAATATATTCGTGAGTAATTCTGGCCTTATCTATAATTTCCTCGTTATCTCCAGAAACTTGGCAGGCCCGTGGGTAGACGTGGCCAGGACATGTATCTATGTAAATAAAAGGAAAAAAAAAAGGAAGGCCTCTGACGGACTCTTTGCTGGGAGTATTGGGGGAAGGGAAACAGAACAGGCGGGAACAGCACTGTAGTTCTCCTCCATGGGCCAGTTGGGGGAGACTGGAGACAGGATGGATGCCTCCTGCAGAACCATGCTGGTCAAAACGGGGTGTGGGGAGACCTCACGTGCCCCCCCACATCCCATTTTTTGGGCTGGACAACCTCCTGCGCCCCCCCGTGCCACATTTTGGCTGCCAGAGGCACTGCAGGCTGATCCTTTGCTATTTTCAGGCTGGCCCCATGGCCCAGATTTAAGCACCCCGCGGACCAGATCCAGCCCACAGGCCTTGAGTTTGACACCCCTGCTCTTCCCGCATTCACATACATCCATGGGTGGGGAGAGTCAAATTGGCAGCCTCTCCTATGCAATAAAGCCTTACCACTATTCACAAGTACCCCAGAAAACACCCACATACTATAGCCATAGCAATAGCACTTAGACTTATATATCGCTCCACAATGCTTTACAGCAGTCTCTAAGCAGTTTACAACATTGGCATATTGTCCCCAACAATCTGGTTCCTCATTTTATTGACTCGGAAGGTTGGAAGCCAGGATCGAGCCAACAATCTGGTTCCTCATTTTATTGACTCGGAAATTCAATCCTGCCAGGATCGAACTCCTGGCAATGGGTAGAGTTAGCCTGCAATACTACATTCTAACCACTGCGCCACCACCATCACTGCTATTCAATTTTATTCCATTTGAATGATGATATCTAAAATAGGTTGAAATACTTTGAACAAAAATAGGAAAGTAAATTGCCCAGATGTAGCAAAGGCCTTTGGTTAAGGTGAGTCTTAAAAAGAGATTATCCATATGTATTAGTCTTGATGATGGTATATATATATATACCATTGATGGCGAACCTTTTAGACACCGAGTACCCAAACTGCATGTGTGCGCATACCCAAACTGAAAGGTGCACATGTGCATGCGCAGACATGCGTGAATGTGTGCATGCATGGACATGCGTGAATATGCGTATGCAGAGCAGAGACCCAAAGACCAGCTGGCCGGCAGGAGGCGGGGCATCTGAACACCGGCAGCACGGAAAGAGGTAGGATCTTTTTCTTTTGTGAGCTTCTGTTTTGTCATTTGCAGAGGAACAGAAGCTCACGAAAGAAACACCACAGAGATCTGGCCTGGAGCGATGGCATGTGTGCCATAGGTTCGCCATCACGGATATATACTGTTGCCAAAATCACAGTTCACAGGCAGTAAACCTTTACTACAAATTGCTAGGGTGAATGGAATTAAAACCCTCCTATTAGCTTCTGAGCAACTCACATGCAACTGGTTGGTGTAACAGAGTGGTAGTCTCCTTTATATTTTAATTAAAACCACAATCCTCCCAAAGCAGAGGGGATATATTTTAATCCTACAAAAAGGAATATGTAGTTTACTTATTTCTATACCACCATAATTCCATCAAAATTTCTAAGCAGTAAGCAAAAAGCAACTAAAACGATCTTGGTAAATTGCATAAATATAAAAATCCATAAAAATTAAGGAGTGATAATAAAAATAAAACAACTAACAACACATCACCACCTCATCTACGCCTAAAGCACTGACTGTAAAGCAAATCTAGCCAGCAGGTGTCTTCTTTGATGCTTCATAAAAAAGTTTGTTTTCAAATCATTTCCTGAATGACATCAGCAAGGGAGTCAGGTAAAGATGCTGCTTGGGTTATTATTTCACTAAATACCTCTACCTCTTACCTTCTGCTTCCTCATATCTAGGAAATAAGGCACTATTAGCTCTTCTTCTTCAAATCACCATTTTTGGTCAATAACTGGAGTATCTGAAGTGTGAGGTGCATCAAGTATTACAAGGCACAGTCTGCAGTGGTGAAATGTAAAATTTGTTACTACCGGTTCTATGGACGTGGCTTGTGGGGGTAATGTGGCTGGGTGGGCGTGGCCAACAATTTTTTTTACTTTTAAAAGCATTTTTTCCACAACCTCAGGCAACTCAGCTGGGATCGTCAGAGCCTTTTAAAAACATTTTTTTACAACCTCTTCGGCCAAAGAAGTTGTAGAAAAAATGCTTTGAAAAGGCTCTGATGATCCCAGCTGAGCCACGCGATCATTAGAGCCTTTTTTTTTACTTTTAAAAGCATTTTTTCAGCCGAAGAAAAAATGCTTTTAAAAGTAAAAAAAAAAAAACCTGTGATGATCACGCGGCTCAGCTGGGCATGGGGGGCCGAGCAGGGATTTTTGCTACTGGTTCTCCGAACCACCCACTGCCATTGCTACTGGATTGGGTGATCCGGCCTCATACGGGACCATTTCACCCCTGACAGTCTGCCTTTTAAATTATGCCTGGGAGCATCCTGGAAGCCAGTGCATGACATAAAAGAAGGACAGATTATGTGTGTCAGTTAACATACATAACACTGTTGCATTCTGGACCACAATCACCTTTTGAAGGGACTTTGAATGCAGCCTGTTATGTATTCTTGTATGTACCTTTAAATATTTGGGCGGGAAATCAGCACGTTGCTGATTGGACGAAGCCGCCAGTAAAACTGTATAAAAGGAGAGGTTTTAAAAAACAAAGCAACCGTTGCTGAACCGCTGCATAGGCTTTTAGGAAAAAATACTGTTTGGTCTTGGGGAAAGTCGGAAAATAGGGCTTTCGAAGCAGTAAAAAACCTGCTCTCAAGTGACAGCCTGCTCATACAATATCATAACTCATTGCCCCTAGTGCTAGTTTGCGATGCCTCCCCTTATGGGGTGGGGGCTGTACTCAGCCATAGACTTCCAAACGGCACAGAAGCCCCTATAGCTTTTTACTCTAGAACGATGTCCTCCCCAGAGAGGAACTACAGCCAATTAGATAAAGAAGCACTAGCCATTGTGTCAGGGGTGAAAAAATTCCACGAATATGTTTTTGGGGATTTTGAAATCGTGACTGACCACAGACCGCTACTAGGATACTGGCTGGCGACCGCCAGCGCCTGTGGCACTTTCGCCACGCTTGACCCGATGGACTATTTTCTTAGCCGCTTATTAAGCTGCAGCATCGACCAGGAAAAGAAGTGGGGCATGCAGACGCGTTAAGCAGATGCCCACTACCAGGGGCCATCGAAGACCCTACGCCGGGGACGCCCATCCTGCTTATTGACTCTTTGGACTCTGGCCCAGTCACATCTAAGGAAGTGGCTCGGGCATCATACCGGGACATTATGTTAAGGACTGTACTCGGTTGGGTACAAAGAGGGTGGCCCGCTGCGCCGGGCGGACGCTTTAAGGAATTTGTTAAAAAACGGGATGAGCTCTCGGCTCAAGGGGGGTGCCTGTTATGGGGTGATCGTGTGGTAATCCCCGATAAACTAAGGGGAAAGGTACTGGACCTCCTCCACGAGGGCCACCCAGGGATCGTCCGGATGAAGGGGCTAGCGAGAAGCTATGTGTGGTGGCCACTCATGGACTCAGAGATTGCTGAGAGGGTGGGGAAATGCCAGGCTTGCCAAGAGTCCAGACCCCTACCCCCAACAGCCCCAGTCAGGGAATGGGAAAAACCCCAAGGGCCCTGGTCAAGAATCCACATTGATTTTGCTGGCCCTTTCCATGGCCAAACTTTCCTAGTGGTTGTCGACGCATTCTCTAAATGGTTGGAGATCATACTCATGAAATCCACTACGGCCGAGGCAGTAATCTCAGCCCTCCGCCACCTATTCGCAACCCACCGGTTGCCTGATACTCTGGTGTCCGACAACGGCCGCAATTCACGGCAGCCCAGTTGAAGAATACTTGGCAGAGGAGGGCATCCGACATGCCCTCTCTGCGCCTTTCCACCCTCGTCGAATGGCCTTGCAGGCGTTCCGTCCGGGCGCTAAGGAGGCGTGTCAGGCACAAGCCAGGTGACTGGCAACCAAAGATAGACTTCTTTCTGGCCGTTCAGCACAGAACCCCAAGCACTGCTACAGGCAGAAGCCCAGCCGAATTATTGATGGGACGGAAACTCCGGTGCCCACTTGACCGTTTGAGTCCCATTACACACCAGAGGGTTACAAGGGAAATAGACAAAACAAGGGAATTGGGCATAGGCGACCAGTGTGGGCCCGCAACTACGGGACGGCCCGTTGGCTCGCAGGGCAAATAATAAAAGCAACCGGCCCAAAGTCATACTTGGTGAATTACAAGACAACCGGTATGGGCGCCACATAGATCAGATAAGGAGCGAATAACTGAACAAACTAAGCCACAGGAAACAAATTATGACCCTCCTTATTTGAACCCACAGCTGACCATGACCGGGGCGCAAGACTTAGCTGAGGTCCCGGAGGTCCAGCGGCGCCATCAGGTTCGAGGGAAAGCGACAGGAAAATTACAAAAAGTAATCCAGGGCGGATGGCCAAGAAAAAGAATCTGCAAATAATCCAGGGCCCGATGGCCTAGAGAAAGAGCTGGGAGGAAAACAGACCCTCCGAACAGCTCAAAACACCACCCAGGACTGAACCGCGCAGGTCTGAAAGAACTAGGAGACGCCCAGGTTATTTGCGTGACTACGTCGAAAAATAACATGTAAATAAAATGCAAATAGAGGCAAAGTGTTTTCTGGGAGGGGAGGAGTGTTATGTATTCTTGTATGTACCTTTAAATATTTGGGCGGGAAATCAGCACGTTGCTGATTGGACGAAGCCGCCAGTAGAACTGTATAAAAGGAGAGGTTTTTCCCCCAGCCTGTTGCTGGGTTCACCCTATATTAAAGAGCTGTTGTCACTACCCTGGTCTCCAGCCTCGTTACTTCCAGAACCTAACACAGCCCATGTAGCACAGACTATGGTAATCCAGTTAGGTAGCGATAAGGCCATAAGCTGCTATGGTAGGTCCTCCCCACACCAGGTAGGGTTGCCAGCAGGGATGGGCTGCTGGAGGTTCGCAGGGGTTTGGGACAACCTCTAGCTAAGATTCTATACAGTTCAGAGAACCCCAAATCCCACTCCTGGCTGGCCCCGCCCACTCCATCCCTCCCAGGAGACCCCATACGGCCTGTTTTGGATGCAGTTAAGTGCAGGGCACACCCGGAGGCTCAGGGAGGGTGAAAAACGGGCCTACCGGAAGTTTGGGAAGGCTGGAAACAGAGCCATTTCCAGCCTTCAGAGGGCCTCTGGAGTCTGGGGAGGCTGTTTTCGCCCTCCCGGAAGCACAAGGAAAGCCTCCAGAGCCCAGGGAGGACACAAACACCCACCGTGGCCACACCCATCCAGCAACCAGGCAGAGAACCCCTTGCTAAAATTTTTGAAGCCCACCCCTGATTGCCAAGTAGGCAAACCAGCCAAAACCATATCAAAGAGCCCAATAGCCTTGATCATTTCTTTAGGTAATGGATCTAGGAGGGGCCCCAACTGTACAAGATAACTCTTTCAGAAAGCAGCTTTGTATATCAAAACCTCCATCATTTGTATTGTCACAAAAAGGGAGTAGAGCTATCCAGCATGATTCAGATGGTAGCAACGGCCATATGGAACATATCATTCCCTCAGAGGCCAAATATCAACGTTTGGAAGAGAGCCAAGAAAGGGATCAAAGGATAAAGAGCGTGAATTTAAATTGTCCACTAAAGCTAGCAATACCGTTTCAGTCCAGAATAAAGATAGTGACTCCATTAAGCTCATGCGCTCACAACTCCCTGGCCTTAGATGGGAGGCCATAAAGGAAGAAAAAAAGGTCAATGTTTACTCACGAAATGGTTATTAGTACACTTCTAGGAATTTAGTGTAAGAAAGAAAGAGGAAAAACAAGTCACGAATTAGAGTCAAAGTGGTGAAGTCTTCAAGCGCGGAGATTTGCTGAGAGCATAACATTGCTAGATTATATAACCTGAAAATGTATTTTGCTAATCCCAACATTTTACTAAAATAATATATGAAGAGGTTTTTGTCCTGAATAGTCCTTTACCTCCACCTAATAAACAAACAAGGCTGGAAATCTTCTAGCTATCATGTTTCAGAAGGTCACAGAAAGTGATTACCATGACTTGGGGACATTGCAAATATCATAAATACAAGTCAGTTGCCAAGTGCTTGGACTTTGTTCACGTGATCACGGAGATTAGATTAGATTAACAGAGTTGGAATGGACCTTCTAGGTCTAGTCCAACCCCCTGGCCCAAGCAGGAGACCCTACGCCATTTCTCACAAATGGCAGTCCAATCTCTTCTTGAAAGCCTCCAGAGATGAAGCTCCCACAACTTCCGAAGGCAGCTTCTGTTCCATTGGTTGACTGTTGAGATCAACATTGAGATGTCGCAATGGTCGTAAGTGTGAAAAACAGCAACAGCACTTAGACTTTTATACCGCTTCATAGTGCTTTACAGCCCTCTCTAAGCGGTTTTACAAAGTCAGCATATTGCCCCCAACAATCTGGGTCCTCACTTTACTGACCTCAGAAGGATGGAAGGCTGAGTCAACCTTGAGCCTGGTGAGATTTGAACTGCCAAATTGCAGTCAGCAGAAGTAGCCTGCAGTCCTGCATTCTAATCACTGCGCCACCCTGGCTCATAAATGATCATAAGTCACTTTTTTTTTAGTAACTTTGAACGAAACAAACTGTTGTAAGTCAAGGACTACCTGTACTTAGATACATTAGAAGTTCTCTGTGTTTGAGGCAGGATGTTCTGTCCTCCCTCGCCTCCGTCCGAAAGATGGCTTAATTAGCCATCACTATCAGCTCTGGCGGCAGAATAGCCAGCGTCTGCCAAGAGCCTCCGTTATCTTCCACAACGCTGGTGAGTCACCTAGAAACAAACTTCAGCTCTTAATCAGTGGATTTGCCTGTTATAAAGAGACACAGCAGCTCTGGCTGCCTTTTATATCCTGTGGGGTGTGACTCCCTGACTCAGCACTTCCTAGGCCTGCCCCACCCTTGCTTCTGTTGTTCCCTTCTCTCCTGCCTACGAAACCTAGGATTCAGCCAAGCCTGATTGCCATCAGCTGGGTCTGCAGCCGTGGCCTGGGGTGGGGGGAAGAGTCAGGGGATGGAGGCCTCGTTATCTCTTCCACCTGGCCTGTTTCTGGCTCCTGGAGCTGAGCCAGGCAAGCCGGTGCTCCTGAGGTAAGTCCTGACAGCCCTTCCCCCTCACTGTCCAAGTCACTTTCTGGCAGCAGGCCCGGCACAGACACAACACAGGAGAGCTTTCAACCATGTTAGGAAATGCTGGGGATTAAGCCTGAGATTTTCTGCATGAAAAGAAAGGTTCCCTCATCACTTCTCACATAGACCAAAGAACTAGGAGAGGGACATCATATTCTATCCACAACACATGATTCCCTGACAGGAGCAAATATCAGTAGTACTATCGTGTTTTCCCCAAAGTAAGACTCAACCAGAAAATAAGCTTTAGCATAATTTTTTGAGATGCTTGTAATATAAGTCCAACCCCAAAATAAACCCCAGTTAAGATTGTCAGCAAGACAGGCACATTTAGTACTGTATTTCCCCAAACATAAGACCCAACTGGAAAATAAGGCCTAATGCATCTTTTGGAGCAAAAATTAATATAAGACCTAGTCTTATTTTTGGGGAAACACGGTAGTAGTAGTTACTGAGCAATAAAACCATCATATGTACACTCACCGAGATCTCTCTGCATAGACACACCCACCCAAACACACATGACCTCCCAGCCGTATGATTGCCTTCCTATCTCACCTGAGCAAAGAGAATGGAGAAATGTTTCCTTTTGTAAACATACATCTCTGACCAAGCACTCATGACTCATTCTGCCACCTAATATTTACATTAGAGGCCAAGGAAAAAAATAAAAGCAAAAACTTGTGTCCTATGCTAGTCCTTTTATGGAAAGATTGCAGGGCAAGGAAACCTTTCTGGAGCTCATTTGCTAGCCAGCTCAGTGCTTAATTCTCCATAAAGCAGCCTTTCCATCCGACCTTCAGCTACTCTTTCCAATGAAAGACAGGATCCTGCACCTGGTTGTGGAAGACAAACAACACTCATAGCCACCAAAATCAGAGAGGGAATGTCTATGGAGATTCTCAAGCATTCCAAAAGTGCTTTTCTAAAAGGCAACTGGACTTGGTTAAATGTCCAACGCCAGTTGCCTTTTAGAAAGGACCTTTGGGTCAGTGAGGGAATGCAACTTAATCTTTAATACTTAATCTAACCTACCACAGTTTAGGGACACGGTGGTTCAGTAGCTAAGATGCTGAGCTTGTCGATCAAAAGGTTGACAGTTCAGCAGTTCGAATCCCTAGTGCCGCGTAACGGGGTGAGCTTCGATTACTTGTCCCAGCTTCTGCTAACCTAGCAGTTCAAAAGCACATAAAAATGCAAGTAGAAAAAATAGGAACCAGCTTTGGGAAGGTGGGAAGGTAACAGGGTTCCATGCGCCTTTGGCGTTTAGTCATGCCGGCCACATGACCACGGAGACGTCCTCGGACAGCGCTGGCTCTTTGGCTTTGAAACGGAGATGAGCACCGCCCCCTAGAGTCGGGAACGACTAGCACATATGTGCGAGGGGAATCTTTACCTTTACCTTTACTACTGGTCAGTTTACCTTTACCTTACTGTCAGGTGTGCCTCCTTTCAAAACTCAAGAAAGAAAAACCCCAACTCCATTGTTTGTAGAGAATAGAATAGAATAGAATAGAATTTTATTGGCCAAGTGTGATTGGACACACAAGGAATTTGTCTTGGTGCATATGCTCTCAGTGTACATAAAAGAAAAGATACGTTCATCAAGGTACAACATTTACAACACAATTGATGGTCAATATATCAATATAAATCATAAGGATTGCCAGCAACAAGTTATAGTCATACAGTCATAAGTGGAAGGAGATTGGTGATGGGAGCTATGAAACGATTAATAGTAGTGCAGATTCAGTAAATAGTCTGACAGTGTTGAGGGAATTATTTGTTTAGCAGAGTGATGGCCTTCGGGAAAAAACTGTTCTTGTGTCTAGTTGTTCTGATGTGCAGTGCTCTATAGCGCTTTGAGGGTAGGAGTTGAAACAGTTTATGTCCAGGATGCGAGGGATCTGCAAATATTTTCACGGCCCTCTTCTTGATTCGTGCAGTATACAGGTCCTCAATGGAAGGCAAGTTGGTAGCAATTATTTTTTCTGCAGTTCTAATTATCCTATGAAGTCTGTGTTTTTCTTGTTGGGTTGCAGAACCGAACCAGACAGTTATAGAGGTGCAAATGACAGACTCAATAATTCCTCTGTAGAATTGGATCAGCAGCTCCTTGGGCAGTTTGAGCTTACTGAGTTGGCGCAGAAAGAACATTCTTTGTTGTCCTTTTTTAATGATGTTTTTGATGTTAGCTGTCCATTTGAGATCTTGCGATATGATAGAACCCAGAAATTTGAAGGTTTCTACTGTTGATACTGTAGAGAAAGGTACTTTTACTGAGTATGAACTGAATGCATCACAAGGAAAGCAAGCTCTGAGGCAATAGGTGTGGTTTACACATAGAAGTTCTAACATTACCCCTCCTCCCCCAATAGTCCAGGCAGTCTGGTCCAATCCACCTTCTTCTCAGTTGCCATGTGAGGAGCATCTTCAGATGGCTTCATCTCTCTGGTATGCAGGGGCCCAATTGGCTGTGAGTGTTATCAGCCCGCCTTCTAGCCAATGAATACATTCGAATAATCCCATGCACTATAAGTTTCGTTTCTGAATATAAGTTTTGTTTTTCTCCAACCATCCACTCACTTTCTCTCCCCACCCTCCATTTTATGACAGCCGAAGCAGCCAGACCGCAGCAGGGATATAATACCTATAATACCTACTACAATTGAACAGCAATAAAAGACAGCAATAAAGCAATTAATTTGTAGTAATAAAACAATAAATGAAACATGTGGAGGCTGTAGGCAAATTATTTCTTATTTATATTTGTTTTCTAATTATATATTATATTTATTTAGCCAGTTTGGTCTAGAGCAGGGGTGTCCAAACTTGGCCCCTTGAAGAGTGGTGGACTTCAACTCCCAGAATTCCCCAGCCAGCATGAGCTATAAATATGAGCAAGTTGCTGGCTGGGGAATTCTGGGAGTTGAAGTCCACCACTCTTCAAAGGGCCAAGTTTGGACATCCCTGGTCTAGAGGTTAAAGCACAAAGCTAGGACCCAGTAGATTCTCAGTTCTGCTCCCATCTTAAGCTTAAAAAAGTGGCTAAAGTGACTTTGGACCAGTCACTCTTTCTCAGCCCAACCCACCTCATAAAGTGGTTGTTGTGGGGAAAATAGGAAGAGGAGGAGGGAGTATTAGGTATGTTCGCCATCTTGAGGTATTCATAAAAATAATGAAGGAGGGATTAAAACAATAAAGTTTAAGTTTACTTTATTGTCACTGCACCTCGCACAACAAAATTAAATGCCAACTTCAGTGTACATTATAACTAACACACACAGCCTTCACATTCTGTACAATTGAATTGAAACCCCCGATATTGCATAAGTGTTGTACAATAGAATGCAATATAAAATAAGTAATATAATTGTTTAACATACAATTCAATATAAGTAACATCTTTTGAATTTGTCTTGCTTCTTCGACAACTACATAAATCAATCTCTAGTATTTTGCCAAGATTTTCAGAAAGTGACTGGTCACCCAGTCACCCAGCTGGCTTTGTGCAAAAAGTGATACCAGAATTCATGATCTCCTGGTTTTTAACTGATGCTTTAACCACTACATCAGAGTGGCTCTCAAGTAGGAATTGAAATACTCTGCCTTCTCCTCATCACCTGCCTCTCTGCTAGCCCTTTCTCCAAACAGATCTCCAACCAATTTCTTTTACTACTGACACAGCTCTTCAACAACCCTTTGTGTTGTTATATTTAGCTTTCCTTTCAAGTGTTGATCTTTCGAACCAACTCACCCAGTATGAGAAGAGGCTGTTGACCATTTCTCACAGCAGAAACACATAACATTGTCTTCTGCCAAATCACCGCCTGTCAAGGAAGGGAATCTCCACCTATCTTTTCCTGCCATACATAAGTTGTTCTGATCTGAGCTGATACAACCAGTGTTTTGATTTTCTTACTGTGTTAATTTCTTTCCTAATGGTTTCCCCCCCAAGGGCAGGTTCTTCTCTTTTTTTTCCCCAGACTATCCCAGCGTTGAACCATTGGTTGTAACAGGAATTGACTGAAGGGTTTTTACTCAGGCTTGAGTCATGTGCTGAGAGAGTGACTGGCCCGAAGTCACTCAATTGCCTTTCATAACTGAGGCAGGACTAGAACTCACAGACTCCTGGTTTCTTGCCTTGTGCCATAACCACAAGATCAAACAGGCTCTCTGTTGTGCTTCATTTCATTGTAAACAAATACCTCCACTACAATTAGCTACTGGAAGCTGTTGCATCTCCCTTCTAGTCACTAGTTGCTATAATTTAAAAGAAAAAGCTCACCTGGGCATTTATTTTTATTTTTGCTCTTTACAAGTTCATTGATGGAATAGAGAAATGATGAATCTAACTTGCCTTCTTCCCTTCCCTTCTCTTCCCTTCCCTTCCCTTCCCTTCCCTCTCACTGATGGGACTACAATGGTAACCTTCTCTTCTTTTTAACCAGGTGAAATTGAAAAAGGAGTTCTGTCAATTTTGAGTTTCTAGTGACAGGAAGAATGTTAAAACCATGGAGCCATTTTATTTATTTATTTTATTTTATTTAGTTTGTCAAACATGTACGAGATAACAGGTATAAGTATACACACGGCCATGAGCACGTGAAATGAGTACACGTAAAAGGGGACATTAGGACAGGGACGGTAGGCATGCTGGTGCGCTTATGCACGCCCCCTTTATGGACCTCTTAGAAATGGGGTGAGGTCCACAGTAGACAGGTTAAGGTTGAAGCTGTGGGGGTTTGAGGAAATAACAATGGAGTCAGGTAGAGCATTCCAGGCATTAACCACTCTATTGCTGAAGTTGTATTTTCTGCAATCGAATTTGGAGCATTTTACCTTGAGTTTGCATCTATTGTTTGCCCATGTATTATTGCTGTTGAAGCTGAAGTAGTTGTTGACAGGTAGGACTTCTAGCAGGCAATTTTGTGTACTATGCTTTGGTCAGACTGCAGGTGGCGTAGTTCAAGGTTGTCCAAGTCATGAAATGCTGAGTATTTCTTTGCTGTTTTTAACCAGATAAAATTAACAAAAGTTCTGTTGCTTTCCTTTTCTAATCCAAAAGATAGTGCAACTGGTTAAAAAGTAGTGTTTTTCCTATCCTTTGTTTTTGTTTTTAGGTGTTTCCCAGTGGATACATCAGTTGGGAAGGAAAATGTTATGGAGAAGAAGGAACCGGTAGAGTGGGGGGGTCATCTAAAAACCCTATCAAAAGAAATTATGTTCCTCAAATTATGTTCCAACAAAAGGAAAGTGATCGGTGCTTGTGTCCCTGGCACAGATTGGAGGGGGTTAAAGAAGAATGCATCGGTACATGCCATCCAGACCAGTGGTGGGTTTCAAAATTTTTTACTACCGGTTCTGTGGGTGTGGCTTGATGGGTGTGGTATGGCTTGATGGGCGTGGCTTGGTGGGTGTGGCATGGCATGGGAAGGATACTGTAAAATCTCCATTCCCACCCTACTCCAGGGGTAGGATACTGTAAAATCCCCATTTCCTCCCAATCAGCCGGGACTCGGGAGGAAGGGAATAGATGGGGGCGGGCCAGTCAGAATTTTTACTACTGTTCTCCGAACTACTCAAAACTTCCACTACCGGTTCTGCAGAACTGGTCAGAACCTGCTGAAACCCACCTCTGATCCAGACACAATGTCAAGCTGCCACCACCGCCATCACGATAACCAAAGTGGAGACGATCCAATTTAAGAAACACATTACGTAAGCCAGATTTATTTTCAGTAATGGCAGTGACAAATGGTTTGTCATGTAGAAAAACCCTTAGATAAATTGATCCTGAGCTATTTGGGACTTTATACAGTTGGGTTTTTTAAACCCCCTTGACAATGGCATGGTAGCTGACTAACCACCAGTTCAAATCTTTAAGTGTAAGCATAATAAGTACTGAACAAGGAACAGAGTAATCTTGCTGAATCACATCTTTCTTAACTACCTGCATTCTCTAAACTCTCCTCCAAAGGCTCCAAAGGTCCTTTTCCATATTACACTACTCATCCAAGAAGTTTCTCTAGTTGTTCACTGACGAAGCTTCTTGGATGAGAAGCAAAACATTTTCAAAGAAAAAGAAAGTAAGTCCAGTTGTTGTTTTTTGGAAAAGCACCTTTGGGACAACTATGACCTGGTTCAGGGGTGTCAAACTTGATTTCATTGAGGGCCGCATCAGGGTTGTATTTGACCTCAGGGGGACCAGGGGGGGCGTGGCCAGGGGGGACGTAGTCAGTTTGATGTCACTCATGTTGGAGGCACTTGTGTTGGCCAACTGCTAAGGCAGGAGTTGCCTCAGACCCTCCTTCCCTCTCATAATCTTCCTTCCTTCCTTCCTTCCTTCCTTCCTTTTCATCTCAAGGCCTGCGGGCCAGTCCTTTGCTGTTTCTAAGGTAGTTGAGTTTTTTCTTTTTTGAAACATTTTTTTTATTTTATAAACAAACAAACATACAATACATAATCAATCATTCAGTGTATCATCTAGGTACGTCTTTTGTGACTACTACTTCTTCTTACTCCTCCGATCTTCATCATTTCTTAATATTTTCCATTCACTTGTTATAACATTCTCCCCACATTATTCATTTATTATAACATTCTCCCCAATGGTGGGATTCAAATAATTTAACAACCGGTTCTCTGCCCTAATGACCAGCTGGGTGGGCGTGGCTTGATGGTCATGTGACTGTGTGGGCGTGGCCAACTCAGCATCACTCATGTTGATGGGCGCTTCACCTTAGTTGTTACAATGTAATAAGGGTTAACCAGAGAGGCAGTTTCTGTAGCAGGGCAATAAAGATTAGGCTAGAAACAACACCAGAATATTTCCTTCCTGCCTTCCTTACAGGATTAGCCCTGTAAAGTGGGGAAAAACAAAATAAGATTTCTTCCAACAACCGGTTCTCCGAACTGCTTAGAAAGCTAACAACCGGTTCTCCCAAATAGGTGTGAACTGGCTGAATCCCACCACTAATTCTCCCCATATTTTTTGCTTACTATTAATACATTTAACTATCTTCACTCTCCCCTTTCTTCTTCCATTGCTTCATTGCAACATTACAACATTACCCTATATATATCTCTTCTCTAACCAATGGTAAAATTGTCCCCATATCTTAAAATATTCTGATTCCTCTCTTTTTTAATTATCAAAATCAATCTATTCATTTCGTTTTAATTACTTCCCCCCTCTGAAGGGATTTTCTCTGCTTTCCATCTTTGTGGAAATACTATCCTCGCTGCAGTTATTACATGTATAATCAAGTATATGTTTTGTTTACTAATTTTCTCTGGTAGGATATCCAATAGGAACAGCTCAGGTTTTAATTCGATATGTCGTTGTAGCATTTCTTCTAGCCATGTTTTAATTCTAGTCCAATAATTCTGGAAGTTGAAGTCCACTCCACACAACTTAGTTGCTGAAGTTCAGAAACACTGGCTGTTGACTCCTAAGGTGTACGTGGTCTCCAGGGTAGAGAAGAAAAGTAGCACCATCCAGAATAATTACACAAGCTGGTTCTTGTCCATGAAAGCAAACCACCCACTAACTCTCTTTGTAATGATGTAGCAGCTAGCCATTTCACTTCCTGCAGGGAAAAACAGATGGATATGGCTCAGCAGTTGAATAACAATTTGTTGTTGTTTGTTCAACTGTTCACTGAACTCCTGTGATTTCTGGGAAAAGCTCAGATTTGTCATTCTTTTTTCACATTTCTTTTTCCTTCTTTAAGATTCAAGAACCTCACAAGGGATCAACAAATGAGAAAGGCGATTGGCTGCCAGGAAATCTTGGTCATCCACGTTAGGGGAACTCTGTAAGGAAAAAGTCAATACAGTGAAAGGTGAAGTCTCTTGATAAGCTGCTACGTTTTCTGACGATTGCTTCTGTTGTTACCTGTCTCTGCATGGCTGGCTAGGGAGTTCTGGGAGTTGAAGTCCATGTAGCTTAAAGCTGCCAAGGTTGAGAAACACTGTCCTAGAAAGCAGAAGGAACTGCTGATAAGCTCTCGCTCTTTTCCCTATGTGGGTTGAAAAGAAAGCAGAGAATGCAAAAGTTTGTGCTGACCAATCGTTTTGACTGTGTGGTATTTTTGTGTACAGAACTATGTATCCTGATAGGTTTCTTCCTGCAAAATCATACCAGGTATGCATGCATTACACAATGCCTTCAGTGCAAAGATGAGGAACAAAAGAATGCAGAAGTTGGGGATAGTCATAACTCAGTGAGGGTCTAACCACCTTCTTATATGGGGTATTTATTTTATTTTATTTATTTATTTTGTCACACAGTATATATAAGCATAAGCATGTAATAACTATACAATATGTAAGCATGTATATAAGCACATATCCTGAAAGACAGATTCTTTCAGATTTTGTTAAATTCTTTTTGGGCACACATTTTCAATGATTTCAGAAAACCATTGTCTCAGAAACCAGCAATCCCTCCCAAACTATTCATTCCCACCCCCCAGTGATCCTTAGATAACAAAGACAGGTTTAGCAGAATTTCTGTGCATGGACATCTTAGCTGCTTTACTTTTGAATGCAAATTTGATTTTGCATTTCTGAGAGAATAAATGAAAAATGTTAAATAATCTCTCACATTCAAACCAATAGTGGGTTTCTACTGGTTCACCCTGGTTCGGGAGAACCGGTAGTGGCAGCGGTAGTGGGAGGCTCCACCCACCCACCTGGACATCATCACAGACGCTCTGCGCATGCGCAGAAGCGCTACACGCGTGCTCACACTTCCAAACCAGTAGCAAAGGTAAGTGGAGCCCACTACTGATTCAAACGCCTGTGAATTTTACCACGTGTGTCCCTCAGGAATAGATTAAGGTCAATTGATGTCCTAGGCGAGGCCCAAAAATGGTGGTCCTCAATGGAAGTGAAAATGTCATGGCGTGAGAGAGAAATAAATGGGAGACCTTCAAAAAAAAACCTTTTGAACTTTATGCACTGTGCCAAAAAATTTTTTTAACAACACAAATTCAGGTCAAACACAGCAAATGAGAACAATTATAAAGTCAAGTGTGGCAGTGAAAGAGTTAAGAGCATGACAGCTTGGGGAAAAAACCTCTGTGTGATCTTCCCTTGATGCCCTAAAATTGCTTAATGGCTAATCCAGGGCTAGTGTCATAAGTGTTTGCCACCCTTTTTCTAGCCAGGGAATTCTGGGAGTTGAAGTCTGTCAATACAGTGGCCCCAGAGTGGAGTGGAGTGGAGATTTTGCAATATCTTTCCCCTGCCACGCCCACCAAGCCATGCCCACAGAACTGGTAGGGAAAAATTTTGGATTTCACCCTTGCCACAATCCATTGCTTATGATTCCTCAATTTCCATTCTAGTCTACAGCCCTGACTAATGGAAGTGGTCTCCATCCAAACACTAACCAGCTGCAACCCAGCTTAGCTTTCAAGGCCCACCAAGGCGAGCTCAATATCACCATCTAGTGGTTTGATTTCCAAAGAGTTCTAAGCTAAAACATAATGTTGTGTCCCGTAGAAAATGAGACTGATGTGTTGCACAAGAAACATGTTTTTGTTTTTTATTGTTTCTTATTCGAGGGAACTCCTGTTCTCTCAAAACCAGGAAGCTGAACTGAAAGCAAATCTAAAAACTTGCTCAAAAATCTTCCGCATCATTAAGGAGTAACTAATGTTCTCATGAACATCTCCCAGTTTTCATGAAGGCAAATCTGTTCAGAATAGTGTCCCGTCAATCAGGAACTGAGTAATTATCTGGGGATTGTGCTAATTAAATTGAGCAATTGTGATTAGAAGACGTTATCTCAGATTAGCAGATGTTGGGGAGATCAATGGCTCTGGCCTGGTCATGGTATCCTGCCACAGGCATGTGGTTAGCTAACAAAAACCTGGACTGTAGGAATGCACCTTGTTGTAAACCAACAACGCTATTGTTATCTTACGTTGTAAAATGCATATGGTCACTGGCATTCAGTCAGTTAAACAAACACTAACTATCTTCCTAGAGTATTTTTTCTAACCCCTCCCTCATGCAAGGGTAGACAATGCTATCATATAAAGAGCTTCCAGCTGCCCTGGATGTTGCTGGCCATCTCTGTTTTGGAGCTGATTTTAATTACTGATAGGTTGTAAATGAAGATTAACTACACAATAGAAACCTCTGCCAGATGGAGTTTTAAGTGGAGCAGCCATTGCAAAGGGACTGTCCCACACTCTCAAGAGAAGAGACTTTAATCTAGTGAGATGGGCAAGTTCATGGCTGGAGACTTCTCTTGCTGTATGGATGACCAGGATGTCTACGGAGTCTTGTCCTGCTCTTTAGTATTTCACAATGCATGCTCGGTTGGATCTGCCTTCTTGACCATTTTATCGCGGAATGGTCTCCATTGCTCAATCTGCCAGGGCCTGTTGTGCTCCGCCAGCAGTTTGCGGAGCTGGCAGCAGAGTTGGACAGCGATGAGGCTGAGGAAGAACATGGGCCAGTCCTGGAGGCTGGGGAAGGTCCGGATGAGGGCTTTGTGTCGGAGGCAGAGGTAGGACCAGGGCCATCTGGGAGTGATGTGCGGACTCTGGAGCCTCCAGAGGCTGACAGTAGTGAGGCAGAAGAGCCTGTTCCTAATGCACGCATGAGAAGAGCTGCCAGAAGGCAAGAGCAGCTAAAGCAAAGAGGATGACTCGGGAGTAGGGCCAAGAGATGGTTGGCCCCTCCCATAAGGCTTAAAAGACCAGCAATGGCATTTGGGCTCTTTGCCAGAAAACAACATTGATAGCCTTGCTCCTTGTCTTGCTGCATTTATTTCTTGTCAGCGTCTTCTGCTTTTGAACTTTTGCCAAGAAAAGCCTTTGGCAGTTTGTCTAATTAGACCAAGGTTGGTGATAAGACTGAAGAATTGTATTGTGAACAATTTGCTTTGATTTAGTTTGGATGACGCTGAGAATGAGTTAATTCTCAGCTGTTCTAATAAAGTCTGTTGTTTTTGAACTGATTGCGTCCACTACTACCTACTTAGGCCTGTGTCACAACAGGGTCAGTCTTCACATGCTGGAATAGACCAATCCCCCACCTCGCAGAGGGCTGAAGACCCATTGGCTACCCTCACCTAGTTTGGTTCAGTTGCTGAGACAGTTTACTGGGGTATGTCCAGTGCATGTGTTACAGCTCCCTGGAGTCACTACCTGTGACTCCAGGGAGTATCAAGTGGGAATCAAAGGTGAACAAGCAACCCTAAAAGGGGCATGGCAGCCCATCCACCAAAGATACTACCCCTCCCTGGGTACCCCATCATACACCCCCCGAGGACAAATAAAGACATAGTAATTGCACTTGTACTTCATGGTAAGTGTGTTGGTTGTGAATCTTTGTAAAGTGTCATGGAACTGCATATTATGCAAATCCAGGCTAAAAGCATCTGCTACAAGGTCCTTCCTGACAATGACTACTTCAGCTTCAGCCACAACAATACATGAGCACACAATAGATTCAAACTTAAAGTGAACCTCTCCAATCTCGATGGCAGAAAATATGACTTCAGTAACAGAGTTGTTAATGCCTGGAATGCACTACCAGACTCTGTGGTCTCATCCCAAAATCCCCAAAACTTTAGCCTAAGACTGTCTACTGTTGACCTCACCCCATTCCTAAGAGGTCTATAAGGGGCGTGCATAAGCGCACCAGCGTACCCACCGTCCCTGTCCAAATGTTCCCTTTAATTGTATTCATTTTATGTATTCAATTCATGCTTATACTTATATATATTATTTAATATACACTGGACAAAATAAATAAATAAATAATAAATACATAAATACTTGAATGACTTGTAAAGAGCTGAAAAACTATATTTAATGAATTACCAACTGAAATGGGTTGTAGAGAAAGCACTAAGGGTTGGGGAGAAGCCTTGAGACTTAATCAGATAAAGGACTAGTCTGCTGCCTATCTTGTTAAATATACAACAAGATTTGTTGCAGGGCCAGATCTGTTAACTGTGTAACTTTTGTTTTATCGCAAGTTTATTCTGTATATCTCTTCATTACTGCCAATATAAGCATATAGTTATATCAAGCTATCACGAATGAAGGAGACTACATGTGTCCCAGGGTAATGTTGCAAGATACAATCTGGGTCAGTCACCAGGACCAGAGATTTAGTTTAATTTAAACCAGGGGTCTGCAAACTTGGCTCTTTTAAGACTTGTGGACTTCAACTCCCAGAATTCCTCTGCCAGCTTTGCTGGCTGAGGAACTCTGGGAGTTGAAGTCCATAAGTCTTAAAAGAGCCAAGTTTGCAGACCCCTAATCTAAATGCGGTGGCTCAGGGGCTAGGATGTTGAGCTTGTCAATCGAAAGGTCAGCAGCTCAGCGGTTTGAATCCCTGGTGCTGCCATGTAACGGGGTGAGCTCCCGTTACTTGTCCCAGCTTCTGCCAACCTAGCAGTTTCAAAAGCACGTAAAAATGCAAGTAGAAAAGGCGCTTCCGGTGGCTCCGCTTCGTTAATGGCGGGCTATTTCAGACCGCCAGTTCTGTGTGATTCTGTAGAGCTGTTAATCTGTTGTCAGCAGCTTGTAAATCTCTACCCTCGGGCAAAGAGGGGGAGGTGAGCATTCGGGCTGAAGTAGAGCCCCCAAGGAAAGCCCCAGAAAGATTTCTGGTGGTTTGTTGGGAACGCTCCTTCTATAGCTCGAAAAAAGCTCCAGAATCCAGAACGCTTCTGCAAATGGCAGAACAAAACGCAGCGTCCATCTCCGTGACTGAAATGGATTACTGAAGGATTGCTAACATGGAAAGAGCTGAAAACAGGAGTGCTGGCATTTGATTGTAAGATGATTTTAACTCCCTGACAGAGAAGGTATTCGTATTCAAGAGTGGAGATGATGAAAGATGGCGTTTTGTGTCTTGAAAGTGAAAGCTAAGCTAAGCAAAAGCTAAGGAAATGCTTATTACAATTGCTGGTGTGGAACCTTTAAGAAGAATATAACAAGATATTTTTTTAAAAATGGAGTTTTTTTTTTAAATCTCTTTTTTTTATTATCTTTTTCTTACAGTGTTTAAGAAGAAAAGCTTATTGAAATTTTTTTCTTTTTTTTCTTTTTTTCTTCTTCTTGGTATTACTTAGTTTAAAAATGGCTTTTAAGCAAAGAGATTTAACCACTTCTAAAATATTGGAAATTTCTTCACTTCAGGTAGATATTAAAGAAAGTCTAAGGAATTTTTTACAGGAGCTTATGGAGGCTCATCTTTCAGAAATAGATCAAAAATTTAATGAAATGGAGAAAGAAATACTGGATTTTAAAGATATGGTGGAAGAGCAGAGGAGGGAGATGAAAAAATTAAAGGAATCAATTACCCCATTATTGTTATCTAGTACTCAGACAGAAGAAAGACTGGATGAACTTAACCAAATTAATTTAGATTTGCAAAGGAAAATAGATGAAGTTCAAATTAATTTGAATTTAGAAAATAAAATAGATGATATTCAGGTTAAGGTTGATAAGGCAGATGAAGAAAGGGTTATATTACAATATAAATTAATGGAATATGCTATAAGGGTAAGAGGTTTAAGAGAATGTAAAGAAGAAAATTTGAAAGACATTTTTATTCAGGCCTTTGCTCAGATAGAGGGAGTGGAATCAGAAGATTTTGAAGTTAATATTGAAAAAATTTATCGTGTTAATTCTTGGTTGGCAAGGCAGAAGTGTTTACCGAGAGTTGTGGTTATTTATTTTACAAATAAGAAGATTAGGTATGGAATTTTGCAAGCATTTTATAAAAATAAATTTCAAATATTAGGACAAGATATAATAATGATGAAGGAAATTCCTCCTAAAATGTTAAGAAAGAAATAAGAATTTGCTTTTTTAGTGGATGAGCTTAAGAAACATCAGATATATTTTAGATGGGAGGTTCCAGCTGGGTTAACAGTGAATTATAAAGGAAGAAAGTATTTTCTCAATACAGTTTGTAAAGCACGAGATTTCTACACTAATGTATTAAAGATTGGGAATTCTTTATTAATAGATGTTAAGTTGAATGGTGAATAGATGGTGGAAAATGTGTAAGACAGAAGAAGGGGAGGGAGAATGTTTAATTCTATTATATATGATTATGGTTAATTTTTGTAAATGATTTATTTTGGATATAAATGTGTAATTTTAGGGGTACTATTTGATATATTTGAGGTATAAAGGAATAGGAAGATGGAATATTGTTTAACTGTGGAGGATAGATAGTAAAATTTAGGAATTTGGATTAAATACTATATTTAAGAGATGGATGTAATGTTGTTATATGGCTAATTAGAATTTAATTGTTATAATAGATATATTTTGGATAAGTTATAGGTGTAATCTTAATAATGTTATTTGATATAAGCAAGGTAAAGTGAAGATTTTAATTATTACAATTGATATATTGGATATTTGTAATATTATTTGATGTATATAAATGTCAAAGATGTGAAAAGATGGACTATTGTTTACCCTTGAAGGTTGGACAGAAAAATTAAAGAAATTAAGTTGGAAATATGAACTATTCTTGAGAGACTGCTTAAGGAAGAAAGACATTTTAGAAGAACCCTTGGTGAATATTGGAAGATGGAACGTTGTTTTGATATTGATTGATGAAGGTTGGATATTAAAAACTATGTGTTTTATTCAAGAACAAACACTAACTCAATCGGAAATTTCTGAGAACTCTAGAAGTGGAATGGTCTGATATATAATGGATTGGAAGAAATGTATTTTCTTTGTTTCTGGAAGGGGAGTTGAGGTTTTAAGGAGTGACTACGGATTATGATTTGTGTTATATTTTAATTTTTGTTGTTAGTTTTATACCCTGTATTCGGTTCTGGGAAGTCCCGGGGGGTGGGGGGAGGAAGGGGAAGGGAGGAGGAGGGTAGAAAATGGATTGATAGTTAATGTACAAAGATGTATAATTAATGTAAGATCGGAGCTGCCTGGCTACCACTTCAGAATGATGGGAAAGAAGGAAATAGAAGAGAGAAGGAGGTAGGAAAGAGAAGGGGAGGAAGAGGAAAGGAAGGAAGAGGGATAGAAGAGGGAGAAGAAAGGAGTAGGGAGGAAGGAGGAGAGGATGTAGATAAGAGAGGGGGAGGATGGTTGTGGAAAGTAGAAGAAGGTAGAGAAGGGAAGAGAGTAAAAGGAAGGGGGTGGTGACCGGGCAGGTCCGATTAATTGTATATGATGGTACATTAAATATATTATTGGATATGAATGTTAAAATAAAACTTTTTTATTAAAAAAAAATGCAAGTAGAAAAAATAGGGACCACCTTGGTGGGAAGGTAACAGCGTTCCGTGTGCCTTTGGTATTCAGTCATGCCGGCCACATGACCACGGAGACGTCTTCGGACAGCGCTGGTTCTTCGGCTTTGAAACAGAGATGAGCACCGCCCGCTAGAGTCGGCAACGACTAGCACGTATGTGCAAGGGGAACCTTTACCTTTTAATCTAAACAGTTGGCCTTCAATACCCCAATCAACCAAAAGATGATGAAATGTAAATTGGATATTATTATAACTGAGATTAAGATAGTGTTTTTTATTGGGGGGGATAAAGGGATTTAAAGAAACATATTCTTTTGGATTATTAGAATAATTGAATTTATTCATTAAGAGGGGAAGATAAATGGAAAAGATGAGGAAGTGTACATTTGATATTATTATAATTGATCCTGAATATGGAAGGAGATTTGAAAAATAAACTTAAAGAAATATATCTTTTGAAAAGATGAAAGGATTAGTAAGGAAATAGCAAATGATAAATTGGTCCTTATGATAAAATATTAAACTATATGAGGAAATTAGGAATTAAGGATGAAAAGGATTGTCTTTAAATTAAAGGGTTGCAACTTGAAAAAGGGAAAAAAGAGAAAATAAATTCACAAAAATGTAAGATTAGGGTTAGGGCAAATAGTAATATTGTTTATATATGGTATAAGAAGTAGGAGGAAAATTAAATAAAAAAGTAGAGACAATGAATATTATGGCAGAAATATACAAGTTCTGTTTGGAGATATTATAAGCTGTACAAATTTGGACTCGGTCAATACTCTGTTCAGAGAAAATGCATTGTTTGTTTGTTTATATGTGCATTTGTAAACTTTAAAAAACAACAACACCCCAATCAATCCACCACTAAAAAGCCACACACAACTAGGCACCATATAAATACCACACATAGAATAACCCAAAGAACCTGTATACTGCACGGAGTCAAAAAAAGGGCTGTGAAAATATTTGCAGATCCCTCACATCCTGGACATAAACTATTTCAATTCCTACCCTCAAAATGACGCTATAGAGCATTGCACACCAAAACAACTAGACACAAGAACAGTTTTTCCCCGAACGCCATCACTCTGCTAAACAAATAACTCCCTCAACACTGTCAAACTATTCACTAAATCTGCACTACTATTAATCTTCTCATCATTCCCAACACCCACCTCCTTCCACTTATGACTGTAACTTCGTTGCTTGTACTGTATCCTTACGATGTATACTGATATAGATTGTTTCCTGATTGCTTATTTGTACCCTATGACTATCATTATTTATTGTATCATTAAGTGTTAAATTTGTAACCTATGACTATCATTAAGTGTTGTAAGTGTTGTACCTTGATGAAGGTATCTTTTTTTTATGTACACTGAGAGCATATGCACCAAGACAAATTCCTTGTGTGTCCAATCACACTTGGCCAATAAAAATTCTATTCTAGTCTATTCTATTCAAAGCACGAATGTCAAACTCGCGGCATCACATTGCGGTCATGTAACGTATTGCAATGTTTTTTTCCCTTCGTGGAGCTGGGGTGGGCGTGGCCTGCAAGTGACGCAACTGGCCCATGGGCCACCAGTTTGATACCCCTGGCCCAAAGTATACTCTCTGCTAGAGAGAAGTTATCTGAAGATGGGCTCCAGCATGAGTCCGAAGCTTGGAAGAATAAATCTCTGGTTCTGGTGATTGACCCAGATTGGATCCTGCTATATCTATGTTTGCATAATCACCCAATGCAAAGCCTTCATTGACTATACCAGGACCATATCCATGGCTGGTTGGGGAATTGTGGCAGTTAAAGTCCACCCATCTTAAAGTTGCCAAGGTTGAGAAACACTGGGTTATACACTTACAGATATACAATCCTTGATGTCAGTTACTAACCTATTTAACTAACAAACTTCGATATTAAGTATTTTTCTTCAAGGAAATTTTATTTATCACGTATCTGTGATCATGTTTTTGTTACATCTTTGGACCTACTTTGATCATTCCTGGAGCCAATAAATTCACATGTGGCTATAAAGTGGTTGGATTTTCAGACACAATTTTGAAAGGATATCATGCTATGGAAGACCACTCTGGTGATACTCTGATGATTAGACTATTTGGGAACTAATACCATATTTTTAGGACTATAAGACGCTCTGAAGTGTAAGACAAACCTAGCTTTTGGGGAGGAAAACAAGGGAAAAAAATTCTGCCACCCAGCAATTTATCGCTTTGCAGCAAACAGCAAACAGCCTGGTCAGCTTCAGCACAGCATGATTTAGCACAAGCAGCTGATTAGCGGTTGGATCGGCCTCCTGGAATACCACGTATCAGCTGTTCCAGGCTGCGGGGATCGCCACCGCTCATCACCACCTGGAACAGGCCAAAAATGGAACTCGCAGAGCCAAAAACAGGGCGCGCAGAAGCAGCGATAGGTGGCAGCAGTGATGGGGGGCAACAGCAGCAATGGGTGATGGTGATCCCAACAGCTGATAGGTGGTATTCCGGCAAGCCGATCCAACCGCCAATCAGCTGCTTGTGCTAAATCATGCTGTGCTGATGCTGACCAGGCTATTTGCTGTTTGCTGCAAGGAGATAAATTGCTGGGAGGCAGAGGCCGGGGTGATGGGTGGATGGGACTTTGGCAACATTCACTGTATAAGATGCACAGACATATCCACCCACTTTTTTGGTGGGTGAGGGTGTCTTTTACACCAAAAAATATGGTACATGATTGACATCAATTGATTTTTAACGGTCTGGACCTTATGATTTTTACGGCAACTCAATAGAGTTTCTCAATAGCAGAGAAAGTTTCTCCAGATGAAGAGATGGGTGAAGGAAGCATGCAAGTCAACTCAGAAAGAAGACTTGTGGATTTCCTCTTGAATAAAGATTCAGTTTCTTTTCAAGTAAGAATGAAATTCCTCCTAAGTAATGTGAGAGTCTCTCAAGTCAAAGTGAGATTACTTGCCACATAAGAGTGAAATGTCTTCTCAGATGAGATTTCTTTCCAGGGTTTTTTTTTTTTTAAAAAAAGAGCATCCAGCTACACAATTGTCCATTTTCCGTTCTTCTGCAATATCATGAGTGTGAACAACAACAACAACAACAACAAAGATGAAACGTGCAACGATATGGTCCTTCCCATAAGTATTTCCCTGTGACATTGTAGTGCAAATAGAATAGGCTAACAGAGTTGGAAGGGACCTTGGAGGTCTTCTAGTCCAACCCCCTGCTTAGGCAGGAAACCCTACACCACTTCAGACAAATGGTGATCCAACATATTCTTAAAAACTTCCAGTGTTGGAGCATTCACAACTTCTGGAGGCAAGTTGTCCCATTGATTGGGACAGTGGAACAGTGATTCCACTGAAATGCAAGAAGAAGAATCAGCATTGCAACATTGTGAGTTATGTTTCAGCATTTCCCTCACACACACACACACACACACACACACACCTTAAGCCCATGGACACTCATATGTAATAACCCCCAGTCATACATTCCTACTTATTTGAATATATTAACAAAGATTTAGCAGTAATGTTATTTAAACATTGTATTTCAACAAAAAAATAATAATCCCTATTTGTTTTAAATTTGGCAAAGAGCCCATTGCAAGGAAATTTTTTTAGACAGACATACAGACAGACAGAGAGGCAGAGAGGCAGAAATGAGATGGACTGATTTACAGCTATTTGTATATACGGGCTCTGTGGGCTTGGTAGATTAACAATTTTTAAAAAGGTAACTGTAAAGCCAGAATTCCTCAAAAAGAACAACAACAACAACAACCACCTCACAATCTGTCTTCGGTGCATAAGCTCTGAGTGTACATAAGCGATAAGTCATGATCACAGTCATCATAAATACATTCAGCATGAATCAGAACTTAGTGATAGTCATAGGATACTAAATAAGCAATCAACATAAATCATACTAGGAAACTAAATAAACCATATAAATTGTAAAGATAGAAGTAACAAAGTTATAGTCATAAGTAGAAAGGAAAGAGGTAATAGGAAAGATGAGAAAAACAATAGTAATACAGTCTTAGTAAATAGTTCGACAGTGTTGTGGGAATTAGTTGTTTAGTAGAGTGACGGCATGTGCAAGGACACAACTGTCCTTGTGTCTAGTTGTTCTGGTGTGCAATGCCCTATAGCGTCGTTTTGAGGGTAGAAGTTGAAACAATTTATGTCGAGGATGTGAGGGGTCTGTAGATATTTTCACAGCCCTCTTTTTGACTCGTGCAGTATACAGGTCCTCAATGGAAGGCAGGTTGATAGCAATTGTTTTTTCTGCAGTTCTAATTATCCTCTGAAGCCTGTGTCTGTCTTGCTGGGTTGCAGAACCAGACCAGACAGTTATGGAGATGCAGAAGACAGACTTAATAATTCCTCTGTAGAACTGGATCAGCAGCTCTTTGGGCAGTTTGAGCTTTCTGAGTTGGTGCAGAAAGAACATTCTTTGTTTTGTTTTTTTGATGACGTTTTTGATGTTAGCTGTCCATTTTAAATCTTGAGCTATAATACTACTATTATATTATATTATATTATATTATATTATATTATATTATATTATATTATATTATATTATATTATATTATAATTATATTATATTATATTATATTATATAATATTATATTATTATATTATATTATATTATTTTATATTATATTTTATTATATTATATTATATTATATTATATTATATTATATTATATTATATTATATTATATTATATTATATTATTATATTATATTATATTATATTATATTATATTATATTATATTATATTATATTATATTATGTTCTATAACCTAGAAATTTGAAGGTCTCTACTGTTGATACTGTGTTGTCTAGTATTATAAGAGGTGGTAGTATAGGAAGGTTTCTTCTAAAGTCTACCATCATTTCTATGGTTTTCAGTGTATTTGGTTCAAGATTGTTCTAGTCGCACCACAAGGCTAGTTAGTCAACCTCCTGTCTGTCTGTAGATTGAGGACTTAAGCCATAAAGGTCTTTAAAGGTAATAACAAACATCCTTTCGCCACGAGCTGAAGACGTACTTATTCTTCCGTGCAGGGCTGGCATAAAACTAAAACTATTAGTAATTTTAATTAGGTTTTTTATGGTTTTAGTGTGTATTTTAACTAATGGGCCAAATTGAATAGGTTTTTTAATGGGTTTTTAACTGTATATTGTATGTTTTATTGTGTTTTTACCTGGCTGGAAACTGCCCTGAGTCCTTTGGGAGAAGGGCGGTATAGAAATTAAATTATTCTTATTCTTATTCTAGACCCAGAAACCTATTGGTGGCCAGTTCATTCACTGCAACATAGATGTTACTTTGCTAAACTGAATCCCAGCAGAAAGTAAGTAGGTAGCTAAGTCTGATGCTACCTGCAACTTTCTGGTTGCTTTCAAGGAGACGGCCACGTAGAAGAAATGAGGTTGTCCATTTTCAGCAGGGGTGGGTTGGAAAAAGGAAGGTTGGGGGAGGGGGCACTTGAATCCTAAAACTAAAGTTTCTTCACTTTTTCTTAATAAGGTCCCAGTAGGCCAACAATCCTATTCTGCACTAGCTTTCCTCAGGATAATAGTTTTAATTATAGTGGAATTATCTACTTAGAAAGCCAGGTTGATCTAGTGGTTAAGACACCAGGCTGGAAACTGGAGTTCTAGTCCGACCTTGAGGACAAAGCCAGCTGGGTGATCTTGCGCCAGTCACTCTCTCTCAGCCTTAAGAAGGAAACAATGGCAAACCACCTTCAAAATCTCCTCAAGAAAACAGCAGCGACTAGTTCAGGAAATCACCACATACCAAAGCCAAAACAAATATTCTATTTGTCTAGCGAGATTCTCAGTCATCCAGGTCACGGTTGTCCCAAAGGTGCTTTTACAAAAGGCAACTGGACTTTCCTTGTTTTTCACTTCGAAACGTCTTCAAGGAAAAACAAAGAAAGTCCATTTTCCTTTTGAAAAAGCGCTTTTGGGACAAATATCTTACTTTGTACTCCCAGCTATCCTCAGGGTAAACCAAGGATGAAATGCTCCCAGTTCGGACCGGATTGGCCGATCTGGTAGCGATGGTGGTGGGTGTTTCGGAGAACCAGTAGCAAAAATCCCTGCCCCCCACACCCATGCCCACCCAATCGCCCGGTCACCCGCTTGCCCGCTTGCCTCTTCTTTTAAAAAATGCTTTTAAAAGGTTTAAAAAAGAGGCTCTGACGATCCCAGCTGAGCTGCCTGATCATCAGCGCCTTTTTGGCCGAATAGGTTGTAAAAAAAATGCTTTTAAAAGTAAAAAAAAAAAAAAAAGATCGTGCGCCACAGCTGATCACCTCCCCTGCACGCTGTTCTACTTATCCCATGCCTCCTTTGGGTGTGCACTGCACACGCACGCATGCACACCTCGCATTTGGTGTGTGGTGCGCACTGCGCACATGCGCAGCCAGCAAACCGTTAGTAAACCGGTTCAGAATTCACCACTGGGGTAAACCGCTTCTGACATTTGTCCCCTCCATCCAAATTTCACGTGTGCGTGAATGCATGAAACCAATACCCAGAAGCCCTTTTGAAAACACTGAGATTCCTCATCTCATTATGATACGGGGGGGGGGGGGCTCTCTTCTTCTCTGTAGCCACGTGTTAATGCGGACGGGGACCGGGGATGTGTTTGTATAGGAGCAAATGCCGCACCTCTAAAGCTTTACTTTTACCACAACCCATGCTTATATTTAGACTACAATGAGTCATTCTGAAGCTTCTGAAACGGGGCCTCCTTCCTGTGGCCTCCTGGCTCTTGGAGCTAACAATGACCTCATCAAGAACAAGTCCCTCTCCTCCCTAGGCACAGGTGTAAACGTTGCCGCATTTTTCTCTCCTGAGGCTATTTACTTTGCTGAGCTGAGTTGGGCTTTTGCTGTGGTTTGCTTTTCTTTTTTCCAATAATAAATCTCTTCCACAAGGACTCTCCTGACCTCCATCTCCACATCTTTTCTCCTGTTCTTTTTTTTATTATTATTGTTATTTCCTCCAATGCCATAGGAACTGGTTTATTTTATTTATTTTATTTATTTACTTAGTTTGTCAAATATGTACAAGATAACAAGTATAGGTATAAACATGGACATGAACACAGGAAATGAGTACAAATAAATGGGGTCAGTAGGACCACGCTGGTGTGCTTATGCAGGCCCACTTTATGGACCTCTTAGGAATGGGGTGAGGTCCACAGTAGATAGTTTAAGGTGGAAGCTGTGGGGGTTTGAGGCTGTAACAACGGAATCAGGTAGACTTGCAGGGATCTCCAACCTTGGCAACTTTAAGCTTGGTGGACTTCAACTCCCGGAATTCCCCAGCCAGCTTTGCTGGCTGGGGGATTCCGGGAGTTGAAGTCCACCAGGCTTAAAGTTGCCAAGGTTGGAGACCCCTGAAGTAGAGCATTCCAGGAGTTGGCCGTTCTGTTGCTGAAGTTGTATTTTTTGCAATCAAGGTTGGAGCAGTTTACCTGGGAGTTTGTATCGATTGTTTGCCCGGGTATTATTGAGGTTGAAGCTGAAGTAGTCATTGAAAGATAAGACACTGCATACAATTTTGTGTTCAGTCTGTATTTTTTCTCCTCATTCTTTCTCTAAAAACCTATATGGCATCTTTCCCCAACTGGGTGCCCTCCAGATTTTTCAGGACAATTCCAAGAATACCCAGATCTCATAGGAGTTGCTTTCCTAACACATCTGGAGGATACGTGTCTATGGAGTTTCTCAGTCATCCAGGTCATGGTTGTCCCAAAGGTGCTTTTTCAAGAGGCAACGGGACTTTCTGGTGTGTGTGTTTTCTTTGAACAAACTCAAAAAATGTTTCAAACTCCCTAAAAGAATGCAAATGACCAGCTGTTCTTCCATTCCTCACCATCCAGTCAGTGCCGAAGAAGGTTCTTGGATGAGAATCGAAACCTTCTTCAAAGAAAAACCAAATTCCAGTTGCCTCTCGAAAAAGCACCTTTGGGACATCTGGAACATACTCACAATCTGGAGGCTGGGGAAACTGCTCTAGGATGGATGGAATTGACCTCATGTGCTCCTTTGCTTGCTCTAATGCAGGGGTGTCAAACTCAAGGCCTGTGGGCTGAATCCGGCCCACAGGCTGCTTAGATCTGGCCGGCGGGGCCATCTGAAAACAGCAAAAGACTGGCCTGCAGTGCCTCTGCCAGGGAAAATGGAGCTTGAGAGGGCCACATATAGCCCTCCTAAGCAGAGGGTTGTAGAAGGCCTTCTTAGCTGAAAACAGAGCTCAGGAGCCTGTTTTCTCTGGCAAAGTGCTCGGGCCACTGGCACCCCTGATATGAATGATGTCAAGCTGGCCATGCCATCATGGCCACGCCTCCCCCCCCAAGGTCAAACACAACCCTAGTGCGACCCTCAATGAAATTGAGTTTGACACCCCTGCTCTAATGTGTGGTGAAGTGTACTTAAGTGTAATCTAGACCAGGGGTCTCCAACCTTAGCAACTTTAAGATTTGTGGACTTCAACTCCTAGAATTCCTCAGCCAGCTTTGCTTTGCTGGCTGAGTAATTCTGGGAGTTGAAGTCCCCAAGTCTTAAAGTTGCCAAGGTTGGAGACCCCTGAAGTAGAGCATTCCAGGCATTGGCCGTTGTGTTGCTGAAGTTGTATTTTTTGCAATCAAGGTTGGAGCAGTTTACCTGGGAGTTTGTATCGATTGTTTGCCCGGGTATTATTGAGGTTGAAGCTGAAGTAGTCATTGAAAGATAAGACACTGCATACAATTTTGTGTTCAGTCTGTATTTTTTCTCCTCATTCTTTCTCTAAAAACCTATATGGCATCTTTCCCCAACTGGGTGCCCTCCAGATTTTTCAGGACAATTCCAAGAATACCCAGATCTCATAGGAGTTGCTTTCCTAACACATCTGGAGGATACGTGTCTATGGAGTTTCTCAGTCATCCAGGTCATGGTTGTCCCAAAGGTGCTTTTTCAAGAGGCAACGGGACTTTCTGGTGTGTGTATTTTCTTTGAACAAACTCAAAAAATGTTTCAAACTCCCTAAAAGAATGCAAATGACCAGCTGTTCTTCCATTCCTCACCATCCAGTCAGTGCCGAAAAAGGTTCTTGGATGAGAAGCGAAACCTTCTTCAAAGAAAAACCAAAAAGTCCAGTTGCCTCTTGAAAAAGCACCTTTGGAATATCTGGAACATACTCACAATCTGGAGGCTGGGGAAACTGCTCTAGGATGGATGAAATTGACCTCATGTGCTCCTTTGCTTGCTCTAATGCAGGGGTGTCAAACTCAAGGCCTGTGGGCTGAATCCGGCCCACAGGCTGCTTAGATCTTGCCGGCGGGGCCATCCTGAAAACAGCAAAAGACTGGCCTGCAGTGCCTCTGCCAGGGAAAATGGAGCTTGAGAGGGCCACATACAGCCCTCCTAAGCAGAGGGTTGCAGGAGGCCATCTCAGCCGAAAACAGAGCTCAGGAGCCCGTTTTCTCAGGCAAAGTGCTCAGGCCACAGGTGCCCCTGATATGAATGATGTCAAGATGGCCACGCCATCATGGCCACGCCTCCCCCACAAGGTCAAACACAACCCTGGTGCTACCCTCAATGAAATTGAGTTTGACACCCTGCTCTAATGTGAGGTGAAGTGGACTTAAGTGTAATCTAGACCAGGGGTCTCCAACCTTGGCAACAACATGATTCATGGCTGATTACAATGATGTACGAACAGCTGATTACAATTGCAGCCTGGAAAACCACCTCTATGACAGGGGTCTCCAACCTTGGCAACTTTAAGCCTGGAGGACTTCAACTCCCAGAATTCCCCAGCCAGCTCTGCTGGCTGGGGAATTCTGGGAGTTGAAGTCCTCCAGGCTTAAAGTTGCCAAGGTTGGAGACCCCTGCTCTATGACATTGGAGCAAAATCTTAGTATTCTAAGCGAAGTTCTTCAATTTTTTTCTTCAGAGACACTGAATGAGGAGTGGGGGGGGAATCCCCCTTTCTTTTCATTTCCAAGGTTTGCTTTTGTTCGGGGATGGATCTACACTTGATCACGTGAGATGAAATATACAAAACAATGACTATTCCTAGTTGGTAAAATTTTAAGCACAATAACACCTTCCTTCCTCCTTCCCACCTTCCTTCCCCCTTTTCCTCCTCTTTCTCTTCCCCACCCCTTGTCTGCCTCTCTTCTTTGTCTTCCACTTCCTCTTCTCCTTCTCCAAAATGGTGCCCTTCAGCTGAACTGAACTGAACAAGCAGACCTGTTGGCACCCTGGGGCAAAGTAACATTCTGGTGCCTCCTAAGATTTAGCTCATGTCTAAATGTTAGGAGGATTTAGGATCCTTGAGGATATCGGAACTATTCTCTTTTATAAGGGAGCACCTTTTTGAGGAAAATATCTGTAGCTCAGAGTTGAACAGTGGACTCCTCAGTGCCCTCTGAGGTTGTTGGCTTGCTTGCAGACATTTTGTTACCAAATTAGATAACATCTTCAGTGTTAGAAGGGGGTGGGGTTTGCTCTGTTTATATACAGTAGCTTGCCCTGCTAGAATTGGTGGCAGTGTTGTTTTCATACAGCCTGTGCTATGAATCCAGAGGGCGGTGGTCCCATTCATTGTTTGTTTGATTTTTTAAATATAAAAACTGAAAAAAAAGATGGAGAATATTCTATCTACAGTGCCTCCAGAAAATCAAAGAGCTAATCGCAGCAAAAGGTGAGATAGGATAGGATAGGATAGGATAGGATAGGATAGGATAGGATAGGATAGGATAGGATGGGATGGGATGGGATGGGATGGGATGGGATGGGATGGGATGGGATGGGATGGGATGGGATGGGATGGGATGGGATGGGATGGGATGGGATAGAATAGAAGTCATAGGGTACAAATAAGCAACCAGGAAACAATATCAATATAAATCATAAGGATACAAGCAACAAAGTTACAGTCATACAGTCATAAGTGGAAGGAGATGGGTGATGGGAACGATGAGAAGATTAATAGTAGTGCAGATTTAGTGAATAGTTTGATAGTGTTGAGGGAATTATTTGTTTAGCAGAGTGATGGCCTTCGGGAAGAAACTGTTCTTGTGTCTAGTTGTTCTGGTGTGCAGTGCTCTATAGTGTCCTTTTGAAGGTAGGAGTTGAAACAGTTTATGTCCACGATGTGAGGGGTCTGTAAATATTTTCACAGCCCTCTTTTTGACTCGTGCAGTATACAAGTCCTCAATGGAAGGCAGGTTGGTAGAGATTATGATTTATTTTGATGTGACCGCTCTATAGACCCAGCTGTACTTAACTCAGCCTCAGCCTAGAGCCAGTTCTGCCTTTCAGATGCATTCAATCAGCAGCTCCCAAAATTTCCCAGCTGTCATAAAAATGTAAAATGTTGCTTGCGTTGAAAGAAAGGATACTTATTCTTTAATTTCAACAGAAGTAACCAGCCAGGTTATTATTTCATTGTATGCAGACATAGCTATCAGTGGTGGGTTTCAAATTCTTTTACTACCGGTTCTGTGGGTGTGGCTTGGTGGGCGTGGCTTGGTGGACATGGCATCTCCATTCCCATCCCACTCCAGGGGAAAGTTACTGCAAAATCCCCATTTCCTCCTGATCAGCTGGGACTTGGGAGGCAGAGAATAGATGGGGGCGGGGAATTTTTACTACCTGTTCTCCGAAGTACTCAAAATTTCTGCTACCAGTTCTCCAGAACTGGTCAGAACCTGCTGAAACCCACCTCTGATATCTATGCTATTCATTGCAATGGATATGATAACTGATATGCAAAGGTAAAGGTGAAGGCAGATGTGATTGATTATAGGTCCTGGGGATTTTACGGATTAGGCATGCAGATTTTGTTTGGCAACAATATTGAAGTTTGCCATTATCTTCAAGGATATATATATTTAAACTTACCTAGTTTAACTTTCAACCTTGGAATTTCTAGTTACGCCTCCATTCAGCTACCGATAGGCTCTGTCTCTGTTTTTCTTTTGAAAACCAGCCAAAATTGCATCCTTCACATATGCAATTACTTCATTAATTAAAATATTTCCTTTTTGCCTTTCCCTCAGATACAGTTACATACTAGGTGATTTAGAGTCAATGTGAACATAATCTACATAATCTAATTTCAGATTATAATCTATAATCTGAAAAATCAGGTATGACCACAGTCATTAAAACAACCTAGGTCATGCTGTCTAAAGAAAGCTCAGCTAAGCCCATGAGCTCATCGGAACAAAATGATGTAAGACACAGCTAGTAGAGTCATCTCCTTCCCCCACTCCTCTTCTTCTCCATCCCTCCTCCTCCTCCTCCTCCTCCTCCTCCTCCTCCTCCTCCTCCTCCTCCTCTTCTTCTTCTTCTTCTTCTTCTTCTTTCTCCTCCTCCTCCTCCTTCTTCTTCCTCCTCCCCCTCTTCTCCTTCTCCTTCTTCTCCTTCTTCTCCTTCTTCTCCTTCTTCTTTCTCCTCCTCCTCCACCACCTCCTCCTGTCTCCTCCTTCTTTCTCCTTCTCCTCTTCTTTCTACTCTCCATCTCTCTCCCTCTGTGTCTCTGTGTCTCTGAAACAGTTGCAACCTTTCCTGTATCTGTGGGCTGTACTTCAATTTTTAATTTGGTCTCTCAGGGAGTGGCTAAATTGAATTTCCAAAGTTTCCTCTTGAAAGGATTTTAAGATGCAACATAGACATCTCAGAAGGTTTGGATATCCCCATGTCCAAAAGATCCAAATATTTAAACCTGCCTCCTTGTAAATGCTCTAGCTACCAATGGGCCATATGTTGTATGCCTACTATAACCTGCTTTACAAGCGTCATGACTTACGACCATTATTGCTAGGTTCATTTATGGTCATCAGTTGAGGACTACCTGTATCTTCATTGTCTGGTTAGTGCACTCGATCCAGATTAGGAACGTAATTAAAGTTGGTCACTGGATTGACCCCTCGGTGCATATCTACAGTATGACAAGGTGGAGGGGAATCATATCACAACCAAGAAGACCCAGAAAAAGTAGGGAAGCTAGTTCACATAGAAAAATCCCTTAACTCCCTTAAAATCTACATATATGTCTTGACACTAGACAGTTTGGATGAAGTAAATTGAGTTGATACACCAGAAAGATATGGTCCATACAGAGCCCCAGCTGCATATTTGTGGCTCCCTAAAATTTAGCAATAAAATATACTAGTATGAAGTTTTGCTCATTTTGGGAAAATGTTAAAATAAGTTATTAATGTAATCCTCCTCCTCCTCCCACAAAAATCAGATAAAATCCCCAGGTATCCTTGTACAACAATATTATGTCACTGTCATCAGTCATCATCACATAATTTTACAACCGGTTCACCGCGCACCGAAAATGTGAGCACGCTCATGCGCTTTGTGAGCGCGGCCTTCCGCACATGTGCTTTGCCCTCTCGCATGCCTGCTGCTTAGAAAACGTGGCTAAATAGGTCGGCATAGCGCTGTGATGGGAGGGCAGGGGGGCGGAGGGGCACCCCACCCATTCGCCATTACTGGTTCGACCGAACTGGTCCAAACCAGCTGAATGCCATCTCTGACTGTCATACTTCTTTGGCTCTTAAATGTTGACATGTGATGGAGCCTGGGAAGCAATTTTTTTCTATAGACACATTTGTATTGTGGAACAGATTTCTCTCTGAACTGAGGAAGACTCCTATCCTTCCTACCTTCTAGAAGGCTTTTAAGACTTGGCTTCCTTCAGGTGCTGGGCCAGGAGGAGAGGGAAATCTAGCATTTGTAGTTTTGTAATGGGACTGTGCAAGATCAGAAGGCGTGGAAAGACCTGACTCATAGAATCACCAAGAGTCGGACATGACTGAACAGGTAACATCATCATCATCATCATCACCACTATCACCATCATCATCATCTGGACTGTTACAGTACTTGATAATATAAGTTTTCAACTTATGATCATAATGGAACATGTAATGCTCCTCTCTGCCAGGGCTGTATTAATTTACATAATAGCCATAGAAATCTTACAAATATATACACTTTTAAAAATTGTACTGTGACTTTTAAAAAAATATCCATGAATCCTGATGATAGAATAGAATATAATTTTTTATTGTCCAAATGTGATTGGACACACAAGGAATTCGTCTCGGTACATATGCTCTCAGTGTACATAAAAGAAAAGATACATTCATCAAGAATCATAGGCTACAACACTTAATGATAGTCATAGGGTACAAATAAGCAATCAGGAAACAATCAATCTCAATATAGATCGTAAGGATAGAAGCAACAAAGTTACAGTCATGCAGTCATAAGTGGAAGGAGATGGGTGATAGGAACGATGAGAAGATTAATAGTAGTGCAGACTTAGTAAATAGTTTGACAGTGTTCAGGGAATTATTTGTTTAGCAGAGTGATGGCGTTCGGGGAAAAACTGTTCTTGTGTCTAGTTGTTCTGATGTGCAGTGAATCCTGATGATAGTAAGGAAGTACGAGAAACACAGTCCAACACATAAGATAACAAAGGTTGACTTATGCCAAGAGTGAGGTTTATTAGAAGATCTTTCTGCAGGACAAGCTAAGTCAGGGGTCTCCAACCCTGGCAACTTTAAAGCTTGTAGACTTCAACTCCCAAGTTTAAGACTTTTGGACTTCAACTTCTGGGAGTTGAAGTCCACAAGTCTTAGAGTTGCCAAGGTTGGAGACCCCTGGGCTAAGTGATGCATTAGCTGAATCAATTTGGAAGAACTCTTAGTCATCTTGCTTTTCCAAATGCCACCTGGTTTCTCAGAACACAGCAGATTATGTCCCTAGCATACAGAGAAAATGCAGTGCCAGCCAAAATAGGCTGCAACTCAGTCCAGGATTAGCAGCCCTACAATACATGGCACAATGTGCGATGTGACATTTCTGTGTCACGAGCTGCACCGGTTGCCAGTATTACTCCAGGTGTCATTCAAAGTGCTAGTCATCCCTTATAAAGTCCTACATGATGTAGAGCCAAGCTTTTTGAGGAGCCACCTATGTCCCATACCTTCTACCCAACCAGTAAGTTTGGCTAGATCCAGGTCTTTTCAATCAAACAGTACCATGTCTCGGGACCCAGAAAGCAGCAACTTCTCTGGAAATTCGGCTGGCTCCCACCCTGTTGACATTCTACAAGCCTTTACAGATCTAATTGTTTTCCCAGATCCTGGGTTGAGAGATGGAAGAGGGTCCTTGTTAGAGGTGTTTTGTCTCTGTTTTTGCAGAGCAACCAAATTCCATCTTTTTTTTTTTAAATGTGTTTTTATTGTATTGTGAACTTTCCGAAGTCAATTTGAACTCAGGTGGGTGGAATTAAACAAACAAACAAACAAACAGGAAACTTTTCATCCAAGTTGGACTACAATCCCCCAAATCCCCAGCCAAGAGAAGGAACATTCAAGATACCCAGAGGGCATTTCTCACCGGAATTACTTTTGTAATATCTTTCAGCCTCATTGATTGAAATGTCAACTTTTGGCCAGCTCCTGCACAAGGGAGCTGGGAAGTCCCATGGCCCTGAGCTCAGGGATTGGACCCTTTTCCTTCTGCCTTTCCCTTATAAGGCCATCTCTGCATATGTCAATAGATTGCCTCATGCATTCATAAGCTGCTCAAGGAAAGCCGAACTATAAGATCAGCCTCTATAGCCTTTTTGTGTTTTGTTCCAAGTCTAGAGGGCTGGTCACTCTTGGGAGAAAGTGTGTGTGTGTGTGTGTGTGTGTGTGTGTGTGTCCCCTCCTTCCTTTGCATTTCATCCTCAGTGACCCGTGCTGTCAAAGGTGAAAGCAATGAGAGAAGCTCATTGTGGGAAGAATGTGTGCAAAGTGGCCAGAAAATAAATATTCAGAAAGGGCCTCTGCACAAACTCATCCGTTAACACCTTTCTTCCAAGATTGTTCTGAAAAGCCCCCAATATCCTTAGTCCTTGAGTGGCGCAGGCTGCTAACAGCCTGTTATTAACAGCAGCTGCCTGCAATTATTGCAGGTTCAAGTCCCACCAGGCCCAAGGTTGACTCAGCCCTTCCATCCTTTATAAGGTAGGTAAAATGAGGACCCAGATTGTTGGGGGGCAATAAGTTGACTTTGTATATAATATACAAATAGGATGAAGACTATTGCTTAACATAGTGTAAGCTGCCCTGAGTCTTCGGAGAAGGGTGGGGTATAAATGTAAAAAAAAATAAATATTCAAATGGAATATTTGCCTCTGGAAATTGTGGGTGCTCCTCCATCACCGGAGGTTTTTAAGAAGAAATTGGACAACCATTTGTCTGGAATGGAACAGGGTCTCCTGCTCAAACAGGTGACTGGACTAGAAGACCTCCAAGGTCCCTTCCAACTCTTGTTATTCTGCATTCGGTGTGTGATTCATGTAACTCACAATTCAGCTTATGAATAATTAAGCAGAGCAATTTTATCCGTACAAGGAGAAAAGATGGAGGAATCACTCCATCCCAAACCCTCCTGGGATCACACAAAGAGAAATCAAAGAAAGGTATTTTCTTTTTCCCTGACTTAAAAAAAGAAATCACAGTTGCCTTTCCATTGTTTGCTTGATTTTAGGCCTTTCTCAACACCAGAGGTCTGACACTGAAGAGCATTGTTTCTTAGCCTTCAAGATGTCTGGATGTAATCTCCCAGAATTAATTCTCTCTCTCTCCCTCCCTCCCTCTCTCTCTCTCTCTCTGTTGTGACCTAGACTCACTTAGGCATAAAAGACACATTTAGTCTTAAAACAACCCTATTTTATTGTAACAGCTGGAAATTACTTCATTTCCAGCTTAGTCCAAATTAATTCCAAAACAAGTCCTTCAGAAAAAGTCCTTCGGCCTTATCACAAACCTTTGCCTTCTTCAGCACCCTGCCAAAGGCTTTTCTTGGCAAAGCCCCACAAAGTTCAGAAACAAGAGACACTGACTAGAAACCAATGTAGCTTTCCTACAAAAAGCCCAAGAGCCGTTTCTGCTCTTTTAAGCCTTATGGGAGGGGCCAATCATCTCCTGGCCTTACTCCCGAGTCATCCTTTTTGCTTTAGCTTCTTGCCTTCTGGCAGCTGTTTGCATGCATGCACTAGGAACAGGCTCTTCCTGTTCCTCTGGCTCTCTGCTGTCCCCCTCTGGAGGCTCTGGAGTCTGCGCATCGCTCCCAGATGGCCCTGGCCCCATCTCTGCCTCTGACGCAAAACCCTCATCCGGGCCTTCCCCTAACTCCAGGACTGTCTCATTGTCCTCCCCAGCCTCCTTACTGTCCGACTCCATTGCCAGGTCTGCAGGCTGCTGGCGGATCACAACACTATCTATCTATCATCTATCCACCATTTATCTATCTATTCTAGATGGCTGGGGAATTCGGGGAGTTGAAGTCCAGATGTCTTAAAGTTGCTGAGATTGAGAAATGATGAAACAAGAGGGAAGAGGATGAAACAAGATTATAGAGGGATTGCAAAATGAAATGACAACTTCTCCTTTTATTCCCCTCCCTTTTTTTTTTTTCAGAGTCCAGGTTTTGCAACCTCCTCTGGGCCCTGCCATTACCTGTAAAAAGCAACAGGACTGCATTTTCAACTTTCTAATACGTTCCTAGTCTGAAATGACTATGAAAATGTGCAGAAGCTTGGTCAACTCTGAGAAGTCATGAGGGAGAGAGGGAGAGGTTCAGCAACATTTTCACTGAATGTGTGAGGTCAGTTCTACAGAAATAGAAATGAGAAAATTGCAAGGTTTGCAATTTTGAATTAGGCCAGGATATCTGCAGTCAGAAAAAAACAACATTGCATTGTTATAATTAACTGCGTTGAGCTGGAAACTCAGTTGCACAGAATGGTTAAAGGATTGAACTGCAACTGGGGAGACCAAGGCTCACACGCACAGTGAGTTACATCGGAAGAGTTATTTTTCTTTGTCTTGCCTACCACACAGGATAAGCTGTCTTGAAATATGTTGTCTTGAACTGAGGGAGGCCAGGTGGGTTCAAACCTCACTACTGTTAACATCCAAGCTGTCAGAAAGCAGAAGGGAAGCATCAACTTGGAGGACAACTGCTTTATACTGACTGGCTGGGAAAGACCTTCACCAATTACTACTGTATTGTATTGTATTCACCAATTGTATTGTATTGCACTACTATTAATCGTCTCATAGTTCCCACCACCAATCTCTTTCCACTTATGATTGTATGACTATAACTTTGTTGCTGGCAATCCTTATGATTTATATTGATATATTGACCATCAATTGTGTTGTAAATGTTGTACCTTGATGAACGTATCTTTTCTTTTATGTAAGAGAGCATATGCACCAAGACAAATTCCTTGTGTGTCCAATCACACTTGGCCAATAAAATTCTATTCTATTCTATTCTATTCTATTCTATTCTATTCTATCCTATCCTATTCTATTGTATGGTCTTATCTTATGGGTACAAGGTTGAACCTTGATGCGTTCAAGGTTCATGCAACAAAACTTGCAGCTGTAATACTTACAACCACAACCAGGATGAGAATTTCCATTGCAAGGCGGTCACTAAGGGAGTCACACCTGATTTTACAACCAATTTTGCCAGGGTTAAGCAAATTACTGCAGTTGTTAAGTGAATCACATGGTTGGTGAGTGATCCTGGCTTTCTCCATTGACTTTGCTTGCAGGAAATTGGCTGGGCAAGGTTGCAAACAGCAATCGCATACCTCTGGGATGCTACAGCGGTCATAAATATATGCTGGTAGCCAAGTGCCCACATTTTGATCATGTGACTGCGGGGATGCTGCTACAGTCTTACATGCAAGGACCAACAGTTGCAAGTCACATTTTTTAATACTGTTGCAATTTTGAAAGGTGGCTAAATGAATGGTTGTAAGTCAAGAACTAGCTTTATGTATTTTAAAGCAGGGGTCTCCAACAGTGGCAATTTTAAGACTTGTGGACTTCAACTCCCAGAGTTCCTCAACCAGCAAAGCAGGCTGAGGAATTCTGGGAGTTGAAGTCCACAAGTGTTAAAGTTGCCAAGGTTGGAGACCCCTTTAAAGGCAACCAGTTGAACAAAGAACACTGAAACAAGAAACGGAGGAGCGGTCAGAATTGAGTGGCTCTGTGCAAATTGCGTTTTTGGGGGGACCCAAAGCCCAAACTTGTGGGAGCATCTCTGAGTTTCTCTTCTCACCTGCTCTTTTCCTCTTCCTGGGCCCCCCTTGCTTCCCTTTGTAGAAAGAAAAATCCGGTCCAGTTCCAAGCCATGAGAAAGGCACTGGAAATAAAATGGAGGCTGATTGAAAAGAGGAACTCAAGTTTATTGGTGAGCAGAACCAACAACAGCATGTCGTTCTGGGACAGCTGACAAATTGGTTTGATGAGTACATGGGATTTTTATAGGGTTTTATAGGGTTCTGAGATTTTGTGCAATGTAGAGAGCCTGGTGCCATTTGCTATTCTGAAGGTGGTGGGTTAATCCTGTTATGTCCTAAAGATTTGTTGTTTGTATCCTTATGATTTATATTGATATTGTTTTCTGATTGCTTATTTGTACCCTGTGACTATCATTAAGTGTTGTACCTTATGATTCTTGACAAATGTATCTTTTCTTTTATGTACACTGAGAGCGTATTCCCTGTATGTCCTTGTATGTCCAATCACACTTGGCCAATAAAAAAAAATCTATTCTATTCTAAGATCATGTACTGCTCTTAGAATTTGGGGGGTGAGGGGTGGGGAGCTTCGATGTAAATTCTTAATCCCATCATCTGGACCTGAAGGTGTTTTGTTTGTGAATAGGCTGGCCTGGATTTCTTAGTGGGCACAAAATATCCATCTCTAAAGACTTTGGGCATAAGCTGGAGGCTGTCGGGAGCTGCTTTCTGCCTTTGTGAAGATTTCTCTACATTTGTCCTTTGGGGAAATATAATATTCTGCCTCTTTTAATATTCCCCAAAACATTTCATTCATTCATTCTCTCTCTCCCCCTCTCTCTCTCTCTGTGATTACTTCTTATACCTCTTTCCTTTCCCTTGAAAAGGGAGAGCAAGCCTCTTGCTGTACTGCTCAGGCAACCTGCTTAGCCTGGTAGGAAATGAAACAGTCTGGTGGTTATTGCGGTTGTTGTTGTTGTTTCTGGATGTGCACAATCAACACGCGGACCCTTCAGCTTCACCGGAGGGCGGGCAGACAAGATAGGAGAGAAGCGGGAGGGCAAGACTGAGCTCGCTCGGCAAAGTTGCCCCCGCGCAATCGCTTAAGGGTTGTGTGAACGCAGCCTTTTTCCGCGGTTCGTCCCATTTTGGCAGCCACGGGCTGCCTCCCCCCCCCTCACCCCACCCCGGTGCCTCCTTGGCAATTGGCCGCCCGGGAGGGTGAAGAGCTCTCACAAACAGGGGCGGGGTGGGGTTTGTTTTCTTCCCGGCTCCTGAGCCTTTTTTTGCTGGGCTTTCTTGGGTCTCCGCCAAGATAAAGCCCGTGGAGCCGCCGAGGTCAGGCTCGGGTGTGGGTGGGAGGGGGAGAGAGCGAGAGAGGACCCGACCACCTGCACCGCCCAGCCCGCTATGGGACGCGCTGCCACCCGCCCAGCTCGCTCTCTCCCTCCTCACACTCACACACACACCTCCCGCTTCTGCTTTGGCCAGCCAGCAACTTGTCCCCGCTTGCCCGGGTACTCGCCTCTGATTGGCTGATGGGAGAAAGTCTCGCCAGGGGGAGGAGGCGAGGACTCCGCGGTGACGTCATGGGGAAACCCCCCGGCCCTGGCTTTAGGTCCGGGCTGCGGCGCTGGAGGCGGCTTTTCGGAAGCTGCCAGCAAGCCGAGCGGACCCTTCGCCCGCCCGTCCGCCCGCCCGCTCGCCCGCTTTGCTCTCACCGGCCTTCCGAAGCGACGAGTCGAAAGGAGACCGAGCCCAACCGAGCCTCCTCCTTTCCCCGAGATGATGCCGACCAAAACGCCGCGCAAGACAGCGCTGCAGAACTCGGCGCCCGCAGGTAGCGGCCAACCGGGCGCGCCTTCCCCCCCTTCCCCCCCCCGGTCTTCCACAGGCGGGCGGGTCTCGGACCGGGGTTCGCGTCCCGGTGCTTTTCCCCCGATGAATTGGGTTGATCCCAGGCTGCGCGGGTGGGTTGAGAGGTAGCGCTTCTTCGCCAAGCGCGGGGATGGAGGATCGCGGGGGAAACGGGAGCGCCGAGCCGGATCCTTCCCACCCAAGAGCGCACCCAGTTCCTCCTCTTCGGCCTTTTGAGTCTTGAATTCGCCCCTTGGCATCAGGAGTGGGTGCCACGACGTGAATGGGCGATCGAAGCCGCCTCTCCTGTCATCTCGCCTGCATAATGCAGAATCCGTATCCAATCCCTCTCTTTCCCCTTTTTTCTCTCTTTCTCTCCCCGTTTTTTTCTCCCAAGATCACCAAAGCCTCAGAGAAGCAGTTGGTACCTAGGCTGAAAGTCAGTAGAGATTCTTAATCATCCAGGTCATGGGGGTCCCAAAAGTGCTTTCTTTTCTTTTCTTTTTTCTTTTCTTTTTTGGAAAGAAAGGAGAAAGGTCTTCAAAAGGAAAACAAAAACAAAAACAAGAAAGACCAGTTTCCTCCCGGAAAAGAAAAGAAAAGAAAAAAGCACCTTTGGGATACCTTGGACTGGTTGTTATGGATCACCCTGCTGGATGGGCTATCAGGGAATTAGGAACACCACCACCCCAGCCTCTCTGGAAGGGGGCTTTTAGAATCGATAATAGACCCCATTATTCAGAAAAAAGCACCAAATTCAATCCAGTAGTAGAAGGACATTTGAGCTGTTCTTGTGTGTGCTTTGAGATGGTTGTCTTAGATGCCAATTCCTATCACAAGCACTAGACCTGGTTGGGAGAGCTTCAGCCCTGGAGGCTTTCAAGAAGAGATTGGACCGCCATTTGTCAGAAATGGTGTAGGCCAGAGTCTCCTGTTTGCGGGGTGGGTGGGTGGGTGGGGGTTGGACTAGATCAGGGGTCTCCAACCTTGGCAACTTTAAGACTTGTAGACTTCAACTCCCAGAAGTTGAAGTCCACAAGTCTTAAAAGTTGCCAAGGTTGGAGACCCCTGGACTAGATGACCTACAAGGTCCCTTCCAACTCTGTTAATCTAACTTGGAGCTCACCATTATTGACTCTTGATGTTCTGCCTGACTTTATTCTTGGAGGTTGTTTCCTTCCCCCTCCCATTCCCCATTGGCTTATGTCTACATTGGCCAGTTGAGAATAAGGGGAGGGGGCTCTCCATCTGCTTGCAGAGGCTTTATTATTTGTTGACGGGAGCGGGTAGGAGAGACAAAGAACTGCAGCTTCCACTGAAGGTAAAGAGAACTTTCTGTGGAAAGTTGGGGCATTTTAAGGACCTTAGGAAGTTGCCGTGGAGAGAGGGTTGCCAACTCAGTCATGTCTGCTCTGCCAGAAGCCCCCACATCCCTGGCCAGGACTTCTGTATAGACTCTTTCCAACCTTCTTCCTATCTGATCTCTTGAACAGGAGGTGCTAGGATAAAGGATGAGATCTTCTGCAGGTAGAACCCAGTTCTGCCCCTCATTGGTCTTAGCCTAATGACTGCTCTGAATGTTTCAGTGCAGTTTGCTGCCGATCCTCATCTTCTTTTTTCTTGCTAAAGAGAGCTCCACTCCCGACACAAAGAGGTGTGAAGGGTGTCATGTTGACAATTGTCTTCTGTGTACATTTTTTTTAGAAGGCGCTTTCAGCAGGAACGTACCACTCGGCATAGCAGTGATTCATGTTCATACACACATTCAAATCGAAACACCCTATAACCTGAATCCGAGGCTCATTAATTTAACTCAGGGAGTCTTCGCACCATCCTTTTGTTCCCCTGCTTTTAGTTGAATGAGGGGGGGAAATCCCCACGGGAATTCTGTCAATGCACCACAGAGCAGTCGTAGTTGGGATGAGTCCATTAGCTGTAAGAAAAACAACCATTTCATCGTAATCAATGCAATTGGCAATAACATGCTTGTCTGTTTTACAGAGTGCTCAGTCGTGATAGCTGTGCAGCTACGCAAAATTGGGGACAAATGGAATCTCCGGCAAAGAATTCTGAATCTGATTTCCAAACTCTTCTGCCCAGGAACTTGAAAGAGTCTCAAAGAAGAAGAGAAAAGGAAATTGAAAAACAACCACAGGAAAGGGAGAAAAAAAAATGTCTGTGAAGATGCAAACTTTTTCTACTCGGATTTATGAAAGAGAACCACCCTGAGGTGGAAGATGAAATGTTTAAAGAGGGTTTTGTTTGCTTGCCGCTTCCATCACCAACCACAAAAGCTCCTATATAAGATTCTCAGCTACCATTTCGGGAAGTTTGTGAGTGAATGCAAATGGAGCTACTGAGAGAGGAGAAAACTGGATGTTACTGTTGACTGGCATGGTGAATTGGTCCTGGAAGATGAAGGAGTCTAAAAGAGCCATCCGAGCCGAAATCCTATTCAGTGTTGGATATTAAGCAGTTCCACGCATAGGGAAAATGACTTTTGTGTGCAGCTTCTGATTTTCTTGAAAAACACAAATCAGTTCCTCAGCTCTTTTGTTCTTATTTTGGAGTTTGGAAACCTACCTGGAGAAAACCAGGAGAAGTATGTTTGTTACATATGAATTTGTTTTGTTGAAATGAATGTAGTTTATTAAAGGTTCATTGGTTTTATAATTAATTATATTGCAATGCCCTTAAATTATGAGTGAAGCTGGGTATGGCTAGATTACCAACTTTACAATATATGCCCTATGGGTAAGATGTTTTGGTATATTTATTTTTGTGTGAACTTGTTTTCAGGTTATTAACCATGATTCAAGATTCAGGATGAATGTTCAAAACATTCTGCATCAAGGTAGATTTTAACAGGTTGTCAAATGTTCTTCAGTGAAAGCAACAGCATTCTTGGCTTTACAGAATGAACCGGTACATGTTTAGTTACGAGTTAAGAAAATAGAGTTCTGTTTATACATTACAGGTGATAGATTCCTAACAGTGTTAGCTTAGAACTATATAAATAATATAAGCTTTAGAAAAGAAAATGCAGATCAAAAGTTACATTAAGAGGACAACTTTGGGGATGAAACAATGTGTTGGTTTTCATTAAGGAAACTAATTATTCAATGTATGTCAACTGGATGAAAAATGTCAAACACTTTAAAAACATGCAAGAGTTACAGAGTCATAGTCAGTCTAGAAATTCATGTGGGATCACATCTGGATATGGATCTGTTTTCATACACTAATTATTGTTTAAGAAGTTGAATTGCACACACACAAAAAGAATAACTACAAGGATCAAGTGCTAATTCTGAAATCAACTACAAAGATTTTCAGAAGATTTGCTAAGTTCCAAACATATGACTGGAGTTGGGGTTCAACAATTTCAGTATTCATTCTGCAACATTCTTAACATAACATCTAAATATATTTGAATTGAATTCATAAGTAACTTAGTAGTCTGACCATGGTTACCCTAACATATATCAAAATCAGGCTATTTTCCCTAATCCTTACCCAATATCGGTTGAATAAAAATGTAAATAACTAGAATTGTTGGATATATCATCTCAAAGTTAGCCTTCCTTTTTTGTAAATCTCTTCAATGGCTCTTTTAAAAAAAAAGTCTTCTTAGCATTATTTTGATGGTAGAATTATGAAATCGCATTTGAAGGCCATAGTTCTTAGGCTATAGTTCTTAATAAACAGTCTTTGTATTTTTTTTATTGAGAACAACCAGGGGGAGTCAAAAAAGTCAAGATGGCAGCTGTCAGATGGCAAAGCCATGTGTTTTGGCTGAGGGAAGGTAACATTTTTTTTGCATGTTTTTATATGGGAGTATTGCACAATATATTGTTTTGCTAAGCTTAGGTTAGGGTTAGGGTTAGGGTCAGGAGCGTAGTTTACAGCAATCTGTCTCATCAAATACATTGAACTTTAATGCCAGAATTTTGTTCGGTGGTCATGCTACCTGTTAAATCTGGGCCTGGAAGTTAACAATTGGCATTCATCACATTGGTCAAGGTGTGTTTACAGCAACAGAACCAATTTGAAGTATTTAAGGAGCACATCCATAACCATAAGGTTACATTTCCGTGCCAGCTTTCTTGCAAATGTCATATATAGCTTTCCGTAAGAATCATTGTTTTTGTCTCTGTCTTAAAAATTATTCCTTCTGTGTGGTGACTGTTAAGCTAATAAACTTGATTTGTTGTTCAAAAAAAATATATGCTCCAGAATATAATTTCCATGGAATTTGAACATGCCTCCTGCCTTTCTGTGATTGTTGATACTATATTATATTATTATTATAACGGGTTTTATTGTTTTAAAAAAGTTCTGCTTGCTAGCACATCTGCAGGGATTGAGTTGTCAAAAAGAATCAAGGTGGAGGCTTTGTTCACATCCACACGGCCAGCATCTTGCCTGGTTTAAGCCTCCTCTTAAGTAAAAGCCAGCTGCCAATTTCCCATCATAAGTGAGGGAGAAGTGTTCAATACAAGACAACACCTGATATTTGCTTTTGGGCAGTGGTAGGATTCAGCCAGTTCGCACCAGTTCAGTAGAACCGGTAGCTAACTTTTTCTGCAGTTCGGCGAACCGGCTGAATAGCGTGCCTTGCCACGCCTGGGCCCTCCCCTCCCAGCTACTCCTCACCTCACCGCCCACCTTCTCACCCAGCCACCTGGCCCGCTTGGTCGGCTGGGTGGCAGGATGAGTAGCTGGACATGACAAGGAGTGGCTGGGAGGGGCGGGGCGAGGAGAAGCTGGGCGAGGTGAGGTGCCCCTCGACATGAGTGATGTCGAGTTGGTCATGCCCACCCAGTCACGTGACCACCCGGCCACGCCTACCCAGCCGGTCATTAGGGCAGAGAACTGGTTGTTAAATTATTTGAATCCCATCGCTGCTTTTGGGGCAGTCTTGTTGAGTTGCTACTGACTTCCTTGCAGATCTGGAACGTGTAGGTTCCATTTGGCTCCCAAAGAGCTTAATTGTTCTTCAAACACTCCCATAGCAGCTCGAATCACTTACACAAATTGTGGTTTACTTTATTCATCCAGGTAAACGTTCATTGAGGCTAGAAACTCACAATCCCCTCCCCAGAACAGAACACTTAAGGAAGGGAGATAACAAACATGGTGTTGTTGTTTACAGAAGACAATACACCTCCTTAATTTCCACTAGGCAAATCTTCCCAACAGAAATCCTAAGAGGTGAACAGCATCAACCTCGGCTGAGCTTGGGGGTGGGTGGAAGTAAGCAGGTTTAGACCCGGTTAGTACTGGGGAACCACTGGGAGATCCAGAGAGATCAGTAAGTAGGGGGAAAAGATCAGTGGTGAGATTCAGCCGGTTCGCACCACTTCGGGAGAACCGGTTGTTAACTTTCTGAGCAGTTTGGCAAACTGGTTGTTGGAAGAAATGATTAGGGCAGAGAATCGGTTGTTAAATTATTTGAATCCCACCACTGAAAAAGATCCTAGTGAAGTCTGTGGCCAACCATTTCAATATTCAACAGCATCCGGAGAGCCAGTTTGGTGTAGTGGTTAAGGTGCTAGTTTATAAACCAGGAGATCATGACTTCTAGTTTCACCTTAGGCATGGAAGCAACCATTCACTCTCTCTCAGCCCAACCCATCTCACAGGGTGGTGGTTGTGAAGAAAATAGGAGGAGAAAGGAGTATTAGGTAGGTTAACACCTTGAGTTATTTATAAAGGAATGAAGGTGGGTTAAAGAGGTAGCAAATAAAGAAAACTTTTATTTTCGAGGGAGAATCAAAACCAACAAGATGGCAACCAAGAGCCACGATGCTGTTTTGCGTGTGCACCAAGACTTGGTGCATCTCTTCAGAAAGGTTGCATAAAGACTTGGGTCACCATGCCTTGCTTCCATCTTGCCAGTTGTGAAGACCACTCGCAGGACGGTTGTTGTTTTTTTATTTGCATTTGTATCCTGCCCTTCTCCGAAGACTCAGGGCGGCTTACACTATGTTAGCAATAGTCTTCATCCTATTTGTATATTTATATACAAAGTCAACTTATTGCCCCCAACAATCTGGGTCCTCATTTTACCTACCTTATAAAGGATGGAAGGCTGAGTCAACCTTGGGCCTGGTGGGACTAGAACCTGCAGTAATTGCAGGCAGCTGTGTTAATAACAGACTGTCTTACCAGTCTGAGCCACAGAGGCACAGAGGTTGCCAGGAAGACTACATGGCTCCATTCACGTAGCCAACTGAACTGAACTCAGTTTGAGGGATGACACACAGAGCCTCTGCAGATACAGATAACAGCAGCCCCAGACGGCCAAACACTGGAGAGGGAAGGGGGTGCAAACGGGGGTAGTATATTACTTTTATCACACCAGAAACAGCTTTTCCTTGAACCCGAGGATATGCCACAAAAGAATTACTATCTTTAGAGGGGCACACACGCACACCCTCCCTAAATGACAGTGTTGGAACAAATAGTGGTGGAAGATAGGAGAGACCTAGATTTGAACTAATCGTAGTTGAATGAACAGGTCAGGCTATCATGTTTACTTCTTCTGGATGCAATCATTCTGCTACTCCGCCGTGTTAAAAATGTCGATCTGAGGCAACTTTTCGAGAGGGATGTGCCCTCAATTCTTCAGAGCCTCCCTCGGATGTCCTGCTTCACCTGGAGTTGCAAGAGGAAGAGGAAAGAACAGGGAAGGCAGGGAGTTCAACGAAGGGGAGGGGAGGAAAGGCAAGTTCTGCACACTTGCTTTGAAGTCACAACCAGCTACTTTGTGGGCAACAGCCTCCTTTATCAGTCAAACCACAGCAACCTCACGGACATTGTCTCACTGCTTTGCATCTTCTGGGGGTGGGGGTCTGAGGAGAAATCTACCCATCCCTCAGCCTCCCCGCCTTTCCAGCAGATCTTCAGGTAGTCCTCATGTTCTGACCCAGATCCCCAAACACGACAAACCTTCTACAGTTGAAGCAATGATTCCTTTAATAGGAGCAACAGCAGCCCCAGCAAAAAGTTTCTCTCTCACTTCAGGCTAACAAATCTGTCCAGCGGGGAGATGAATAGAATAGAATAGAATAGAATAGAATAGAATAGAATAGAATAGAATAGAATAGAATAGAATAGAATTTGTTATTGCCCAAGTGTGATTGGACACATCTTGTCTGCCACATCTATTCTGTGCCCACTGCCTTTTATCCCCAGAGCTAAGGTAGGGCTTTACTAGCATTGGTGGCTCTTCTTTCCCAAGGATCGGCCCATAGATTTCCACTGCTCTCCTCTCCTCTGCCTTCTGCGCATCCATGCATCAGGCACTGGACCCAGCTGTTCCTCCTCTTCCTCATCAGCCACCTCCAGACCTGGGGGCTGTTGACTCTCCATCTGAGGGCCAATGGATGGCTCAGGCTCTGCCTCTGTCTCTCTCTCTCTCTGCCAGCTCCATTCCCTCTTCCCCCTTGGAGCTTTCAGGTTGCCTTTGATGCTGACCGTGACTCCCACACCTCCTCCTCCTCCTCTGATTTGGCTGCTGGAGGGGCCAGCGGCCGACAGGCCATAACACCTTTCCTTATAACCACAATTGAGCCCAACTTTTCTTTTGCTAAGTGAAACAGTTGTTCAATGAATTTTGCCCCTTCACGACTTTTCTTGTCACAGCGGTTAAATAAATCACCACTGTTGTTAAATTAGTACCAATGGGTAACTGAACCTGACTTTCCCATTGGCTTTGCTGGTCAGGAGGTCGCAAAAGGGGATCACATGACCTTGGGACACCGCAACCATCATAAATACATGCCAGTTGTCAAGGGTCTGGATTTGGATCACGTGACCATGGGGATGCTGCAACAGTTGTTAAGTGTGAAAAATGGCCTTAAGTCACTTTTTTCCAAAGCTGTTGTAACTTCAGTTACTCAATGAACTGCTGTAAGTCAACTTACATGCTGTACCATGTTGCAAAAGTTTACAAATGTTGTCCTTGTAATAATAATAATAATAATAATAATAATAATAATAATAATAATAATAATAATAATAATAATAATAATAATAATAATAATAATAATAATAATAATGTTTTAATTTGTATACCGCCCTTCTCCCGAAGGACTCAGGGCGGTGAACAGGCAAATAAAATACAAACAGAAACATACACCATAATTAAAACAACCCTTAAAAAACTGATTCAAGTATGCCAGAAATTTAAAATAACATTACACCCCATACAAATTACAACAATTTAAAACCCACAATTAAAATTTAAAATCAGGCCAGTCCAGCCATATGGAATAAATAGGTTTTAAGTTCGTGGCGAACTTATTGCAGGGAAAGGCCGACCTCCATTTAAACATGAGGTTTAAAAAAAACAAAAAACTTTCCAGCAAGGCCTGTGAAGAGACCTCAAATGCTCACATCCCCATCAGGGTCCTCAGTAGCTGAAGCGGCCATTGTACTGGCTCTCCAATAGAAGTTCTTAATGTTTTGGGTTTAAAGGATGAACTTTTTTCGCCACACTTATTTCCTATCAACCCAGCTTGCTTGTGAAATGGCTCCAATTTCCCCCTGAATCCTCCCCCCCCCCAACCACACTTTTATGAGTGCCAGGCAAGCGGGCAGCACAGAAACAGATTCAAATTCAGGAGATGAGTCACATCTGACACCTCCTGACGGCTGGGCATTTCCTGGTGCCCTGACATCAAAACAACAAGTGACTCTTGTGGTTGAAGTCCAAAATCCAAACGAAGGAGGCAGCTCAGTGGCAGAGAGAGAGCGAGCAAGCTGAAGGGTTCCTTATAACATAACATAACGTAATGTAACGTAACGTAACGTAACGTAACGTAACGTAACGTAACGTAACGTAACATAACATAACATAACATAACATAACATAACAACAGAGTTGGAATGGACCTTGGAGGCCTTCTAGTCCAACCCCCTGCCCAGGCAGAAAACCCTACACCATCTCAGTCAGATGGTTATCCAACATTTTCTTAAAAATTTTCAGTGTTGGAGCATTCACAACTTCTGCAGGCAAGTCGTTCCACTTATTAATTGTTCTGTCAGGAAATTTCTCCTTAGTTCTAAGTTGCTTCTTTCCTTGATCAGTTTCCACCCATTGCGTCTTGTTCTACCCTCAGGTGCTTTGGAGACTAGCTTGACTCCCTCTTCTTTGTGGCAACCCCTGAGATATTGGAACACAGCTATTATGTCTCCCCTAGTCCTTCTTTTTATTAAACTAGACATACCCAGTTCCTGCAACCGTTCTTCATATGTTTTAGCCTCCAGTCCCCTAATCATCTTTGTTGCTCTTCTCTGCACTCTTTCTAGAGTCTCAACATCTTTTTTACATCGTGGCGACCAAAACTGGATGCAATATTCCAAGTGTGGCCTTACCAAGGCATTATAAAGTGGTACTAACACTTCACGTGATCTTGATTCTATCCCTCTGTTTATGCAGCCCAGAACTGTGTTGGCTTTTTTAGCAGCTGCTGCACACTGCTGGCTCATATCTAAATGGTTATCCACTAGGACTCCAAGATCCCTCTCACAGGTACTACTATTGAGCAAGGTACAGACATCTTTCAGGGAGTCCCTCAGATGCCCAGTTCTGTCCATACCACCCTGCGGTGTCCAGCTTTATTTATTTATTTATTTATTTATTTATTTATTTATTTATTTATTTATTTATTTTATTTTATTTTATTTTATTTTATTTTATTTTATTAATTTAATTTATATACCGCCCTTCTCCCGAAGGACTCAGGGCGGTTTACAGCCAGATAAAAACAAATTAACACAACAATTAAAAAACATTTTAAGAAACTGATTCAATCAGGCCAAAAGACTAAAAACTATAATAAAACCCCCAATTACGACTACATTAAGATAGCCCTGCGCGATGAAACAAAAAAGTCTTTAGCTCCCGTCGAAAGGTCCGGAGGTCAGGGAGTTGACGTATCCCCGGAGGCAGATCATTCCAGAAGGCAGGAGCCCCCACAGAGAAAGTCCTCCCCCTGGGGGTCGCCAGTCGACATTGTTTGGCTTTCCTCTTCCAGTACTTTCTAGTGCTCTCCTCCTCACCAACACAACCTCTTCCACGCTCATCCATGCCCACCAGGACACGGCATGTGCCAAAAAGAGATGGGGTCACATGGTTGGAGCAACCATCTTGACTTTTTGAACCCCCCTCACAAACACCTGGCAGGGACAGTAGGGAAGATCCTCAGGGCCGAAGTTAAAGTAAAGGGTAAAGAAGCCCACATGGATTTTATTCTCCTAATGTAGTCAACTTTAGGGGCCTGTACTCATCGCCGTTTCAAGGCCTTTGAGTCAGCTCAGTCTGAAGATATTTCCATGGTCACGTGGGCACCATGACATCACCCTGCAGCGTGGACTGTGGAGCAAAACATAGAGCGCTATTACCTTCCCACTGAAGAGGTATCTGTTTATCTATTCACATTTGCATGCTTTCGAACTGCTAGATTGGCAGGAGCTGGGGAAAACAATGGGAGCTCACCCTGTCATGCAGCGCTCGAGTCTCAAACCTGCCTGATGATTTTCCAGTTGACAATCTCAGCCTCTTAACCCCTGGACCCTTGCACCACCTTCAGAACAGCAGGCTCCTCGGGAATTATATTGGTCGTATCAAGCACTGGTCATATTCCTCTGGTCAAATGCATGAGTCACTGGGTTGCCCTTTTGTCAGAGCACCTCCCAATCCCCTCCACTCAAGTTGGGGGTCCCTGCCTGGTCAAGTAGCCTTATGTCATGGGAAAGACCTCAGGAGACTGGGTAAATTGTGGCTGCCTAGGGAATCAGCAGATAAGAGACAGCATAGCTGCAGCTGCATAGTGGAAGGCACAGAAGAGACCCTCCCTAGTTTCTCAGGCTGTATAGGGGACAGTGGGAGATTTGTACTTTCAGGCTTGCAATCAGTGGTGAGCTGCTGCTGGTTCGGGCTGGTTCGGGCTAATCGGAAGATGTGACCTGTGGGTGGGGGTGGGTCTGCCCCCACCTGGGCGCAATCCCATCCTACATCACTGTTTGATACATGACGCAAGTGTGGACAACGCATGCGAGTGCGCTCTCATTTCCAGTGCTGGGCGAACCGATCATTACGGTATGTGACGCCCATCTCTGGATTGCAAGATTCTGTTAATGTAGCTTTACAAACAAGTAGACTGAGCTTATCTGGTAATGTTTCTTGTCTGGCCTACGTAGTAAGGCTGACACCTGAAAGTCCCAGCTCCAGCACAGGTGGAGATTCTCAGTGGGGAAAGCCTTGGTTTATTTGTTCTTCAAATGCAATGCTCCTTAGACGAGAATATTTGTAGCTCAGGGTTGAAATGTGGGGTCCCTGGTGCTCTCCGAGCTTGGTTGTTTTCTTGCAGACATTTCATTACCGAACTAGGTAATATCGTTAGTGCTAGAAGTGAGCGGGGTTTGGTCTCATTTTATATTCTGATGGCATGCCCTGTTGATCCCCCCCCTTCAAAGGGCCAAGCCCTTGTTATTGGTCTGGTCAGAAGACGGCAGTGCGATGGTCCTTCCTTAATCTACCTGTCTTTGTTTTCAAAGGAGTTCATTGACCTGTTGTGATGTTGGGACAGCTAGTATACCCTGGAGTTTCCTGTTTTCTGTGGTATCGGTTCAAACTGCAACCAATTCAGGCTGTTTTCGCTTCCTGCTTTGGCACTCGGCCTGTTTGTGCCTGGGGAATGCCCCCCCCCCCCAAGTCATTCAGGAACAGCTGATAAGTGTGTTTCTCTGAGGCACTTCTCCCTCCCATCCTCCCTTCCTCCCTCCCATCACTGAATAAACAGGAATTAACATGGAGATGACCCTTCAGCTAGCCACGCCTCACTCAGAAACGGGTATAAATATTCCCTGTTGCTTTAATAGCCACATCGTGTCATGCTGCTCACAACTGTGAGCTCCTGTGCCTTAGATTTGACTCAGTGCATAACCTGCTAGTTCACTTTTAAGCTTGGCAGAGTCAATCGGCAGGTGCCTTCAGGCAGGGCTTGAGAGTCTGTGTCTCATTTTTTTGTCCCATTTCTGTGTCTGTGGCCCATATTCCTCATCTGGTGAGATAATAGAATAGAATAGAATAGAATAGAATAGAATAGAATAGAATAGAATAGAATAGAATAGAATAGAATAGAATAGAATTTTTTTATTGGCCAAGTGTGATTGGACACCCAAGGAATTTGTCTTGGTGCATATGCTCTCAGTGTACATAAAAGAAAAGATACGTTCATCAAGGTACAACATTTACAACACAAATGATGGTCAATATATTAATATAAATCATAAGGATTGCCAGCAACAAAGTTACAGTCATACAGTCATATGTGGAAAGAGATTGGTGATGGGAACGATGAGAAGATTAATAGTAGTGCAAATTTAGTAAATAGTTTGACAGTGTTGAGGGAATTATTTGTTTAGCAGAATGATGGCCTTCGGAAAAAACTGTTCTTGTGTCTAGTTGTTCTGGTGTGCAGTGCTCTATAGCGTCGTTTTGAGGGTAGGAGTTGAAACAGTTTATGTCCTGGATGTGAGGGATCTGTAAATATTTTCACGGCCCTCTTCTTGATTCGTGCAGTATACAGGTCCTCAATGGAAGGCAGGTTGGTAGCAATTATTTTTTCTGCAGTTCTAATTATCCTCTGAAGTCTGTGTCTTTCTTGTTGGGTTGCAGAACCGAACCAGACAGTTATAGAGGTGCAAATGACAGACTCAATAATTCCTCTGTAGAACTAAATCAGCAACTCCTTGGGCAGTTTGAGCTTTCTGAGTTGGCGCAGAAAGAACATTCTTTGCTGTCCTTTTTTGATGATGTTTTTGATGTTAGCTGTCCATTTTAGATCTTGCGATATAATAGAACCTAGAAATTTAAAGGTTTCTACTGTTGATACTGTGTTGTCTAGTATTGTGAGAGGTGGAAGTATGGAAGGATTTCTCCTAAAGTCTACCACCATTTCTACGGTTTTGAGTGTGTTCAGTTCCAGATTGTTTTGGTTGCACCACAAGGCTAGTCATTCGACCTCTCGTCTGTATGCGGATTCGTCATTGTCTCGAATGAGACCAATCACTATTGTGTCATCTGCGAACTTCAGTTGCTTAACAGATGGATCGTTGGAGATGCAGTCATTGATATACAGATAGAAGAGAAGTGGGGAGAGCACACAGCCTTGGGGGGCCCCTGTGCTAATTGTACAGGTATTTGATGTGATTTTGTTTAGCTTCACCTATGTGAAGAATGTGTTGCGGGAGTTAATGTGTTGAACTACCACAATGTAGAGCAGGGTTGAGGAACTATGGCCCTTTTATGACACGTGGACTTCAACTCCCAGTATTCCTGAGCAGCCATTCTAGCTGGGGGATTCTGGGAGTTGAGGTCCACACTTCATAAAAGGGACATAGTCCCCCTCCCCCTGATGTAGAGGGTGAGAGTAGAAACTGACTGAGGGGAGTTTGAGCAGCTACTCATTCTCAGCCCAACCTAACCCACAGGGTTCTTGTTGCAGGGGAAAACGGAAAGTGAGGTCTTCGCTTTAGCTCCTGAAGAAAATTTAAAGCAGTATTTTTTAAACTTGGCCACTTTAAAGTGCCAAGTGGACTTCAACTCCCAGAATTCATCATCCTGTATGGTGGTTGAGGAATTCTGAAAGTTGAAGTCCACTCATCTTAAAGTGGCCATGTTTGGGGGAAAAACAATTGAAATAAAGCAACCAACTCACTCTCCCACCTCCCCAAAAGAGTATGATATTGTATCACAATGATATTCCTGCATGTATATCGAAATCTGCAGATTTTCACACACCCTACCCCAGTGTTAGCAAACCATTTCAGCACCGAGTGCTGAAATGGGAGCACACAGGCACACGGGGAGAAGCACCGGAAACCATAAGAGCAGTTCCCTGGCATGCATGCACTTGGTCTTCCGGTTTTTGGTGCACATGCGTGTGCAAAGACCAGCTGGTTGGCGCACATGCACGTCAGGGAGCTGCTCTTCCAGTTTCCAGTGCTCCCGCAAAGAGCCCGGAAGAGCAACAGGTGACGGCTGGCGTGCCCAGAGAGATAGCTCTGTGTGCCACTTCCGGCATACGTGCCATAGGTTCGCCAACACGGCCCTATCCCATTGCCTGCACGTTACAAGGGAATTGCCAGTGTGTTGAAGCAGCAACACCGATGACAGAGACATCTAATAATTGGATTGATAGGCATTTCAAATCTTGTGAGAAATGTTGGTTTAAGAATGATGGTTCAAAAACATCATCTGGATTTTTTCTTGGACTGCAACCTGGGCCACTAACGGAGACCCCTTGCTGGTTCTAATAATCTGGGGGGGAGGGCAAAGTGAGCAGGAAGAAAATGTCTGTGGTTTTTTATCCCAGGAGGAATGGAAGAAATACAATGTAATCTGAGAATCTGGGCCTATTAACTTTTTTCTAGGGCCCCTTTTTTTCTAGAAAACAAAAAAGAGGAAGACGAGAGGATTGCAGCATTTGTAAAGGCCCTCTTGCATCATCCTGTTTTATTGTGTCCTACTGAGTTGCAGAAAAACCACACAGCAAACATTTGAAACACTTAAGTTTTTTTCCTGGGGGGTAATTATGGTTATCTTTGCATGCCATGAAAGAAAGAAAGAGAGAGAAAAAGAGAGAAAGAAAGGAAGGAAGAAAGGAAGGAAGGAATAGAATAGAATAGAATAGAATTTTTTATTGGCCAGGTGTGATTGGACACACAAGGAATTTGTCTTGGTGCATATGCTCTCAGTGTACATAAAAGAAAAGATACGTTCATCAAGGTACAACATTTACAACACAATTGATGGTCAATATATCAATATAAATCATAAGGATTGCCTTATAATATATAATATAAATCGTAAGGAAGAAAGGAAGGAAGAAAAAAGGAAGGAGGGAGGGAAGAAGAAAAAGAAAGAAAGAAACACAAAAAGTAAGAGAGAGAGAGAGAGAAAAAAAAACAAAAGAAAATAAGAAGGGGAAAGAGAGAGAGAGAGAGAGAAAGAAAGAAAGAAAGAAGGAAGGAAGGAAGGAAGGAAAGAAGGAAGGAAGGAAGAAAAGAAGGAAGGAAACAAACAAAGAAGGAAGGAAGGAAGGAAGGAAGGAAGGAAGGAAGGAAGAAGAAGGAAGAAAGAAATAAAGAAGGAAGGAAAGAAGAAGGAAGGAAGGAAGGAAGAAAAGAAGAGAAAGGAAGGAGAGACGGAAGGAGAAAAAGAAAGAAAGAAATGGAAGAAAGAGAGAGCGAAGAAAGAGAGAAATGAAAGAAAGAAGGAAGGAAGGGAAAAAGAGAGAGAAAGAAAGACGGATGAAAGGAAGAAAGAAAGGAAGGAGGAAGGAAGGAAGAAAGAAAGAAAGAAAGAAGAGAAAGGAAGGAGGGAGGAAAGAAGAAAAAGAAAGAAAGAAACACAAAAAGTAAGAGAGAGAGAGAGAGAAAAAAAAACAAAAGAAAATAAGAAGAGGAAAGAGAGAGAGAGAGAGAGAAAGAAAGAAAGAAAGAAGGAAGGAAGGAAGGAAGGAAGGAAGAAAGAAGGAAGGAAACAAACAAACAAAGAAGGAAAGGAAGGAAGGAAGGAAGGAAGGAAGGAAGGAAGGAAGGAAGGAAGGAAGGAAGAAAGAAATAAAGAAGGAAGGAAGGAAAGAAGGAAGGAAAGGAAGGAAGGAAGGAAGGAAGGAAGGAAGGAAGAGAAAGGAAGGAGAGACAGAAGGAGAAAAAAGAAAGAAAGAAATACGGAAAGAAAGAGAGAGCGAAGAAAGAGAGAAAACGAAAGAAAGAAGGAAGGGAAAAAGAGAAAGAAAGACGGATGAAAGGAAGAAAGAAAGGAAGGAGGAAGGAAGGAAGGAAGGAAGAAAGAAAGAAAGAAGAGAAAGGAAGGAGGAGGAAGAAGAAAGAAAGAAAGAAACACAAAAAGTAAGAGAGAGAGAGAAAAACAAAAGAAAAATAAGAAGGAAAAGAGAGAGAGAGAGAGAGAAAGAAAGAAAGAAAGAAGGAAGGAAGGAAGGAAGGAAGGAAGAAAGAAGGAAGGAAACAAACAAACAAAGAAGGAAGGAAGGAAGGAAGGAAGGAAGGAAGGAAGGAAGGAAGGAAGGAAGAAAGAAATAAAGAAGGAAGGAAGGAAAGAAGGAAGGAAAGGAAGGAAGGAAGGAAGGAAGGAAGAAAGGAAGGAGAGACGGAAGGAGAAAAAGAAAGAAAGAAATGGAAAGAAAGAGAGAGCGAAGAAAGAGAGAAAACGAAAGAAAGAAGGAAGGAAGGGAAAAAGAGAGAGAAAGAAAGACGGATGAAAGGAAGAAAAGAAAGGAAGGAGGGAAGGAAGGAAAGAAAGAAAGAAAGAAGAGAAAGGAGGGAGGGAGGGAGAAAAAAGAAAGAAAGAAACACAGAAAGAAAGAGAGAGAGAGAAAAAACAAAAGAAAAATAAGAAGGAAGAGGAAAAGGGAGAGAGAGAGAGAGAGAAAGAAAGGAAGAAGGAAGGAAGGAAGGAAGGAAGGAAGGAAGGAAGGAAGAGAAAGGAAGGAGAGAGGGAAGGAGAAAAAAGAAAGAAAGAAATACAGAAAGAAAGAGAGAGAGAAAGAAAGAGAGAGAAAACGAAAGAAAAGAAGGAAGGAAGGGGAAAAAAGAGAGAGAAAGAAAGATGGACGAAAGGAAGGAAGGAAGGAAGGAAGGAAGGAAGGAAAGAAAGAAAGAAAGAAAGAAAGAAAGAAAGAAAGAAAGAAAGAAAGAAAGAAAGAAAGAAAGAAAAGCTATTTGTAGCCTGGGAGATACAGTATTTAAGAAAGTGATTTTCCCAAAGGTCTCTGTACTGTGTATCTCAAAACAATATCAAAATAGCAAAAGAAGATGGAGACTAATGACACACCAGCCAAGCTAATTCAGGAGGCTTAGACTTTCACCTGGGCCAGAGATATGACTGCTTGCAATACCGGTTTTTCCTCTCCGCTCAGTTTCACTCGGAGTTCAATTCCCAGCCGTTTTAGTTAGCAGAGCCCCAGCAGGGGAAAAAGCTTAGCTGTCAGCGGTGTCTGTGATCAAAAGTCAAGATGCTGGTGCAACTGAAGCTCCTTTTTTTTAATGCATCTTATATGTGTGTGATACACATCAAATCCAGGTAGAACTTTGATGGTAACATCATAACCACCTTCCAGATTTTTTTTCTTACCACATCCTGCAGACATCCTTGCTGGCTGTCTTAGTGTGTAGAACGAATGAAGGATCCTTCATCGATCTACATCAGCCTCCTCTCAACACAGTACCTTCCAGAAAGTTTGGAATGACTTTTAATTTTTATTCAACTGCAAGGGCATTTGCAGGATATCCTGCAAATAAAAAAAATCAAAATGGGAGCCACAAAGATGAGAAGGAAAGTCCACAACCAGATAAAAATCAGCCGGGTCTTTGCACTGTTGTATTTGATTGCACTCTTGACTTTCACAACTACCCATGCAGACACTGCTGATGGTTTAATAAAAAGAAGGACTAGAGGGTGACATGATAGCAGTATTCCAATATCTCAGGGGCTGCCACAAAGAAGAGGGAGTCAAGCTATTCTCCAAAGCACCTGAGGGTAGAACAAGAAGTAACGGATGGAAGCTAATCAAGGAGAGAAGCAACTGAGAACTAAGGAGAAATTTCCTGACAGTTAGAACAATTAATCGGTGGAACAACTTTCCTCCAGAAATTGGAGGACACTGGAAGTATTTAAGAACAGATTGGACAACCTCTTTATCTGAAATGGTACAGGGTTTCCTGCCTGAGCGGGGGCGGGGGTGGGGGTGGGGTGTTGGACTAGAAGACCTCCAAGGTCCCTTCCAACTGTCAACCCTGAAGTGAACCTTAAACTGGGATTTTGTAGCTGAAACATAAAGTTTTCCTGTAGGAACCAAGGATGTTTCAACAGGTGGCTGGAAAGAGGAAGAGTAGAGTAACCAAGCAACTAGTCACCAGCTCTGTTGGACAGTGTGACAGATAACTTGGGGGAAAGGGGGAACTTTCACTTTTAACTGGGTGAAAACCGTGGGAACTTTCAGAGTCAGTTTTCACCAGTTGTACCAATATGACGTATCCAATAAATTGTTCTTTGAGGAATCTACCTGCCTCGGAGTTCTGCTTTCTATGGGTGCCAACTGACACCAACTCTGTTATTCTGTTATTCAATTGTCTCGTATTTCAATGCCGTTGTAACTTGGAAAGGTCACTAAATGAACTGTTGTAAGTTGAGGCCTACCCATATATTCTTTCACTTGGAGGCGAAGCCTGCAAGGCTATTAATAATGGTGACCTGTCCCTTGCTTTAAATTCTATTTTAAAACAAGTGGCTCACCTGTGCTTGTAATGCTTAAAATAATCTCGCTAATAGCAATGAGTTTTATGGGTGTCTACCCAGAAGGAAGGCCCTCTGGCTTAGTTTCAGATAAAAAAATCCCAGATTGCAGGTTTCAAGGCTGTTTCATTATGTTGGGATCAAATACTAAGGCCCGTTTCTCCAAGCGGTGAGATACTTATATCAAAGGCCAAGCAGATAGAGATAAGGAAGGGTAGATGTTATTTTCTGCAATTAACTCACTTGTCTTGGGATTCTATCTTTATTTGTTCTAACTGTAATCCATCTTGCTTATGTACTGGAATGAAAGGTGGAATTTTCAGCAATCTGCTATTCAGATCTGCCTGGTAAAAAATCCAGCAGTGTAAACTCTGAAACCATAAGGAGGGCACGATTTGGCCTTCCAGGGGACTGAGCTACAGCTCCAGCACAGGGGCAAGTGGTCAAAAAAGTCAAAATGGTACCCATAACCGGGCAGCTTGAAATAACTATACTAGTCTCCCTTTATTTCTTTGTCAGTAGATTTAAATTTAAACATAACTGGGCAAGAAGCTGGCTCATTAAAGAAGCCATGCCTCCTTTTTTACATGTTGCACACATGCAACGGACTTCAAAAGATGCAGGGCATTGATCACACAGTTACAACCATAATCTTGCAAGTGCTCAGATCAGACGTGAAATTCACTTACTTTCCTTATCGGTTTGCAATTGTGCACACGCCCTTGTCCGCACATGCGCAAAGCCTTCTGCACACGTACAAAGGCTTAAAATCATCGCAAAAAAGCAATGTCATGACATCCACGCCAGAGGTGGGTTTCAGCAGGTTCTGACTGGTTCTGGAGAACCAGTAGCGGAAATTTTGAGTGGTTCAGAGAACTGGTAGTAAAAATTCTAACTGGCCCTGCCCCCATCTATTCTCTGCCTCCCGAGTCCCAGCTGATCGGGAAGAAATGGGGATATTGCAGTAACCTTCTCCTGGAGTGAGATGGGAATGGAGATTTTACAGTATCCTTCCCCTGCCAAGCCCGCCAAGCCACGCCCGCCAAGCCATGCCATATCCACAGAACTAGTAGTAAAAAATTTTGAAACCCACCACTGGTCCGTGTGGGTGGACGGAGCCTCCTGCAGCCACTGCTACCGGTTCACCCAAGCTGGATAGAATCGGCTGAATTTCACCCCTGGCTCAGATGCTCACAAGCTCCACCTTGCAAATGCTCAGTTCCATAATATTACTTGAGACTGACAGGGCTGGTTCAGACCACTAGGAATTGTTCTGCAACACTTGAAGAGCCGCAGGTACCTCACTTGCAACTTTGAGGCTAATTTATTGGATTATGGCAATGATGGTGAACCTATGACATGCGTCAAAGGTGACACGCCACAATATTTTTGGGTGACATGCCAGCATTCACTAGCGCCAGACACCAACTATTCCCAAAAGCACACCTCATTCTTGTGTGATTTTCTGAGGCTGTGGATGCAAGCATGGTGTGAGTTCTCACATGGCCTCCAGACCCTCTGAAATTTGGGAGGGAGGCCCATGCTCCTAAGGGGCCTCTGGAGCCTCTTGAAATGAGAAGGGGATGTGTGTTCACACAGTTTTCGCAGGCTGCAGAGACTGTGAAAGACCATTCTCTGAAGTAGGGCCGTGTGCGACGCGGAGTAGCCCAGAGCAGTGGTCCCCAACCTTTTTGGCTTGGCAGTCCAGTGGTGAGAGGGGAAAGATGGGATGGTTCCATGTGAATGGCAGCCATGTGCACTTGCACAAGCAACCACTGCTTGCATAAATGGAGCTTTCGGATGTTTGCTTGTCCGCCGCTCGCGTGGCCTAGTTCCAAATGGGTTACGGTCTGGAAGTAGGCCACAGCCTGGAGGTTGAAGTCCCCTAGTCAAGAGTAGACTAGGGGCCTTAAGGACCTGCCCAGGGAAGGGTTCCACTTAACTTTACTACTGGTTCGCAACGGGATCGCGCGCACACAGAAGTTTCTGCGCATGCGCAGATCACCCCTGATGACATCATGGTGGGTAGGCGGAGCCTCCTGCCAGTTTTACTACCCGTTCTATAGAACCGGACCAAACCGGGAGCAATCCACCACTGGACCTGCCCTAATAGATCAAACAGTTAAAACTGTGGTGGAAAAATCATACTTTTCCTATGTCCTACTATTATTAAGTGTTGTACCTTAAGATTCTTGATGAAGGTATCGTTTATGTACAGTGAGAGCATTTGCACCAAGACAAATTCCTTGTGTGTCCAATCACACTTGGCCAATAAAAAATTCTAATCTATTCTATTCTATTCTTGCAGGATTTTGTTAACGTAGCCTGACAATAAAGTGGAATTAGTTCATCTAGTCGTGTTTCCTGTCTAATATTATATAGATAGCCCTGTGATTTACACAACCACAACTTGAGTCCAAAATTTATGTAGCTAAGCAAGACAGTCGTTAAGTGAGTTTTGCCCCATTTTACATCCTCTCTTGCCTCGGCTGTTAAGTGAATCACTTGTAGTTGTAAGTTAGCAACACAGTTGTTCAGTGAATCTGGCTTTCCCATTGACTTTGATTGCCAGGTCGCAAGGGGTGACCCCAGCGAGTCACTGCAATCAGCATAAATCCATGCCAAATCCCAAGCATCTGAATTTTGATCACGTGACCATGGCGATACTTAATATAATATAACAACAGAGTTGGAAGGGACCTTGGAGGCCTTCTAGTCCAACCCCTTGCCCAGGCAGGAAACCCTACACCATCTCAGTCAGATGGTTATCCAACATTTTCTTAAAAGTTTCCAGTGTTGGAGCATTCACAACTTCTGCAGGCAAGTTGTTCCACTTATTGATTGTTCTAACTGTCAGGAAAATTCTCCTTAGTTCTAAGTTGCTTCTCTCCTTGATTAGTTTCCACCCATTGCTTCTTGTTCTACCCTCAGGTGCTTTGGAGAATAGTTTGACTCCCTCTTCTTTGTGGCAACCCCTGAGATATTGGAACACTGTTATCATGTCTCCCCTTAACAACTTAACAACTTCAATGGTTGTTAAGTGTGAAAGCAGTCATAAGTCATTTTTTCGGTGCTGTTTGAATGCTCACTAAACAAGTTGAGGACCAGATGTATGGGGGCGGGGGGAGGGGAAGAGGCTGACATATGTGCCCTGTAACTGTAGAAATGTGAGCCGTAGAACTGACTCAGAGGCCACATGAGCAGAGTTGTGGTTGAACGGGAGATTTGCACTGTGGCCACAGCAATGAATGACACAATAACACTTGGATTTTCCCCTCACCTTCTACGTATAGAAAAAGAACTTGAAATTGAAATTGAACTTGAAATTGAAACAGACAATAAATAGGTTTTCTGTTATGAACTCTGACTCCTGCATTGCTTGCCTAGGCCCAGTTAGGGAGAAAGAGGTGAGATTGCGTTGCTATCTAAATCCAGCAATCTCGCTCACGTACTAAAGGTTCTAATGTTGTGTTGTAATCATCTGCATAATCTCTTTTGTTTTCATAATCTGTGGTTAGCTAACAGGAATACATCTAGTTTTGTAAATGTATCAGAAGCTGTTGTGATTATCCCCACCCTCACAGAAAGCTGTGTCAGAAACCAAAGTGCAGCTCAGTTAGTGAACTGATGTATGCCAATTTGGGGGCTGCAAGAAGCAGAACATTTGCCACCCTCCAGGGCTTGAAAAGTACTGTAAAATACTGTGAAAGTATTGCACAATTGCTGGTCTCCAACCCCACCTCTTTGTGTCCAGCCTTCCAAAATGAGACCTCTGCTTATGTGAACTTGTATATAAATAATAGGGCCTCTGGTGGCTCAACGGACTAAGTCTGTCTGTTATTAACACAGCTGCTTGCAATTACTGCAAGTTCAAGTCCCACCAGGCCCAAGGTTGTTGACTCAGCCTTCCATCCTTTATAAGGTAGGTAAAATGAGGACCCAGATTGTTGGGGGCAATAAGTTGACTTTGTATATAATATACAAATGGATGAAGACTATTGCTTAACATAGTGTAAGCCGCCCTGAGTCTTTGGAGAAGGGCGGGATATAAATGCAAATTTAAAAAAAAATATGCATACCCTGAAATCTGAAATGTACTCTTTAGAGAAATAATCAATACACAGAAAACCCCAAATAATGCTGAAATGTGAAATAACAAAACACAGCCCTCTCCAAATAGCAAGAAAATGTAAAGAAAAAGTTGACAAGTACTTAGTGTTAACAAAGAATTATTAGATGAATTCCACTGTTGGGCGACCTGAAGGACTAAGTTAGGGACAGATCATCGTAGAGATAATCTATTTGTATGATAGCTAGGAGTCAAAAACTAATTGATGGCACATAATCAATTAGCAGAATTATTGCTATTTAATTATCACCCTGCTTATGTTCATGAGCATAGATGAATGCAAATCTCTAACAGCGTACAATACATTAGAAAATAGTTGCAAAGCTGCTGTTAGCTTGAGAAAGTGTTTCTGTTCAGAAAATGTTTGTTTCTGAAGTTTGAGATATGCTATTAATCAGCGGTGAAATGCTACCCGTTTGCACCAATTCGGAAAAAACGGTAGTGATAAAAGCTACTGGTTCGTCCAAACCGGTATTTCTAATGATCAGCTGTGCCGCATGATTTATATTCGCTAGAAAGCAGGAAATCCTACTTTCTAGCGAATCTAAATCGCGCAGCACAGCTGTTCCCCATCCCAGTGTTCTACTTACCTTAAGCCTTTTTACCACGTGAAGCGCGCATTTGGCACACACTGTGCATGCGCATGCACAGCACGCGTGCATGGGCAGCAAACCAGTGGCAATCCGCGGAGGATTTCACCACTGCTATTAAACCAGAACTGCAAAACTGCCTGCCTTTCCTTTACTATACAATTATACCTACCTATTGCTGTATCTGCTGCCATCTAGTGGGTAAACTGTTTCTTTTTCTTCTCCCAAAGGGCAACTGGGCTTGATTTTTCCTTGAAGACATTTCTCTTCTGATCAAGAAGCTTCTTGGAAGAGAAGCAAAACATCCTCAAGGAAAAACAAAGTCCAGTTGCCTTTTGAAAAAGCACCTTTGGGACATGACCCAGATGACTGAGAATCTCTACAGACATTCTTTTTCTTCTGTTCAATCCTGTATGATAATTGGGCATCGTCTGGACAAGTCCCTACAGTTCTCTTGGCAAGTTTTGCCATTGCCTCCTTCCTAGGGCTGAGAGTGAGTGACTGGCCCAAGATCACCCAGTTAGTTTCATGTGTAATGTTAAGACTAGAACTCACCATTTCCCAGTTTCTAACCTGATACCTTAACCTTTACGGCAGACTGGATTTTTTTTTTAAAAGGTGAGTTGGGATGAGTGACTGACCCAAAGTCACCAAGACTGTTTTCTTGGATAAGGTTGGACTAAAACTCACCATCTCCTAATTTCTTTAAACAAATTGAAAATATTGAATAGAGGCTTCTCAGTCCTTGTTTAGAAGGGACGTAGTGGCTCAGTGGCTAAGATGCTGAGCTTGTCAATCGAAAGGTTTGCAATTCAGCAGTTCAAATCCCTAGGGCCGCATAATGCGGTGAGCTCCTGTTACTTGTCCCAGCTTCTGCCAACCTAGCAGTTCGAAAGCATGTAAAAAATGCAAGTAGAAAAATAGGGATCACCTTTGGTAGGAAGGTAACAGCGTTCCGTGTACCTTTGGCATTTAGTCATGCCGGCCACATGACCACGGAGACGTCTTCGGACAGCACTGGCTCTTCGGCTTTGAAACGGGGATGAGCACCACCCCCTAGAGTCGGGAATGACTAGCACGTATGTGCGAGGGGAACCTTTACCTTTACCTTAATCCTTGTTTGCTATTCCCCTAGATTTTCTATATTGACTGACTTTTTAAAAAAATGCTTTAATAAGAGGTAAACAAATTGGAAGCTGACATGTTTCAAAGCAAATATAATTTACTGCTTTGTAAGAATATCCTTGGGTCCCCTAAAAGCTACAGTAAGATAGTAGAAATATCTACTAGATAGGATAGAGGAGGGGGAGTTAGTTTCCAGGTAAAAGATTGTGTTTCGGTGGATATGCCCTCCCTGAGGGAAAAAGCCCATTTTTGTAAATAGAGGAAAAAACTCCATTTTGACACCTTTGTGAGGACACCCCTGTTAACATGTTTTGTTTCTTTGTTTATTATGTTTATTATGCCACCTATTTCTCCTCTCAGGTGACTCTGGGAAGCTTACAAATTACGCAAGTAGAAAAATAATTAAAATATTAAAACATAAAAACTACACAGATTAAGATTTTAAAACTATACTGAAACCAGAACTAAGAGACAGGTGGGATGGGGATGAGGCCCTCTTAACGCATCAGGAACCTCCAGCATTGAGCACCTGTCTTGGGAGCCCTTTTTAAGGTATATCCTTCTGAGTATAATGTGGGCCTTTCAACCATCCTATAGTCAAGGGGTCCTCAAATTACATCCTGCGGACCAGATATGCCCCCCCAAAGCCATTAATCCGGCCCGCACAGGATTACGAGGCTATCCCACCCACATTGCCCCACCTCCCCGCTGGCCCCCACCCACCTTCTGGAGGCTGAGGAGGCCAAAAATGGGATGTGTGGAGGCCTCCAGAGAGAGAGAGGGAGGCAGGGAGGGAGGGAGAGAGAGGAAGACACACACACACACACACACAAACAGAAGTCCCTCACACACACACCCCAAGGCAGCCACATCCCTTCACTAACCTGCTTTCCACCCCCAGGAGCATAACACATTAAAGTTTAATTTGTGTGCATTGTTTGGACCGCTAAATAGGCCATGCCCACCCAGTCACATGACCACCTAGCCACGTCTACCCAGTCACATGATCATCTGACCACGCCCACCCAGTCACATGACTACCTAGCCATGCCCACCCAGCTGGTCTGGTCCCCAACAATCTGAGGGACCGTGAATTGGCCCCCTATTTAAAAAGTTTGAGGGCCCTGCTATAGTCCATGCTTGATAAGCTAGTGCATTTTCCAGATCTAGGCCAGGGGTGGACTTGTGGACTTGAACTCCCAGAATTCATCAGCCAGCACATGCTGGCTGAGGAATTCTGGGTGTTGAAGTCCACAAGTCGTAAAGTTGCCAAGGTTGGAGACCCCTGGCCTAGGCTACTATGATTTAAATCAGGGGTCTCCAACCTTAGCAACTTTAAGACTTGTGGACTCCAACTCCCAGAATTCCTCATCCAGCTTTGCTGGGTGAGGAATTCTGGGAGTTGAAGTCCACAAGTCTTAAAGTTAACAAGGTTGGAGACCCCTGATTTAAACAAAACAATAACGGAGGAAATTAAAGTTTAGCACAATGTGTCAACATTGTAAGATGAGTAACACGTTGGAAAATAAAAATTACGTTCGAGATTCCTGCATTTCAACACCAATAGTAACCCAATAAAGTAACATTATTATTTATTTTCAGAAGTCACTAAAAAAAACTGCAGTGAAACTTTTTTTTTTTTTTTTAAGAGATGCTCATTTAGACAATTGGAGTAAAGCACATTTGGAAAGGTACACAGTCTACGTCCTATTATTGCACTTATCTTTTTACAACAAGGCATTTAAAAATAATCTGAACACAAAGGACATATTTATAAAAACGACAGTGTTAATATACAACATCGTACTGGAAGTAATGTGTCGCAGTTTAAAAAAACAAAACAAAAAACCCCACGGAGAATTGTGGCCTGTTTCATACAAAAAGGAAAGAGGCGGTGGTTTTGGTAGGAGAAGTAAAAAAAAAGTCAAGATGGCAGCTGTAGCCCCACAAAGCCCCGCCCCCTTTTTTAGATGCATTTCGATTGCCTGGTTGCAGAGGCCATTTTGACTCTTTTGACACACCCCGCCACACTCCCTGGGTAAGAATGGGTAGCAAACCCATGTCTGACTGTGGCTGACTGCCAGGTCACATACATTGGGAGTCCCATAAATGTTCCAAAGGTAGAAATTAACCTGCTAAGCATCTAGTTTGCTCTACATAATCCATGTTTACTGTCTCCTCCATTGTGGCTTGGTTTTGAGTTCTCCCAACTTTCCATTGTGTTTCTGTACAGCTTGCTTGCTCAATTAATTCCTACAAGGTGCCACTTTCGATGACATGACGAATATATATTCCACCCAGCTTCTGCGATATGCTAATTTCAGATCCCACTAATCCAAAATTATTATTATTATCAAGATGACAGCTCATCAGTAACAGGGACAGATAATTGATGTCTAGAGCAAGGTTAAAAAAAAAACCCAACAGCATTAAAAATAAAATTAATCATAACTTTTCAACGATATTCATTTTTTCACATAATTAACTTTTGTGTCTGGCAAACAGATGGGCTTACACAGTCTGAACACATTCTGAATACCCTTGTCATGATTCCAAATTAATATTTATAAAATTACAATATATTAAGTTCACTTTTCATGTATACATCAAGTGACTGATAGCAAATTCGCACACGAAACATCTTGATTTAAAGCCATCTTTAGCCTAGCAATTTGGGGAAAAACACAAGCATGCCCACCGTTCAATGGTAGACAACGTATCAGCCAGTGCTCAAATTTTAGCTGCCAGAGTGCTCTAATTTAATATTATATTAGCACTACAAAATACCAGAATGCCTTTGGCCATGTTAAGCTACAGAATTTTGGGATTTGTAGTTCCTATGCTTCTGTGTGGCATTAGCTTGGGACAACTCAAGAAAATGGAAATAGCAAGCTGAGGAAGATTTATAGACGGTGATTCAGAATCAGAATTTAAATGTATCATTTCTGTATGAAGGTACCGTTAGTCCTCGACTTACAACTGGTTGCTTAGCAACCGTTTGAAGTTCTGATGGAATTGCCTGGGGGGAGTACTTATGATCTGAATGCAAAGTTGTGAGGGTCATTCCACCCCCCCAGTCATATGAAGTTTCAAGAACTCGGCCACCAGGCCACATTTATGGCCATTTGGGACTGTTTATGGCCATCCTGAGATCACATGATTGTGTTTTCTGATGTTTTTTTCTGAAAACCAGCGTTTACTTCTGATTTTTGGCAAAACTGGCCCATAGGAAGCCTTGGGTTCACTTAATGACCACGGTGGTCACTTAAGACCATGACATTTGGTCATGTGACCAATTCACTGTATGACCCCTGGGGAAGGAGGTGGAAGTATTTTATGGAAATGGTCTTTATGCATACATTAATATAGGAGCGAAAATGGATGTTTAAGCTTCCGTCAGCCTCAGATTGCAAACTGCTCCAATCCTCTGAGAAAAAGAACTGAATACAGAGATTCTGAAAAAAACAAACTTCTTTGCAGAAAACTCCTACCAACCCTTGATTGGTTGCAGGGCCCCAAGCTCCACCTTCTGCTGTCTGCCTAACCAATAGGGAAGGGACTGGCCTTGCCTTGCCAGCCGCATTATAGTGGTTTGTGGCCTACTAAGTCCTTCCTGCAGAAAGTGAATAGAAAAAAATAAAATGGTGATTTTTGATAAGAGCTAGCTAGCATGATGGTGAGCTGTCCAAGGTGCTGGAAAAATATACGACTTGAGTTAGGGGCTAACCAGATTAAATATTGTATGTTATACCAACAGGGTTGCAATCCATTTGCAATACATCTCCATTAGATGCATTTTTTTCTCTGAAAGCACTTCTTGTAAGTGCCCATACGGATTGGGGTCATCTGTAGGGAGTTCCCCAAAAGTCATGACTGAGACTGTGTTCATGCAAAGCCCCGCCTCTTTTTAGGTACATCCTGATGCACACAAAAATGAGGTTTTGCTTGAATCCCATTGGTTGCAGCTGCCATTTTGACTGTTTTCAGCCCCATCCTCTTGAATATGTGGCTCAATAAATCCACTCACCACGAGGGCGATATGGCTCGGTGTAGTAAACGGGTCTGTCATTTCTCATTTGGTGTTCAATCTCATTTGGTGAGATTGATAAATCTCATTTGGTGTTCAAAATCTGGAACTGAGGGTTTGATACTGACATAAGAATTTAAGGCAACAGGAATAAGATATATATTTAATTAATTTCCAGTATTTATCATTTCCTTGAAAACTAATCCCTCTCCCAATTTATTTAAGGATTATCATACCGCTTTGTGCTGATACCTGCCTCTTCCCAACCCCCCATCATCCTGGTTTATTTAAAAACACGACAAAACCAAACCAGGTCAACTACCTTTATATTTAGCTCTCTGCCTAAAATAATTTCCCCACTAAAATGATTTGTCAGACATGTGCTTTGACTATGTGAGAAATATTCAGAAGTAGTGCATGTGATACTGTGATGAAGTGTGTACATAAAAGTAATTTCTGTTCGCTTTGAGATGGTGAACTAACATACACATTTTCCACAATCTAGAGGGAACACGGGTAATCACACCGAATCGTTAACAGTCTATTTAAGAAACTGCTACCACAGAGGCACAAAAAACTGCTAAAACCAACATTTTAGAATAGAATTGGAAGTTATGGCCATGTAGAATTGAAATCCAGAAAACCCACATTTTTCAGGCCAGGATTTATAATTTTTCTCTTTGTTTTGAATGCCGCGGCAGGTGGCAGCACCTGGCAAAAAGCCACGCAGTTCAGACCTGGTGATTTCTTATATGAGGAACAATCTGGAAAAACAAGCTGTAGACTAGAATGAAAAGTCAAGGACTAGGAAGTAAAAATGAAGTGGGTGACAGCAAATAAATTCACATCATTGCAAAAAAAAAGCAAAAAAATGGATGCATGCATGTCGTAATCAGGAATAGAGCACAACTAAAATAATCTTCACTTTCATGACTGAAACTATCTTAATCTATTGTTCCTTCCATTTCATCTCAAAAAGTATCGAATGCAATTTTAGGCAATTCAAGAGTGCATTTCTTTTAAAATGCGATCTGGGTTTACTGCCTTATTTTAATAACGTGTATCTCCCTCGAGATTAGGAAGATGCTAGACCAATTTTTCTAAAATTCTTCTAATTTAAATTCTAGAGGCCAATAACTGTGATTTTGAATGATAAACACTGAACATTATATTCTTACTAAACTGTCCTAGAAACACAAACATTTGTTTCTAATTATATTTTCTCCCTGTATCTATTCTCCAATGTGCATATAGTGTCACATCCAGATTTGGTGATTTAATGCTGACAGTTGAGACATTTTCATTAGCATTCCCCAAGACTTCAAAAAATTCTTACCTTCACAATAGAAAACACATATTTCCCCCCCCTCCCCCAGACATTCTCATTTTTTTTAAACTAAAAGCATGCTGGATCCACAAAAGCAGCTGAAGTCAAAACTACCTGGTATATCTAGAAAACCCTTGCAGTCATCCATATTTCATCACTCAGTTTGAGTTACAAAATGTAAAAATTTCAGACAGGCACATTCAAATCATTCAGACATTTTAAAAGACACTCAGGTTTCCTAATACATAGTACGTTTCCCAATAAATAGTTATCAGTTTACAAAATTTACGGCAAATACTTCTCTTTGAGTGCTAAGAGTTTAAGAAGGACCATGAAAATGAGTTCATGGCTAAACCTGAGGTGTCCTTTGGAGGGGGGGGAGTGGCTTCCAGATCAATATATGATGCTGTCTTTCACCAAATCAGGCCACTGGTCCTTCTAAGCTAAGCATTTGTTGTTCAAGTTGGCAACAGCTCTTCCAGATCTTTGGCAAAATCCATTTCCAGGACTGCTGGTTCTGATATCCAGGACTGTTCAGTTGGAGAGGCCCAGAACTGAATCTGAGAGCTGCTTCTTTAGCGAGTTACAAATGCTGGGAACTATCACCCTGTATGATGGAAAATAAGATACCAAAACTCTTCATTGGAATAAGAAGAAACCAAATGCAATCCTGGGGTTTTTGTTTTGTTTTGTTTTTTTGCCCCCTGTATTCTACCAAACTTTCCATAGAACCAATGCAAAATATTTTATTGTGCCGTCTTTGGCATTAAAAGCAAAAGACAGAAGAAAAGCCATCAATTTAATTTATAAAATGCAGGGATTTCTCTCCCCCACCCCTCTATTGCTCTGGATTTGTATAGTTGGTATCAGCTATTCAGGCTACGTGGCGGGTGTATTTTGCACCCGCTCCTTCGTAGCCTTTTCATATCCTATGTTTCCCGCACTCCCCAGGTGTACTGAAGAAAGAGCAGGCCATAAACACAAAGCATGGCTTCTGAGTGTCTGTGGCAAAGACTGAGTAAGAATTCAGCAAGAAGGAAGAAATTATGGCCCCTTCCATGAGGGTGGAAAGCAAGACACCGTTTGCAAAACAAGAACACATTAAATCAGTTCCTTGCTTGGGTCAGCTATAGGGTTGAGGGGATTCTCTTGGAGATATCTCAGCTTTTAGGAGCTGCTGCGCCTCCTATCCAGACAGTCACTGCAGCCAGCAGCCACTGCGATGACTTGCGTTCCTGCAAAGTTCTGGTTTGTTGATCTTTTCTCCATGAACAAGTCAATTGCAATTAAGAGAACCAAACTGTGCCCATAGGCCCTTGAAGGAGGCCCAAATGTGGGGTAGCTGCCTGACTATATTAATACTCAACACCAGTCTTGCAATTGTATTTTGATGCTTCTCGGCTGATTAAACCATTCGGACCTCAAAGAATTAACATCCCAGATGCCACCATTCCGGCTCCTGGCCAACAAAACTGGTTAAGGTTGTGCTCAAAGGGGAAGCGGAACTCAGGGGGTTGGGTTCCGTCATTCCGGCGGCCGATGCTTCCGGATCAGCAGGTGAATGGGACCCTCTGGGACAGACTTGATGATGTTCCACGCATCGTAGTGCATGAGTCCAAGCAAGGATTTTCCTCCAATCGCAAGAATTTCATCACCCGCTTCCAGTTTTCCAGCTTGTTCAGCAGCACCACCTGTTGGCGGAAACATCACAGTGCAGATTGGTAGAAAGACTGAAAAATATGCACTATTTCTAGAGGTCAATCGCAGCTAGTTCCTCAACTTACAACAGTTCATTTAGTGATCATTCAAAGTTACAACGGCTCTGGAAAAAAGGTGACTTCTGACCGTTTTTCAGAGTTACAACCTTTGCAGCATCCGTATGATCATGGGATCAAAATTCAGACGCTTGGCAACTGGTTCATATTTATGACCGTTGCTGTGTCCCAGGGTCATGCGATCCCCTTTTGTGACCTTCTGAAAAGCAAAGTCAATGCGGAAGTCAGATTCACTTAACAACTGCATTATTAACTTATCAGCTGCAGGGATTCACTTAACAGCTGGGGCGAAAAAGGTCATAAAATGAGGCAAAACTCACTTAACAAGTGTCTGGCTTAACAGCAGAAATGTTGGGCTCAACTGTGGTCGTAAGTCGAGGACTACCTGTACAGTACATTACAGTTCATGTACAAAAACCTCTATAGGCTATTTTCTTTGAAAGATGCACTGAGCCTTTTGTTCTGACTCAGCCTTAGCAAGTAATGATAAGCCACTTACTCACAAGTAAAAACAAACCCCTTTTCAAACAGGGTAGGAACAGTCTTTTATTCATGTGGATAAACAAGAATCCCAAACATAATTAGTCCCAACAAACCTGGGTTTATCCAAGAAATACAAATTGCTAGCTCTATAGCAGAAACGAACGGTTGTCTGCAACAACCGGCTGCTCCCAAACCCCTACTATTTATTTCCCAGCCAGGGTGGGGCTGGCTAGCATCCACGTCTGCCTCTCCTTGAGAGCCGGCTTATTGCTTTCCGTTGTTCTCCTCTCCTTTCATCTCTGCGCATACGTGCATCTGGGATGGACCCCATCTGTTCCTCCCCCTCACTCAACTCGGGCCCTGAAGACAGCTGCCTCTCCACCTGGGGGAGGACGGAAGACTCTGGGCTCAGCCTCTGTCTCTGATACTGTTCCCTTCTCAGAGCCTTCCAAAGGCTCTGAAGCTGGCCCAGGATCTCCCTCAACTTCCTCCTTGTCTGACTCTGCTGTTAGCTCTGCTGGCAGCCAACGGGCCACAACACATTTCTGATAAACAGAGTGACGATAATGGCATAGAGAAAGCAGATTGGCTGGTCTGTTGGGTGAGGTCTAACCAAGCTGGAATTTTGAACAGTAGAAATATCAGGAAATGATTCCAGAGTGCATCCTTTGGTTAATGCTGACATAAATATTTTGTTTGGGGGAGATAGATCTCCTTTTTGATTTTGCAAAAGCTATGCAGGAAATTTCTGCCCTGAAGAGGACACATTCAAACTTGCAAAGAGGGCAGTATGTTTTCTTTAGTAGAGGAAAAAAACAGCATTTTCAAAAAACTGTCCAAGTTACCTTTAAAAATTCTTTTGATGAGCAAAGGTCTGTCTCCAGATACTGAAGCTTTCCCACCATCCAGACTGAAACCCAAGCCAGCAGAAGTCTTCAAAAGTTCAACACAAATGGCCCCGTTCAGGTCTCTGCTTGGACCTTTGGAGAGAGGGGGGAAAAAAATTCAGAAAAAAACTCACTCTTATGATCAAAAATAGGTTAATTACCTATAAGAGGTCATACTACAGACCTTGGCAATACACCAGAGACATGTCTGGTTCTTTAAATCTTTGGAAAGTATAAATCATATTTTGCAGTCATTCCTTCCTTATGTTATTTCTATTCTTTGAAATGAAGAGCAGATCATCAGAGACTTTATTTTTAACTGTGGCAGCAGGGCTCCAGCAATGCTGTTGGAATACTTGAATTTGGATTATACAAAGGCATATAAATCTAAATGTCTCTGGGAGTTAAATGTTCATATTTATTATCTGAGTTATAAACCAAAAAGCTGAGAGCCCCTGTCAGATGTCCAACGGCTCTGCGTGAAAATCTAGCAGTTCAGTTCTGCTTTGGCTTGAGGTATTTAAGCCTCTTCCTATTTTTCAAAGGATTATTTGGATACTAAAGGATTGCAATTGACAATTGAACGTATTTTCAAATTTTCACTTACTCCATCCAAAAATTTATAATTCATAGGAGTATGAATCCTATGGGGGCAGCTCTCCTCACTACTGCTATGTTTTAAGAGAGTAGAGGGGTCGGTGAATTCATTTCAAACACTAAAGGTAAAGGTTCCCTTCACACATACATGCTAGTCATTTCCAGCTCTAGGGGGCGGTGCTGCTCATCTCCGTTTCAAAGCCGAAGAGCCAGCGCTATCCGAAGACGTCTCCGTGGTCATATGGCCGGCATGACTAAATGCCAAAGGTGCACGGAATGCTGTTACCTTCCCACCAAAGGTGGTCCCTATTTTTCTACTTGCATTTTTTACCTGCTTTCAAACTGCTACGTTGACAGAAGCTGAGACACGTAATGGGAGCTCACCCTGTTACGCGACACTAGGGATTCGAAGCGCTGAATTGCTGACTTTTCGATCGACAAGCTCAACATCTTAGCCACCACGTCCCCTTTTCAAACACTATTTAACACCATATTGTACAGTACCTGCTTCACTTCCTGTGGCTGCAGCCACCAAAGTTGGCCTATCTGAAGTAGGCATTTCATTACTCCGAGGAGGCATCTTTCCTCTGTCTTTCTCCTTCTTGATGACCACAATGGCATATTTATGGAGCCTGGCCTGATGGAGCGCGTTGAGGACATCCCCATGGACAGAACCCGCCAAACAAGTGCCATTGATAGAAAGAATGAGGTCACCGCGGTGAATTTTCCCCTCCTGGGAAGCCACCCCTTTGGAAAACACCCGATGGACCTTCAAGAAGACACATGAGGATGAAGATTGTCAATCGATCAAAGAACAGTTCGCAGATTTTAAAGATTCTCCTTTACTCAGTTTAACTAACTGATTTGTGAGCGCTTTCGAATCAGTCTTGACTCTTGGCCATTCTTGGACAAGACCCTGCAGTTTTCTTAGCAAGATTTCAGAAGTGGTTTGCCATTGCCTGCTTCTTAGGGCAAAGAGACAGTGATTGGCCCAAAGTCAGTCAGCTGGCTTTATGCCCAAGGTGAGACTAGAACTCATGGATTCCTGGTTTCTATAAATCTTCACATGAACAGAAATTCAGTAATGGTGCCTTTTGAATTGTTGGAAGAAATGTGAGATAATATCCAAATTAACAAAATCTGGCTCCTGTTATTAAGAATCCCAGCTGTAGAATTTCATTTGTCAATTTACTATGAAATATAAAACACCCAACCTAGAGCAATGTAAATGTTAAAGGAAAAACGGCATGTTGAATGATCAGCTGGTTAAAAATGAAGGCCAATAAATCTAGTGAATATGTAAATTGGCAGCCCAATTTATTATGGAAAACTTCCCTGATACTGTTTAGTTAGAGACATAGTTTTTGGAAGCCAACCATCATGTATTTCAGAAGGTTAAGAAAAGGTAAAGTTAGAAGTTTCCCTTGTCCAGTTGTGTCTGACTCTAGGGCACAGGGCTGATCTCCATTTCTTCGTAAGGGAGCCAGCATTGTCTGAAGACATTTTCTGTGGCCATGTGGCCAGTATGGTTATATGCCAAAGATGCACGGAATGCTGTTATCTTCCCACCAACGTGGTACCTTTTAATCTACTCGCATTTGCATGTTTTTGAACTGCTAGGTGGGCAGGAGCTGGGGCAAGGAACAGGAGCTCACCCTGTTGTGTGGCGCTCAGGTCTCAAACCCAGGCTGTCAGTGTCTTTAATCTCTGAGCCATTGCACTCCTGTGGACTAAACAACTGGAGCTACCTAAGGGCCAATCTAGGCTAGCATTCTGTCCTTGGAGAAGCTTCCAAGCCAGGCATAATACGGAGAGTTAAGGAATGTGTTCTCTTCCCAAAAGGTACCAACTAATAGTGAAACAGACCAACCCACCTGCCCAATTCTCAAATAGCTACACAATGTAGTTGAATTTAATCATGTGACCCAAGCCTCTGTGGAAGTTGATGGAAAGATAATATAGCACTCTGTAGGAAGGTCAGCCAAACTCAGAACCAAATGTTTCTAAATGATTAAAACAGATGCTTCTTGTAATTTTTTGAGCCAAATTCCCAAGACAGACACACAATTTTTTCGAAGATGATTTTAAGCAGAAAGGAGAAAGGGGGTGGGGCTGCATTTTGGGCAAACAAGATTCTTTGCTCCACAAAAATGATGCTCTTTGCCTCATTCAAGGGCAGAAATTATGCAGTTTGCCTCCAGGCTGGTTGAAGATTTCTCCATATACTTCCAGCAAAGGGAAATACCAGAGGAAATCCCAAAATAATAAGCAAAATAACATGGCAGCTTCTTCATTTTGCTTGAAGCTTCAAAAAATTTCATCTGAAGCTTCGCTGAAGCCAAACCCACCTTTGACACAATCCTAGTCTTAGCGTCCCAGCAGGTGGCAGCATTTAGCTGACCTTGTCTGACTTTGAGAAGTTAAGACTTTGAGAAGCTAAGCGGGGTTAGACTTGTTTAATATTTGGATGGGAGACACGTGGAGGTCCCAGGGCTGATGGGGAAAGTTGTAAAACACCAGAAAGGAGACAGACAATAGCAAACCACTGAACTTAACTTGAGAAAGGCTTTGCCTTCAGTCTAAAGGGAATTCATCTCTACCATTGAAGAATTTCTGTAAAAATGCATGGAATCATTCACAAAAACACACAGAAATACTCATAAGCATGTTGCACTGAACTCCTGAATGGACTATAAATAAAGACAAAATAAATTCAAATCCACCCAAAACTAAGTTGGGTCAAAAGGCTGTAGCTGAGCAAAAATAAAATCATCTCTAGGTGTACACCTAGAAACAAATTTCAATTTCAAATCTTTATTGTCGGTGCACAGCATATGTACAATGAGATTAATTGAGCTCCCTCAGTGCACCCCCCCAACACAATACAACTCACAGTGAAGACAGAAAATCCCTAACCCAATAAACCATATTAACAAAACACCCAGTCCTATTGCACCAGTGTGAACATGTTACACATTGCGCCGGCCCTGCAGTCCGTCATACTATGTAGTCATGATGTTATTTCTCATTCAGGAGTCTGACAGCCCACAGATAAAAACTGTTCTTCAGCCTGTTTGTGCGGCTGGCTATAGTTCTATATTTCCTTCCCGATGGTAGGCGGGTAAAGAAGTGATGACCAGGGGGAGAGCTGTCCCTGAGAATTTTCCTCACTCTTCTGTTTATTGAAGCAAATTCAATAAATAAATCTGGATCACATGAGTAAGATTTCATTTGATATTGCCAAAAATCTAACAATCCTAAAACATTGCTGTATGTAGGTGGGTAGTTGCAGTTCATATAAGCCGCAAATGTTTAGTTAATGTAAGTTCTTGCAGCCCTTTTAAAAGTTTTTTTTCAGGTCCCAGTAGAAAAACCAAGTGCAGCTTGGGAATCCTGGAATACAGGATTGGAACTACGATAAGACTTGGATGGAGCTAATGTTAGGATTTCCAGTTCCGAGATCTGTGTCAGCCTATCACAGACACTTATCTTGGCAAACGGGTGTGCATCAGAGTTTATCTGGCACGCAGGTCCACTTGCCTCTCTGATAGCATCAGCAGATGGGATACAAAATGAAGCAAGCAAACGTTGACAATAGTTTAGCACAGCTAACCACATGACTTAAGAGTTCTCGATCTAATTTCCAGCTGGCTTTGCAACCCACTTAGAAGAAAGATGCAGTCACCACTTACGATGATTGATTTTTGTTCCAGGTCTATTCCTCCAGCGACGCTAAATCCCAGGCCAGAACCTTCCTCTTTATTCAAGACTACAAAGTAAATATCTTCTTTGCTCTGACACCCCCAAAAAAAAAGGGGGAGGGGAAGGAAGAGAAGGGAAGTGGGGTTGGGGGGAGGAGACAAGACAAGATATGCAGAAATTAAAAACCCTTGAAAGAATATACTTCACAATTTAAACAAAATGCCTGGAAAATGAATCTGGCATTTTTTTTTTTAAGACGAGTCTAAATCTTAAAATAACTTCAATTTCAGAAATTAAAGGGAAGACATGAAGAAGAGATCTGAGTATACGTAATGTCACTAAAAAAAAGTATGAGAACCCAAGTAAACCACAGCTTTAGTTTAAGCTGCCTCTTCCAGAGTTCAGGCCTGGAATTAATTTTCAGTGCCCAGGCACAGACATCCATCCATCAAGTCAATAAAATGAAAAGTGCCACCTGCACATGTAGCTAACCTCTAATCTCACCCAGCAGAAAAGCAACAATGGACTGAGAAGCACATGTGGACTACAGAAAGCACATGAGCAAAACATGTGCCCACTCATTCAATTTTGAGTCGTGGAGGTGCCCCACACTGTACAACTTCACCCTGCGCACAAAGTCTTGGTTTGGACTTGACGATGGGAACCCATCTCATTAGGAACTGATCTACCTCCAAGCAATTTAAAGTACCTGACAGAGAAATCAAAATATTATTCAATAGGGATTCCTACCTCCATCACCCATCGGCGCTATGTGATGACATGTGATGATCAGCAGAAGATCTTTTTCAAGCTTGTGAAAGGCAAAGTGAATAAGTGGTGACTAGGATCTTTTTTGGTGTAAAAGGTAAAGGTAAAGGTTCCCCTCGCACATACGTGCTAGTCATTCCCGACTCTAGGGTGCGGTGCTCATCTCCGTTTCAAAGCTGAAGAGCCAGCGCTGTCCGAAGACGTCTCCGTGGTCATGTGGCCGGCATGATTAACGCCAAAGGCGCATGGAATGCTGTTACCTTCCCAGCAAAGATGGTCCCTATTTTTCTACTTGCATTTTTTACGTGCTTTCGAACTGCTAGGTTGGAAGAAGCTGGGACAAGTAACGGGAGCTCACCTCATTACGCAGCACTAGGGATTCGAACTGCTGAACTGCCGACCTTTCGATCTACAAGCTCAGTGTCTTAGCCACTAAGCCACCGCATCCCTTTGTTCTTTTTTTTCTTTTTTGTTTACATTTATATCCCGCCCTTCTCCGAAGACTCACGGCGGCTTACAGTGTGTAAGGCAATAGTCTCATTCTATTTGTATATTTACAAAGTCAACTTATTGTCCCCCAACAATCTGGGTCCTCATTTTACCTACCTTATAAAGGATGGAAGGCTGAGTCAACCTTGGGCCTGGTGGGACTAGAACCTGCAGTAATTGCAGGCAGCTGTGTTTTAATAACAGGTTTCTTACAGCCTGAGCCACACCGCGGCCTTTTTTGGTGACAGCACCCAATTTATGAAAACCTATGTCCAGGAAAATTCACCAGGTTCTGACTTCAGGTGCAGACCTATACCTTCCCCCAGTCTTTTAATTTTAGGTTAATATTTGACTACTTTTTCCTACTATTTGCTGAAGAGTGGTTTAAAAGAATGGGTTATATCCAAGAGCAGCTTCACCTTTCTGGAAAATACTTCTACTGGCAGGCAGTGCAACTTCTAATGTTTAGCATTTCCGAACCTGTGATACAGAAGAATCCAAAAAGGGGACAGGAACAATGAAACCATGACTTAACAAGTGACCTCTTTGCTTTTTATTGTTTTTTGTTTGTTACTTTAGGTCCAATCTGGAATACTTATGTTCGCATGGAGTATAAAAATGAAGTATAAAAATGCTAAGATTCAGGTACTAACTTTGACATAGTCCAATATAAAGCAGCTGTTCTGACCCAGCTCCCCAAACACAACAAACCGTATGACGTGAACTCAAATGATTCCTTTATTAGGAATGCTGGCAGCCCTGGCAAAAAGTTTCTCTGGCAGGCTAACAAGTCCGTCCGTCTGTCCGTCCATCCGATGAATACTTGTCTGTCATATCTATTCATTTCCACCCCCTGCCTTTTATCCCCAGAGCTAGGGTGGGACTTCGCTAGCGGCGGTGGCTCTTCCTTCCCCAGGATCAGCCCATGGATTTCCACTGCTCTCCTCTCCTCTTCCTTCTGAGCAGCTGCGCGTCAGGCACTGGACCCAGCTGTTCCTTCTCCTCCTCATCAACCAGCTGCAGACCTGGGGGCTGCTGACTCTCCATCTGAGGGCTGGCAGCCGGCCCAGGCTCCGCCTCTGTGTCTCTCTCTGACAACTCCATTCCCTCTTCCCCTTCGGAGCTCTCAGGTTGCCTTGATGCTGACCCTGACTCTCATGCCTCCTCCTCCTCCTCTGATTCACCTGATGGAGGCGCCAGTAGCCAACAGGCCACAACAGCAACAGCCTCCAATCTTTTGGGTACCAGGGACCGGGTCCCTGGAGAGAGGTTTTTCCAGGGATGTGGTTGCGTGTGCTGTCTGCATCCCGCAGACGGGGCTTCACTTGTTTGCGCAGCCCTGTTTCTGGCACAGATAAGTACCCATCCCATCAGGGGTTAGGGACCCCTGATATAAAGATTTCTATTACAGAATCAGTTCAGCCAGACCAGATAGGGTTTAACTTGAATCCTAATTGCCAGAGAGGTGACCAAATCTGCTAAATAGGCAAACTTTTGTGGCCCAGAAGCCATACATTTTTTGGGGTAAGTTTTTTTTCCTGGTTGTTCAAAAATATAGTAAGCAAGGTTGGCATTTTTCAGGTACCGTATATACTCGAATATAAGCCGATCCGAGTATAAGCCGAGGTCCCCAATTTTACCCCAAAAACTGAGGTAAACTGGGGACTCGAGTATAAGCCGAGGGTGGGAAATGAGGCACCTACCGGTTGGGGAAACCCTCCCTCCCTCAGCTGAGAAGGCTGGCGGCTCCCCCGCTCCGCCCTCTCACTGCACCGGCAGGGCTTCCCCGCGCCGTCCGGTAAAATGTGAAAAAAAGAAAAAAAAAAAACTCGAGTATAAGCCGTATATACTCGAGTATAAGCCGAGGGGCTTAAAAAAAAAAAAACTCGAGTATAAGCCGTATAGACCCGAGTATAAGCCGAGGGGACGTTTTTCAGCACAAAAAACGTGCTGAAAAACTCGGCTTATACTCGAGTATATACGGTAATTAGCCTTTATTTCGCTGTTAAAATATTAAAATATATTTTAAAAGTGTACTAAGGTACTCTGATGCCTCATTCAATTACTTTATTTTGTTCCCAGTTTAAAATATTGATGTTTTAACACTCAGAATCCATGAGGATTGAGATGGTAGACAAATAAATAAATTGCACAAATAAAATCTGTTGGAAACTTGTTGCTTGTTTGTAAATTTCAGTGGTATCACACAGAACTTTGAGGGAGCAAAAAAATGATGCCAGCAAACCTTGAATGGATAATTGGTCAGTTCCACATTTGGACATATTCCTTAAAAAAAATATATCTTGCGGTCCTTTTGTTATCTATATGTACATATTTTGACAGATCCCAAACAAAATGTTCCATTTAATTTCTTTAAAAGCAGAGAATGAGCCAGACGAAAAACCTGGCTCAAGATTCCCGAGATGAAAGACAAGATGATGAAAAATTAGAAAACTTCTGAGAATTGTCTTGCTCTGTACTATAAAAGGACAAGTTCTGAATTGCATAATATTTTCCAGCTCCCGTGCCACTTTGGACTTAATAGCAGATGTGAGGAAATATGCAGACATGGCCCATTTTCCAAAAAGCATTGAGTTTCATAAATATTTGAGTTCTTGGACTTTTACAAACTGGCACGAATAAACAATTTCTCTGGAGACCCTTGTGAAAATATTTAGAATGACTCTGGATTATTCTTGACTGAGAATATAATCCAGTCTTGGTATTTTGGCATAATATGCCAAGCCCACCTGACTCAATTAAACTTGCTTTTTAAACAGGTGCTGGAATAAAACCAAGAGATTGTGGGAAGTCTCCTATTCGAAGAATTACTCATATACGAACCCTCAAGCTGTGGTATGCAGAAAAGTCATCAAACAGTTTGAGCATTTACTCTCCTATGAAGAGAGACTGAAGGAGCTGTACATGATTAGCTGTGAAGGAGGTGGGGCGGGGGAAAGCCTGTGGAGAAATAATATTTCAGAAAAAAACTTTTAAAAATATCCCACAAAGATCAACTCTTGTTCCAGAGAGCAGAATGTGGAGCAATGAACTAATGTTACAAGAGGTTAGACGGTAATTGAAGGTCAGAGAAAACCTTCTTAAAAGTTAAGAGCAGTTTGATAGGAAAACTAGTTATAAAAAGTTGTTGGCTATCATCAAATGAAGACATCCAACTGATTCTTGCTTTCAGCACGGGATGGTTTTTAATGGAATCCTAATTGCAACCTCTGAATTCTCAGATTCAATGAATTTGCACACAGACATACCATCTCAGCGGGCATTAAATCCAGAATCGGCAGACGATGGCTTGGTTGTTTCCATAATCCATATTTTTTTGTATTTCTTTTTGCTTTTCTCTTTTTGCAGAATCCACACACACACACACACACACAACTGGCAGAGAGGAAAGCTTACTGAAACAAACTATCTTTTCCCAAACCTGCTTGCTGGTTAACAAGCTCAGGTCTGTGACTTTTATTAGTTAATTAGCACTCTCAGCTGGCTTGCACTACTGCCCGAAACTGGCAAGAGCCTAATCAGTTTCACCCTAAAGCACAGATGAAAAACTCGTGACATCACATTGCCATCACGTGACGTCATCGCAACTTTTTTTTCGCTTTGCAGAGCTGGGCGAGGCCTGCATGTGACACATCTGGCCGGTGGGCCGCCAGTTTGACACTCCTGCTAAAGGCTTTCTTTTGCCTAAGCCAGATGTGGGGAACTATGGCTGCTTTATGACTTTCCCAGAATTCCTGAACCATCATGGCTGGTTCAGGAATTCTGGGAGTTGAAGTCCACAAGTCATAAAAGGGCCATAGTTTCCTACCCCTAGCCTAAGTCCTAAGTGGTTTCCAGTTCCAGCATAATAAGCAAACAGCCTGGGCTAAGATAATCCATGTGTATTCCCCATTGTGTATCTGCTTACTTGTTTTATAATCTCTTCATTTTCAATGAGCGTTAATGCAAATATTAATTTCCCCTTGTTAGTGATCTCAGAGCCAAGGTTTTGTGGTCCGCCAGCAGCCTGCGGAGCTGGCAACGGAGTCGGACAGTGATGAGGCTGAGGTGGGGCCAGGACCATCGGGAAGTGAGGTGTGGACTCCAGAGCCTCCAGAGACTGATAGTAGTGAGGCAGAGGAACAGGAGGAGCCTGTTTCTGATGCACACATGAGAAGAGCTGCCAGAAGGCAAGAGCAGCTCAAGCAAAGAGGACAACTTGGGAGTAGGGCCAAGAGATGATTGGCCCCTCCCATAAGACTTAAAACAGACCAGCAACGGCGTTTGAGCTTTGCCGGAAAACAACGTCGGTAGCTTCGTCTTCTGCTTCGTCTACGTCTTGCATTTATTTTTGTGACTTCTGAACGTTTGCCAAGAAAGGCCTTTGGCAGTTTGCCTAATTGGACTAAGGTTTGCGATAGGACTGAGGAATTTGTGTTGGGAGGAATTTGCTTTAATTTAGTTGAACTACGCTGGGAATGAAGTAATTCTCAGCTGTTCGAATAAAGTTTGCTTTTTCACTGACTGAGTTTCCTACAACCTACTTTGCCTGGGTCACAACACAAGGTGAAGACTCCAAACAGTGGGGGAGTAGGGGGGAAAGAGCTATAAGATTTACCCCTTTTTCCCACCTTCCTTGTCAGTTGCGTTTCAGAACCCTTCCTCCCTATTTGAGCTCATAACCTTCTGATGCTGTAAGTGTCGTGTCCCACTCCTCCGCTGACGGCCGGGTCAGGGAAATCCGAATCAGGTGTGCCTCTGCAGCTCTGCCAAAGTCCTAGCAAAGTCCTCAGGGCAGGCAGGAGACCAGAAAGTGACTTCAGCAAGATATGTTTAGACTTTGCCTGACTCAGAGAATGCCAGAAAGCAGATCCTTTATATAGGCGATGGGGTGTGGCTCCATGACTCAGCACTTATCCAGGCCTGCCCCTCCCTTCCTTCTGTTGCCTCCGCCTATCAAGTCTTCTGACGCGGGGGTCACTCCAGTCGGCAGCTGTTGGCAATTGATCTCCCTCAGGCTCACATGCTGTGGAGGAGGGGGAGGGGTCTAGTTGCTCCGTTTGCCTGGGCATGGAGCCAGAGCTGGGGGCTGGAGATACTTCCTCCTCTTCAGCCTGTCTGGGCATGGAGCCAGGGCTGGGGGCTGGAGGTATTTCTTCTTCTTCAGCCTGTCTGGGCATGGAGCCAGGGCTGGGGCCGGGAGGCATACTAGAACATTCCTCCGTGTTCGGAAGCAGATAAGAAGACCCCGGCTGAGGTGAGATTGGACGAGACACAACAGTAAGCTTGTTTAGGGGCGATTACTTAACTCTTTTCACTACCTTCCTGGCATCATTCTTTTGGTATCCCTCTTGTAAAAAGAATAGAATAGAATTCTTTATTGGCCAAATATGATTAGACACACAAGGAATTTGTCTCCAGTCCATACGATCTCAGTGTACGCGCAAAGCAACAAAGTACAGATAGTCCTTGACTTACAACAGTTCATTTTTAGTGACTATTCGAAATTACGACGGCACTGAAAAATGTGACTTATGACCGTTTTTCACACTTACGACTGTTCCAGCATCCCAATGGTCATGTGATCAAAATTCAAACACTTAACGACTGACTCATATTTGTGACAGTTGCAGTGTCCCATATTCATGTGATCCCCTTTTGTGACCTTCTGACAAGCAAAGTCAATGGAGAAGCCAGATTCTCATAACAACCATGTTACTAACTTAACCACTGCAGTGATTTCACTTAACAACTGTGATAAGAAAGGTTGTAAAATAAGGCAAAGGTCATTTAACAAATATCTCACTTAGCAAAAGGGGCTCAATTGTAGCCGTAAGTTGAGGACTACCTGTAATAATAATCAAAATAACAAAGGATAATAATCATAATAATATTACCAACCAAGAAGGTAATGGAACTATTGCAAACATGCACATCTATATATATAAAAGCGAAATACCACTCATACATCATTACAAAATCTCCAGAACCGTAAAGCCTACAAACTTGAAATTTGCCACGTATGTTCCTCTTGGCTTCTAAGTGCTCACTAAGAAAGGATTTTTCGAAATGACCATCAGAGCATTAGTGTTTCCTATATTATTATTAACATGCTCTGATGCTAAGGAGTCCCCACCTGAAAAGAAATCTGTTCCAAATGCAAAACACAAGCAGAGGAGAGGAGCTTCAGTTTCAGTTTTATTTTCACAGCAGCAAGCAGTTTTACTACAGAACACTTGAGCTAAGCCACGGCCAGGCTCCTTTCTGTCTCCTTCTTGCTCATACAGAAAATACTGTTTCAGTTTCCAAATAACCCTCTGATGCTAAGGAGTTCTACTCCCCTTCCCCACCTGAAAAGAAATCTGTTCCAAATGCAAAACACAAGCAGAGGAGAGGAGTTTCAGTTTTACTTTCACAGCAGTAAGTAGGAGATAGGATGGGGAGGCTTCTGTGGGGCAAGGCTGAGGGAGAGAAGGGGATAGGATAGGAGAGGCCTCTGTGTAGCAACCCTGAGGGAGAGAAGGGGATAGGATAGGGGAGGCTTCTGTGGGGCAAGGCTGAGGGAGAGAAGGGGATAGGATAGGAGAGGCCTCTGTGCGGCAAGGCTGAGGGAGAGAAGGAGGATAGGATAGGAGAGGCTTCTGTGGGGCAAGGCTGAAGGAGAGAAGGTGAGAGGAGAGGCCAATCTTGTAATTACTCATTAATTTTCAAGATGTAACTGTCAATTTATCAAGCCTGATCACATAGTTTTGAAGCGGAGCATGGGTATTCAGCTAGTATATTTATAAGCATTTAAAGTTAGATGGGTGACTTCATTCCACACCAATGGTTTTTTGCAAGTCTAATTTGGAGAGCTGAATCAATTGATTTCTGACTTTATTCTGATTTGTTGAAAACCACAGTGAAGTTCCTCCACTCCCCCTTAGGATAACTGCAGCTCTGCAGCCCTCCTGATCAGCTTCATCTTCTCCTTAGTAGCAATTCCTTCTTCACCCACTTCCAGATTCCTGGCTTCAAACCTTCACAGGCCCATCCCACCTCACTTACCACACAGTAATTTTGTGGCTTCTTCCTAAACCGTCTCTCCTTCTGTATAAAATCCGTGATGGCAAACCTATGGCACGTGTGCCAGAAATGTCATGCAGAACCCTCTTTGTGGGCACATGCATCGTTGCCAGCTGCTCTTCTGGTTTCTGAAAAATGGCCTCAAAAATGGCCTCAAAATGGCCCAGAAGCCCAAAAAACAGCCTGAAATTGGCCCCAAAAACAGCCTGAAAACGTCCTGAAAAAGGGCTCCAAAATGGCCTGAAAGCGGCTTGAAAACGCCTGAAAATGCCAAAAAAATGGCCTGAAAATGGCCTGAAAAACAGCCTGTAAATGGCACAGAAGCCCAAAAAAACAGCCTGAAAATTGCCACCAAAATGGCCTGGAAACAGCCTGAAAAACAGCAAAAAACCATGCCTTTTTTGGGCCAAAAAAGCTGAAAAACAGCCTGAAAATGGCCCGAAAAACAGCCTGAAAACAGCCCAAAAACAGCCTGAAAATGTCCCAAAAAACAGCCAAAAAAAACCCAGGCATGCGTGTGCTGGCCAGCTGGTCTTTGGGTTTCCGGTGCTCCGGCACACACACCTACGCATACATGCACGCATATGCATGCGTGTTTTGGTTTGGGCACTTGGTGCCGAAAAGGTTCGCCATGACTGGTATAAATGGTTTCAAGTTCATCTTCTCCCAATCCACTTCTCCCATAGCAACATTTAAACAAGATCATTGCTACTAGTTTCAAAAACTGTTTTCATTTCACCTTCACAGCTCACAAGGGGATTTAAATGCAATAATGGGATTGTAGAAAAAGGACCACAAAGCCTCTGGGAGATATCAGTGCTTTTGTTGGTAAATTTTTTACAAACATAGCTTCCCAAACATAGCAACCCTTCTGAATTTTTTTTTCCCAGTTATAAAACACAGAGAAATATATGTGATGACCTGGAGCGTGGCGCAAAGGCAACGCAGCCAGCGAACCGGTATGACTCCCTTTATTGACATCAACTTTGCCCCCAAAGTCCCTTTTACTCTCCGTCCTGGAGAAAAGCTCTCCCACAAACCTGCAGATACTCCAGTCCAAACGCTGTAAACAGAATGGCTACAATCAATCACTCCAGCAGGGCAAGATAATGAGTTCCAGATTGGAAGAATAATTCCAGCAAGACAAGATAGGCACACAGTAGCATGGCAATAATTCCAACAGTCAGGAGGAATGCCAGGAATGCAGGCCACAACTCTCAACACCAGATTAATTCAGCATTTGTTCCCAACAAACGGCCCTCCCAACTGCCTCTCCTTTAAACTCCATCCCCAGGTGTGCCTTGTGAAGGGAATCAGGGCCCTTTCCTTTCAATTCACATTGCTGCGTTCTTCCCTGCATGCCCTAGGACGAGGAGGGTTTGGGCCTTGGTCTTCATCTGAACCCCCTCTCCCTTGTTCTACCTCTCCCCTGCTCTGCCCAGCCTGACTTTGCCCTTCCCCAGTTTCCTCCACAGCCTATGGAGCTGCTCTCTGTCAGCCGTTCATCTTCTGTCTCAGATTCAGACTCTGAAGGGGACATGACACATATCTATTGAAAACACAGACGCAGGGAAGAGAATTTTATTTTAGTTTTGTGTCAATGGAAGAAAGTGTTTCTGTTACTATTCAATGGATGATAACTTGGGACAGGCCACTGACTGAATTATAGTCTTTACCCTCTCCTCTTGGTGAGAGTTGAAGAACATACAATTGACTCATTGTGTTCTTTGCATCTTCTCTGTGTTGTGAGGCTAAAAAGAACTGAAGGTGTTCTCAAACTACCTTCCAACTGCTTTGCAAGAGATTGGAGGGGTGTGTACACACTCATTCCCCTAGAGTGGTGCAGGGGCCTAGAAGTGGAGCTCTTGCCTCACAGTCAGGAGGCTGTGAGTTCCATCCTAGGTAGAGGCAAATGTTTCTCTCTCTGGGCACATTGAGATTATATCAGCTGAATATAACTCCGCATTGGCGACAGGAAGGGCATCTGGCCAATAAACACTCAGCTCCATTCAGTTGCCCAGACTCCACCCGGCAAGGGATTATGGGGTCATTAAAAGACGATGATGATAGTGTTATAATAACCGAAATGACGATATTAAGAAATGATAAATATTGACGGAGGAAGAAGACACAAAAGATGTACTCAGATGATACACTGAATGATTGATTATGTATTGTATATTTATTTGTCTATAAAATTAAAAAAAACTTTTTTAAAAAAGACGATGATGATATGCACTCACACACCCACATATAGATACCCATGTGTGTAGCTGTGTATCTAGGCTTACCTCTGCTTGTGCTTTGATTTCCTGAAGTAAAGAAGAAACATCACATTTCGTTGTCACCGAAGACAAAACAGACTGCAACTTCTGCTGATCCAGAGAGGAAACCAATAGTTCATCCAAGCTAAAATACAACGTATGCAAAATGACATTGGATGAGACTGAAGAAGATGTCTGGTTTAACATTAATGTTGTACTGCAGGCTACTTCTGCTGAGTGCAGTTTGACAGTTTGATACTCATCAGGCTCAAGATTGACTTGGCCTTCTATCCTTCCAAGGTCAGTGAAATGAGGACCCAGATTGTTGGGGGCAATAGGCTGACTCTGTAAATTGCTTAGAGAGGGCTGGAAAGTTCTATTGCTATAATATCTCAAATGGCTATTTCTAAATATAAAAAAGACCAGAAAGTATAATTCTAATACCCAACAAGATCTGGTTTCATAGAGAAAAAGCCATCTACCGGTAAATTCTATTCGGAAATATTAAGACTTTGATTCTCTTCCTACATTGTCAAAGAGAAGGCAAAACGGGTTTACGCCAAATACCCGACCTTCGGACATTTCGTCGCGAACTCAAGACTCATCTTTTTATCCGCGCGGGGCTGGCTTAAAATGGGATTTTAATGTTTAAATTTATTAATTTTAAACGGGTTTTTTTAGTATGGTAAATTTTAATCATTGGGCTAATTTAAAATAAGTTTTTTAAATTGTATTTTAAGTTTGTATATTGTATTGTCGGTTTTATTATGCCTGTACACCGCCCTGAGTCCTTCGGGAGAAGGGCGGTATAAAAATCAAATAAAATAAATAAATAAATAAAATAAAACAAACAACCGATACAAAGTGTTTCCACACAAAAAGTGAAAGAAATACAACAACGATAAAAGAAAATATATGCCTTTATAACAAGTTGCGATTCTATATATAGGTAGTCCTCGAGTTACTACCACAATTGAGCCCAAAATTTATGTTGCTAAGTGAAATATTTGTTATGTGAGTTTGCCCCATTTTACGACTTTTCTTGCCTCAGTTGTTAAGTGAATCATTGCATTTGTTAAGTTAGTAACATGGTTGTTAAGTGAATCTCGATTTCCCACTGATGTTGCTTGTCAGAAGGTCGCAAAAGGGGATCACTTGATCCCGGGACACTGCAACTGTTATAAATATGAACCAGCTGCCAAGCATCTGAATTTTGATCATGTGACTGTAAGGATGCTGCAATGGTCATTAAGAGCCATTGTAACTTTGAACGGTCACCAAATGAACTCTTGTAAATCGAGGATTACCTGTATATGTTTCTAATGCAAATATTATTTGAGTATGTACAGTATATATTTCTACTGCATTAAACAATTATCTTTTAATGCGTTCTATTTTTTCTCTTTGGCAGTGCGTTTTTCACCCTCACTATTATTTTTGAAGATTGCTCTGTTTTTCTTATTAATGAAAAAGCAATAAATTTTTTTAAAAAAGACTTTGCTTCCCTTTATATATTATTTTCTTACAAAAACAAGGACTCTCCTGAAATATTCCTGATCGAACAGGTTTTTGCCTTTCCTAATTCTGTAAGAATGTAATTAAGAACAAAAGACAATCCTTTGAGGAATTAGATAGAAAACTCAAGCCACAATTCCTTTTCTTTCCCTTCTATTTCTATTTCATGCATCTAGGAATGATGGTTTAATTTTTAAAAAGTTTGAATTAACAGACTATTAAAATCTGAAGTCAGAAACAGGAGTAAGGCCCAAGGTAGAATCTGTTGCAATTTAATTTACAGGAAATGAGACTGGGAAATCAAGGAAAAGAAAGAAGAAAATGGATAGAAAAATTGATAGAAAAGTATAGAAATGGTAAAGGCGCTTTTGAGAGGAAAAAGTACAGGTAGTCCTTGACATGATCATTGGGATCAGAATTCCTGTTGCTAAGCAAGGCAGTTGTTAAGTGAGCCATGCTGTCAGGCCTGGAAACCATACTAGGCCTTAGGGTTCCAGACGCTGCCACATTTTTCCCCTGAGGGGAAGAAGGGGGGCTGAGGGGTATGGTAACATTCTTCAAGCGGTCAAGGTCGGATGGTGTTCACATCTGCAGGAGGAGTGGCAGGAAGATATTTGAATGAACTGGGAGAACGTGGGACCATGTGACCAGCAAAGGGGTTAGGAGGGGTGGGACTCTTGGGGTTTGTATAACTGGGAAAAGAATCCGGAAGTTCAGTTTTGGAATTTCACTCATCGTGTGCCAGTTTCCTTATGCTAGTAAAGAACTCTGAAAGACAATGGCTTCTGAGGTTTTTTTATGCAGAAGAGGTTTTTCTGGAACCCTGACACATGCCTGATTTTATGACCTTTTTGCAAGTTATTAAGCAAACCACTGCAGTTTTTCAGTACATCGTATGCAGAGGTGGGTGTCATATACTGTAAGAACCGGTTCGCCCAGTACCGAAAATGTGCATGAGTGCCTTCTGCACATGCGTGCAGCATAAAAAAACAACCCAGCAATTATATAGGATGGGATAGCGCCAGGGAGGGTCTGTGGGTCCAGCCACTGGTTGGAACTACCGGTTCGCCTGAACCAGTCCAAACTGGCAGCAGCTCACCTCTGATCACGTGGTTGTTAAGCGAATATGGCTTCCCCCATTGGCTTTACTAGCCAGAAGCCAGCTGGGAAGGTCACAAAGAGGGACCACGTGACTTTGGGACGCCGCACCCATCGTAAATACATGCCCGTTGCCAAGCAACCTAATTCTGGTGATGCAACCATGGCGATGCTGCAACGGTCATGAGTGCACGGACCAATCGTAAGTCACTTTTTCCAGTGCCGTGTAACTTTGAGTGGTTGCAAAATGAATAGTTGTAAATCAAGGATTATCTGTACTGGATGTCAGTCAGGAGAAACTATGGCAACTCATTCTGCAAGAGTGAAAAAATATATATAATTGGGTATTGGGTGGAGAATACGGCTTCAAATAACCTTTACTTGTAGTTTCTTTAAGTATCTAAGTCCGTAAGAGCTCTGAAATGTCCGAGCACTCCTAGTAAAATATCAGGATCTGACAATTTGTTGACTCAGATCTTGGGGAGCTGGGGTGAGCATTCAATGCTTTGATCAAGTCCTTGGCTTTCACAGAGCTTTGACATTAAGAACGAAACTATACACATGAAAAGAAAACATACAACTTGCCGACTACTGCAATATCCCGTTTTTCTTGGTGCAAAACTCAAATAGGTTGGGTTCAGAATTTGTGTAGTATAATGGAAAGTACACAAACCAGGGCAAATCTTTTCAATTCTCTCCTCCGCCCATGAAATATTTGCTTTCAAGTTTTAAACCTTTGCCTTCTCCTACCACAGAGCTAATATTAAGAAAACATTAAAACTAACCTGATAGACCAGCTCTTCCCTGAGTTCACTTTATTCAGACCGCCATCATACTGTAGCCCTTCCTCATCAGATGTTGATCCAGGAGTTCCAGAACCACTATTCCAAGGACTAGTTTCTTTGGAAGGTTGCCTGCTTGTCATCCCAGGACTGGATAATCCTGAGCATTCATTCATCTTGGAAACATTTTCAATGGGAGCATCGAGGGATCTCACAACAGGGGGAAGATGCAACTCGGTTTTGATGGGTGAAGGTTGAGACTCCATAGAGAAGTCCTCACTACAAAGCTTATCAAGATCTGGCATGCTGAGAGCTCTCAGCTCCCGGAGTTTGGAACGAGACAAGGGCAGGTGTCTAATGTGCCCACCTGAGGTTCTGCTTCTTCGGACATTGGTGGTAGATGGTGGTAAACCAACTGGTTCTTCAAAAATATGCTTTTCACTCTTCTCCAAGTGACCATCATCTTTGCTGCTCTTGGGGAAATTCTGTTGCACATTTGTTAATGTGGAGCTGGTTGAAGATCTGGTGACCCTTGGAGACGTTGGGGCTTCACCTCCACAGTACGAACTCAAACTCCGTCGCAGGGCTTGGACCGCATCATTTACGCTGGTAGCTGACACTGCAGAAATGCCACTGGACAATCTCCGGCCAATGGGCAATTTAGAGTTCAGGGTGGTGGAATGGAGGTCAATGGCCTTGACCGTAGGCCTATCAAAATTAGCCAGGTTCTCAAACGATTTGATCCTCTGCTTTACAGAAAACGAAGAAACGGGATCATGTGGCCAATTGAGTTCGTAGTAGTAATAGTTCCTCCTGCCCTTTTTCAGTTTTTGTGCAGCGGGACTGCCATCGTCACTGCTGGATTTCAGGATGCCAGCAGATGTGGCTTTCGCATCCTGATGGTTGAGACTGAGGTGGACCACTTTCAACATGGCCAACTCTGCATCGGAAGGATTTGCACTCGAAACGTTCCCTAAGATATCCTGGACATGATGGGCCGATTGATCCCTATCGATGCTGTTTTCCCTTAAATGATTGGATAATTGTGCTGGCACCGAATAGGTCCTTGTCACAGGTTTTAATGCACCGACAGCATCTTCCTTGCGGAAATTGCTCTGCCGACAATCCAGTGCTTTGCTTCTGAGTTGATTGGTCTTATTGTCATCTTCGTTCTTCTCCAGGGGCAAGTCAGGAATGAAGGAGGAGGAAGACAACCTGACTTCAATGAAAGTGCGTTGAATTTCCTGGCTGGTCGGCTCTTGCCGAGCAGGGGGATAAATAAGGCAGGAGGACTCTTTCTTAAAAAGCCCTGCATTGTCAGATTTTAATGGCTTCATTTCCAGTCCATCGTGATTCAAACTATTCCCCTTGTTTTCGGTGCTATCATTCGGACAACCACCCTTGGGTGTGGCTTCAGAAGACATATTTGACTTAGCAGGGCCGTCTCTTGGCTCTGTGCTAGCCTTCCCCCTTTTTTCGCTGTTTGTAACTTCCCACTTGGTGACCTGTGCTTCTTTTTCTATTTTAGGAGATCCTGATATTCCAGCCCTGCCCAGTTTTGGTTTGATGATGGATTTATCTTTATTTTTCATAACGCTGCTCTCGCCATTCAACACGGGCAGAGTGGATGTCTGAGGGTCCATCAAAGAGGACTGAACTTCCTCCTGCTGCTGAAATATCTTAGAACCCATAGAGAGGCTCCTGCTGGGTGGTTCCAGGTGTGTCGCTAAGTTATGGAGCGAGGAACCTTTCTTTGAAAGGAGCCTGGGTGAACCTTGGGCAGGGAGGGTTATCTTTTTTTGATCGGTGCCCTCAGCTTTGGCAGGAAGAGTGCCAAGAGCATCAGAATGAGCCTTGGATTTATTTTTAAAATTGAGAGCCTTTCCTTTAGGCCCTGCTTTGTTCTGTTGATTGTTTGAAAAAGTTTCCACTGTACTCTTTGGTGGAGGAGCGCCTTTAGTTTCATGATGTAATTTAGGGGAAGAAGAGGGACTGTATGTAATACTAAAGCCCTTGCATTGCCCAGAATTCAGAGTTTTGGTATTCGAGGGTTTCGAGATAATGGTGTTTGCTTTTTCATTTTTTCCTAGTAAATTGTGAGCAGAAGAGACCTTGCCCAAATGTTTTGGTTTGGACAAAAGGGGAGATTTAGGACTGTTTACTATTTTTTGTATCGCACTCTTCATAGTATAGCTGTCCGTTCTTCTTAACTGGGATGGATCACTGGTTCCTTTCCCCAACACAGCAGAAGGACTACCAATTACATTACTTCCACAATCCATCACTAAATCATTTTCTACCTGCAACTCTTGGGTTTTCCCCAGTTCATGTTGACCTAGCATGTTGCCATCCCAGCTACTGATATTTTCGGTCAGACAGGAATGTATATCTGGCACAGAATGTTTACATATTTCCATTAGATTTTCTTGCTTCTGCAGGCCATTTTCTCCTTCACCCCTTGAACAATCATTCTCAATGGAAGAGCAGATAGGCCTGTCTTGAGCCAAACTGTCTACCGCTTGTGCTGAAACATCTGGAGAAGATTGAAAAGCTGTTGATGGAACCATATGTTCGGCACTGGAGTTTTCCGATAAGTGCGATTTTTCCAATGTAAATTTTCCATTCGATGTTTCCGGTGAATCTATTTCTGTTTTGCTTTCTGCCTGCAAACAGTTGTTCAAAGAATGGCAAACTGGTGGATGATGAGTTGGTTGTATGGGAGACTGTATTTGAAGACAATGTTGGTCGTAATTCAGACTGCAAATTTCTATCTGCTCCTCATCTGATTCAACTAGTTTATGGGTGGCCAAGGGATGATCGCAAACAGAGAGTAAGAGGGATGAACTGTCTCCAGGATTCTCGGCTAAGGATTCTGTGTCGGAGCTGGAATCTTCTGCAGCAGCGTACATCGATTTTGGAATAGCATTGCTCTTAGTTTCAATTTCAGGCAAACGGTCATCACTAAGGCTGCTAAAATTCCTTGAATAGGTACTGAGACAGCTTTGGTTTACAGTTAAGATTTTCCTTGCGTTAATGGAATCCAGGACAGAAAAACCCAAGGTCTCTTGTGTATTAGTAACAGAATTCGCAGCTCTTTCTACAAGATCATTTTTAATTATGTTTGATACAGAATTCGGCTGAGCTTCTTCTGCCATCCCAAAACTATTTTCCTTGGTATGTCTGTCCTTGATTAAAAAACAGTAATCCCCATCCTTTTCTTCTGGGGAATTCCTTTGGCCAGAGAAGTCATCCATCTCTTCTAATAGCACCACAGAAGGGTCTTGAATAGAGTGAATTTCTGGAGGACCTGCTGGTAGCACCTTAGTATTAGCGTCAGACACCAATCCTGTCCTTTCCTCCTTACAAACCAGAGGAGATTCCAAAGATTCTTTCTCATATGCAAAGCTGTTTTCTTCTTTAACCGTAACAACATCGCTGGATTCTTTCGGAACTGCCTCGTCTGCCTCTGAAGACACAAAAGAGATTTGTAAATCTGTTAAAAAGGCTGCATAAAGAATCAATGAAATAATTCCATCCTCTTAATTACACAATTATTAAAACTTTAATTAGATTGATAAAATGTAAGATTAGATAAATCAATGAGATGTATATGGTGAGATTGCACAAGAAATTTGTAACCAAACCCACCGACACATTGTACTTGGATGGAAGATGTTTTTATGTCTGTTTAAAAAATAAAAAATAAAAAAAAATTCACACACAAAAAATATATATTAAAACTTTACACCAGCTTTTAATTTTAGAGGTTCAGCTGGATTCAGCAATGATTCAGATCAGTGGTGATATTCAGCCGGTTCTATCCGGTTCGGGCGAACCGGTAGCGGCGGCTGTGGGAGGCTCCGCCCACCAACCTGGATGTCATCACGTCCCGTTTTTGATACTCTGTGCATGTGCAAAAGGCTCTGCACATGTGCAGAGATGGCGTGCACGAGCTAAAAGCATGTGCACATACACACTCACATTTGCGAACTGGTACTTCCATCCAAAAATGCTTTTTGAATGTGGAGGCTATAAACTTCTCAGCTGTCCCAAACTCCACATTGCTAGGTGGCTATAATTTATGTTGTGCCTGTCTAATAAACTTAAGATGTATCCTCAAGTCAAATTCCTTGTGTGTCCAATCACACTTGGCCAATAAAGAATTGTATTGTATTGTATTGTATTTGTGATCTTCCCAGCTAGCTTCTGACAAATTAAGTCAATGGGGGAAACTGTTTTAAGTGAGCCTGATCTTCGCCACAACAGCATGAATGACAGTAAAATATGGAATGCTTTGGTTCCTCTCCAGACTTGTGATTTATCCAAAAAAAAAAAAAAGTCTTGAATATAATTCAGAGATACCTACTGTTGTGCCTCGCCCGCCTCTCCTCAGCAAGGCCCCTCCCTCCTCCTGCCGGGCTTGCTATCAGATTCAGAGTCTGATAATGAAGAGGAACGGCCTGGTATGCCTCCAGCCCCCAGCCCTGGCACCATGCCCGGACAGAATGTCAGGAATGAACAAACAAACCTCACTCCTACAGCGTGTGAGCACGAAGCCAGCCACGTGTTAGAATTGCCGGCAGCAGATCCGGAGGAAGGGAATTTACAGTGGACGGATCCCCGCTTCCGGAGAATTGAGAGGCGACATCAGCAGAAGGAAGGGTGGGGCAGGCCTGGATAAGTGCTGAGTCATGGAGCCACACCCCATGGCCTATATAAAGGATCTGCTTTTTGGCATTCCTTGAGTCAAGCAAAGTCTCATCTGGTTTGCTGAAGTCACACCTTGGATTCCTGCCTGCCTGAGAAATCTGAAAGGAATTTGGCAAAGCTGCAGAGGCTTTATGGCCACGCTTGATACAGACTTCCCAGACCCAGTCGTCGGAGGGGGAGGGGGACACGACACCTACATACATCTGCCCATCGACCACAGAACAGAAAAGGGAGACAAAATCTTACGCAAAATGGCTTTCTGGATGTCCAAGGTAATGGATGTGGGAAGACTTCTTACATATTGACAAGCTTCTTCATAAGAGAATCCATAGATGGGGATAGCATTGATAGAAAGGATCTCATCTCTTGGAACCAGCCTTCCCATGGATGCCTGTTAAGAATTCATTTATTAATGCGGTGCTGTCATAGTCTCACAATTTTAGGATGTAGAATAACATGAAGGTGAAGCTCAATTGCTTCACCAGGAAAGGGGAATAGATTCTATGTTCAAGGTCCTTCCAGCCAAAGCACAGAGCGTTTTTGTCATTCTCTGTCAGTGGAACCAGAGGAACCACTGACTCCTTAACCTGGCAAAAGTCTAAGAGGGCAAAATCAAGAGGAGTCACTTACAGCTCTTTATCAATCCATTTCTGCCTTTCTACAAGCCAACTTTGTTCACCACACCTGACTTACCGATCTTTTCTACCTAGAGTGCTAAGCTAAATTGATTGGATTTCAATCAGTTTATAATGGGACTGGCTTCCCTTACGTTACATGCCTCGGGGGATACAATATAAAGGACAGAACCACTGCAATGTTTATAAAGCCCTAGAAATATTGTTAACAGGGAAATGTGCAGATGGTAAGACACCTTAGTGGCTGGGATACCATCTGGGGAAGGCCGAGGACTATACAGACCATTCTCTGCAACATTTTGTCAGGTCTTCTCAAACATTCACTAAGGTCTCACATTTTACCCATGGAGTAAAACTCATTCTTGTAATGCAAACAAGTGACTGGCCTTCACACCCAAACATAGTTATTATATTTTATGCAGTGTAATATTTAAGCACTGTATTGTACTATAATCCAAATACTGTATATATATATACTGTAATATAATCCAAATAATACTAACTGCCTTATAGCCAAAGGAGCTCAGATAAAGAAACGGGATTTTTCTATTTGTTCCCATTGCAGAAATTCCTTCAAAATACTTCGGCATCATCTATGCTGTCGCTAATAGAAATATTTTGACTTAACAAATTAAATTTGGCTTCCCAAAAGATGCTCGTTTTGAAATAATCTGAAAATCCCTGAATGGCAGTATAGTTATTCTTTCTTGTCAACAAGCTGCATACCTTTTAAAATGCAGTACCTTCTGTTTCTAAATGAGTTACATTTTTATAAAGTGAGCAAAACTTACTAATGAAATGAACAATATGGCTCCTTTCACAACAGTGTGATCTCCTTGCCCTGAGAATTTTAAGATGGTAGGGAGGGGAAGGAGGGCTCAATCAATTCATCAACTGCCCATTTGGTAAGGATTATAGTAAGAGACATGAGGCAAGACTCACAAAATTCAGATGTCTCCTGAGGTTACTATGACCGTTTCTTGCCTGCTCTCAAAGTTCTCTCTGAACTGAAATTCTACTATCTACTACTACGGATCATAAAGAGAAAGACATTTTTTTTTTACCCTTTCAGCTGCTCCACCTGGTTGCAAGCCTGTTATGACGATGCGCAAAGGGTTGGCATGAATTTCGAGATCCAGGCCAAAGGACTCATTTTCATTCCGGGATAAAGTAATGGATTCCACCTGGCTCTGCTCCAGGGGAATCTCCTGAGCTTCATTCTTCTGGATGGATGGAAGGGCCTTCCCACTGGCTCTGCTGCAGGCACCATGCTCCTCATTCTTGGGCCTTGGGACTCCGTGGTATTCAATGCTCATCAGGCTTTTTACTCGGGTGACTGCTTTATGTTCCAATTTAGGAGACCTCTTAGTTTCTAGAGGTTCCTCCCGAAAGTCCTTCACATTCAAGTAGCCTGGATGAAGCTCTGGAAGATGATGAAGCTCTTTAGCTGGGAGAAAAGGGGTGTCTGATGGATGCTCCCCAATGCTCTCCGTCAGATTCCTAGAGCCGGTAGCAGCTAAGTCACTGCAGGTGTTTGCCGCAGATTCTCTCTCCTGGCTGATATCTCCATTTTGCGCCGAAGGAGCTGCAGGGGAAATATTACAGTCATTGTTTCCTTTCCTTTGAGCTTTTGACCTCGACCCTCTTTGGAATGAGTCTCCATCTTGTTTGGCAAAGTCATCCTCATCGCTCATATCTCCATCGTAAAAAGCAATCCTTCTCTGCCGTTGGAAAGCAGACTGGGCCCCTTTGGGGCTGTCGCTGAAACTAACGTGCCGAGCAGCTGTCTCCCTTGGCTTGCTGAGAGGACCCGGCGAGCTATTGCTAGTAGCCGGTGAACTGCACAGACTGGATTCTTTGGTAGCTAAGAATAAACACATGGTATATAATTTGGCAATGCTATCTTAGAACGTAATGACCTGATCTATCGCTATTTTCCATATATACCTCTCTGTTCTTACTATTCTCTCCTAAACAGCAATAAAAATGACTTTGTAAAAAAAAAAGGGGGGGGGACCAGAGGGGAAGGTATCTTTTTAGCAGTAGTAACGGTACTCAAAGGGAGTACAGTTCAATGGCTCAATGGCTAAGACACTGAGCTTGTCAATTGAAAGGTTGGCAGTACAGCAGTTCAAATCCTTAGTGCCGTGTAACCAAGTGAGCTTCTATTATTTGTCCCAGCTTCTGCCAACCCAGCAGTTTGAAACCATGTAAAAAATTGCAAGTGGAAAAATAGGGACCACTTTTGGTGGAAAGGTAACAGAGTTCCGTGCTCAACACTCAACACTTGCAAACTATTACTAAATCTGCACTACTATTAATCTTCTCATCGTTCCCATCACCCATCTCCTTCCACTTATGACTCTATGACTGTAACTGTTGCTTGTATCCTTACAATTTATATTGATATTGATTGTTTCCTGATTGCTTATTTGTAGCCTATGACTATCATTAAGTGTTGTACCTTAGAATTCTTGATGAAGGTATCTTTTCTTTTATGTACACTGAGAGCATATGCACCAAGACAAATTCCTTGTGTGTCCAATCACACTTTGCCAATAAAAAATATATATTCTATTCTATTCTATTCTATTCTATTCTATTCTATTCTATTCTATTCTATTCTATTCTTTGGCTTTTAGTCATGCCGGCCACATGACCACGGAGACATCTTCCGACAGCGCTGGCTCTTCGACTTTGAAATGGAGATGAGCACTGCCTCCTAGAGTTAGGAACGACTAACACATATATGTGAGGGGAATCTTTACCTTTACCTTTATCTGTACTCAAGGCCTCAAAACAGGCAACCCCATTCAATTGTATGGTTCTATTTATGGAGATGGTTCCATCTACCTTCTCAGGTAGATATTCTTGGGGACTAGGATAAAACTAGGACTAGGATAAAATTTTCAGATGCCCTGGTAGTTAAAATTCAAAGTAGGAAGGGAAAGAAATGGACAAGTATGTTACTCAGACTAAGGAACCATGGTGGGAATTCCTTACATAATTAAATTGAACCATCACCTGATGCAGCTGGATAGCTGAAGTCCATGATTGTATTGGCAATGAAGTACAGCAAACACCAAATCAGTAACTTTTCTAATTTAAGAGATTTTAGTTGGCATAGCAAATGAAATCAGTCTAGTTACCGTATCCTAAATTCCATTGTAGTTTATGGAATTGTAGTTTATACTGCAGTAATATCCATCAGCCATGGTATAACTTGCTGTTGGGAAACATTATTTTGATTTTATGCACTGCTTTGTGAGTATCTGCCTTCAATTTGGGGTTGAAATTCTTTTAGCTTTCTTTTTTAGAGGTGATTTGTCCTTGCCTTCTTCCTAGAGTAGAGAGAAAGGGACTGGCCCTAGGTCACCCAGCTGGCTTTGTGCTTAAGGCAGGACTAGAATTCATAAATGTCCTGGTTTTTAGCCTAGTGCTAAAAACTAAAAACTTTGGTGTATTAACCAATTCACCAAACTGTCTCTAACCCCCACCCCCTCTTGTTCTGTTTCTTTCTATAGAATAATTTTTATTCATTTTTATTTGCATGCACTTTCACTGAGTTATTTATACATATGTTAATTCTCATCTTATTCTCATCGTTCCCATCACCAATCTCTTTCCACTTATGACTGTATGACTGTAACTTTGTTGCTGGTAATCCTTATGATTTATATTGATATACTGACCATCATTTGTGTTGTAATTGTTGTACCTTGATGAAGGTATCTTTTCTTTTATGTACACTGAGACCATATGTGCCAAGACAAATTCCTTGTGTGTCCAATCCATTCAGCAAATTCTAGTTACTGGGCAGATTAAGGCTGGGAAGCTACAGAACAGGGATGGGGGAACTATGGTCCCTTTTATGATGTGTGGACTTCAACTCCCAGGATTCCTAAACCAGCATGCATAGAGAAGGGCAATAAACTTGGAACTATTACCATGCCTCCTGCGGCCTACCTGGAATGCCAGAAGAAAGAAAACTCTCTTCTAGGGAACTGCTCCTACTCTTGGGTCGAAACTGCTCTTCATCACTGGATCCAGTCACGGTAGTCTCTGAGAGAGACAATTGGCTCGCCCCATCTTGTAAGAAATATTGGGAAAGCTCCGTTTCAGAATTGAGGGAGTTCTGCTGAAATAAATACAGAAAAAGAAAATGGGATGTTGCAGCAATTAGTCCCCAAGACCAACAGACCCCAAACTTTCTGGCTTGGCAGCTCAGCAGGGAGGAGGGGGGAAGAGGGGATGGTTCCGTATGAGTGGCAAGGTATGCACAACTCCATTTACACGAGTGTGGAGCTTTGCGTGTGAGCACATGTGCCTGCTGCTTGCATAACTGCAGAAAAAACAATTGCTACCAACCTGCCTTCCATTGAGGACCTGTATACTGCACGAATCAAAAAGAGGGCTGTGAAAATATTTATAGACCCCTCACATCCTGGACATAAACTGTTTCAACTCCTACCCTCAAAACGATGCTATAGAGCACACCAGAACAACTAGACACAAGAACAGTTTTTTCCTGAACGCCATCACTCTGCTAAACAAATAATTCCCTCAACACTGTCAAACTATTTACTAAATCTGCAGTACTATTAATCTTCTCATCGTTCCCATCAACCATCTCCTTCCACTTATGACTGCATGTAACAAGTAACTTTGTTGCTTGTTTCCTTACGATTTATATTGATATTGATTGTTTCCTGATTGCTTATTTGACTGTCATTAAGTATTGTACCTTATGATTCTTGATGAACGTATCTTTTCTTTTATGTTCACTGATAGCATATGCACCAAGACAAATTCCTTGTCTGTCCAATCACACTTGGCCAATAAAAAAAAAATCTATTCTATTCTATTCTATTCATAAGTGGAGCTTACTTGCATGGCCAGCTCTGAACAGTCTGTAGCCTAGTAGTGGGATGCAGCCCGGGGGTTTGGAGACCCCTACCCAAGACAGAAGATCATCTATGCTAAAAGTTCTGCTCTCTTTCCTGTTGTTTTTCTTACTCAAATGTTTCATTCCTTTAGATCAGGGGTGTCAAACTCAAGGCAAGCGGGCCAGATCCTGCCTGTGGGGTGTTTGGAAATATCAAAGAACTAGCCCGCTGGTGCCTCTGGCGGCTAAAACAGGCTGCATGCAGCCCCCCCATGCCTCGTTTCACCCTTCATAGCCTCCTGCAGCACTCTGCCAGCAAAAAACGGGTCAGTCACAGGCCAAAAAATGGGCTGAAAATGGGCTGAACACTGGCTCGAAAACAGGCTGAAAACAGGCCCAAAAACAGGCTGAAAATGGGCCAGCAGAGTCCTGCAGGAGGCCATGGAGGGTGAAAACGAGGCATGCCGGCAGGGTGCTGCAGGAGGCATCCGTTCTGCCCCCCCGTACCCCCTCTTGCCCCGCAGAGGAGAACTACCATGGTGATCCAGCCCTGGAAGAAAGCCAGTTTGACACTCCTGCTTTAGATCAGTATTTCTCAACCTTGGCAACTTTTAAGATCGATGGACTTCAGTTCCCAGAATTCCTCTGGATCTGTAGTTCATTCCATGCTGGCTGGGGAATTCTGGGAACGACATCAACACATCTTAAAGTTTGCCAAGACTCAGAAACACCGATTTAAGATTCCGCCTCTCTTTTTACTACCGTTTGATTCGTTTTCCAAATTATTCAATTGCCTTTAACATACTATCAAATGCTGCTCGGTTTTATATATATATATATATTAGTCCTGGACATGGGCTAATTGTCCCAGGAAAAAGGAGAGTCACTCTCATTAGCAGCATGAAACAAAGAAAAGACTGGAAACCAAACTGAAAAATGATTGCTCCTTAATGTGGAAAAATCTGGCTTCTCAACTGAATTCAACGCTTTGTCAGCCTTCTCCCTGAGCACATGAAGGCTTTAAAAAAAAAAATGAGGGCAGAGAGCAAGAACGAGAACGCAGGCTCTACAATCTCTCTTTCTGACCCTGATACGTTTTGCAGAAAAGGACCTGGTGCGTTTGCTGGAACGTGCCCAGAAACTTTTAGACAGACAAGATGACCTTTGGGGACTTTACTATTTGACGTATTGAAGCTACGAATAGGAAGAGGGACAAGGTTCTGTCATGCATGGCAACTTTCTGGCAGGTGTTGTGTTGCTTTGTGTGCTTTCCTCTTGTAAGATCGCAACCTCTGCAACAGTCTTTTGACAAAAGAAATCCCCGGGTGGGAACAATACAACCAATGAGAAAAGCTACCCTCCCCCATATCTGTTCCCCTGCTTCTCCCCTCCCTACAAGGCAAGAAACAGAAGAATTACCGGACCTTCTTTGCCTTGAAGGACACCCATGGATGTTATGTGTGTGTATGCAAGGAAGTCCCAACTTTTTCTAAGCCACAGGAACTCCCTCTGCTTTAAAGTTTTGTGGTGGAATCTCAATAGGTTTTACCCGACTCGCTGGCTCCAAGAAACGCTTCATTGTCCAGCTCAAGGGCGAGGAGGCTTCTGTCTGTTTAGACTTCACGCTTGGAGATGGACTTTTTGGGAGGTTTCCTGTTAAAAAAACAATTGGGTTCGACAGAGAAGATGTTAGCTTGTGAAGTAACACGTCCACAGACTTTCCACATTTGACTTTATTTGGGAGGGAAGCAGTGGTGGGTTGCTCCCAGTTCGGGTGAACCGGTAGAGGTGGCGGCACAAGGCTCTGCCACCCGCCCAGACGTCATCCAAAAATGCTCTGCGCATGTGCAGAAGCGCCACGTGCGCTCTACCAATAGTGAACTGGTAGCGCCAGGATTTGAATCCCACTACTGGAGGGAAGACTGGCTTTTTATTGTCTTTCTAGAAATGACTGCACAATTCACATCGCTCGCTGATTTGCTGAGAGCCAAAGTGTTCTTTTTTTTTCAAGAGGCAACTGGACTTTCTGTTTTTTCTTTGAAGACATTTCGCTTCTCACCCAAGAAGCTTCTTCAGCTATCATTTCATTTGCAGAGAGTAGCACACAGATCACGGCTAGCACGGCATGAGTTTTGGGGCTGTTTGAACCCGAAGGAAAACTAGGCCCCTTTGAATTCTGACTCTACCCAAGAGTATTTCAGTGTTGGATCAGTTCCTCCAAAGAGTCTGATGATGCTGGCTAGCCAAGAAAGTTTTCTCCTCCAGGACAGCCACCGTCAACAGAGCCAACAGCGCAGAACAAAGGGAAGCCAGAGCTAAAGAGGCAGATGAGACATTCCTCTTCTCCATTTCCTATTGCTGCACTGACCACATCTTTCCCCTCTTGGCAGTAAGAACAGAAAGAGACAATATTGGCCATGAAAAGCTGGAGTACTCCAGCTACTTTCAGCCAGCCAGCTCTGTTTCAATACCAGTGAACTGCTCTTTGATGAGTCCCAACTGAGCAGGCCTCTCAATTGTGCAGCATAAAAAGGGTCATAAAAATGCAGCATAAAAAGAAAATAATATGTTTTCTGTTAAGTTTGGAGGAAAATTCCTTTTTGCAGGAGGAGGAGGAGGAGGAGGAGGAGGAGGAGGAGAAGGAGAAGGAGAAGGAGAAGGAGAAGGAGAAGGAAAACGAGAACCCACCATGAGTCATTTTGAGCCAATCTAGTTTTAGGAGACTTTGATCCACCACAACTGGATTTTCATATTAGCAAACAGAAATACTGCCCAAATTCTGGGATGTGCAATCTAAAATGTCAGGGTTACATGCTGCCTCCATAATCAATCGTTCATCTTCATATGATAATTTTTCATTTTTAATGGATTAAAAGGGGAAGCTACTGGAATCCATGTGGAATTATTGCAGTGGTGGGATTCAGCCAGTTCGCACCACTTCAGGAGAACCGGTTGTTAACTTCCTGAGCAGTTTGGTGAACTGGTTGTTGGAAGATAGGGTAGACAACTGGTTGTTAAATTATTTAAATCCCACCACTGAATTATCGTGTTAACTAGATTTATTTATTTTTCATTCTGTTATCCCTAGCAACCAAAGAGAAGTTGAAATATATGCAAGAGAAATAAAAGATCCGCAACCTTGGAATTGACAAGCAGAGCAATAAAGTAAAAGTAGGGGTGGAAGTTATGTGATAAAAAAGTCTTCCAGAATTTGCAGCCATATGTAATGTGAGTTAAATCAGATTTAGCTTTGTCCCTATTCACTTCCTCACCCGTTAAAGGACAACTCTGCTCTCAGCCTGGACAAAGTTATATACCCCCTAACTCAGGGGTCTCCAATCTTGGCAACTTTAAGACTTGTGGACTTCAACTCCCAGAATTCCCCAGCCAGCAAAGCTTGGGTAGTTGAAGTCCACAAGTCTTAAGGTTGCCAAGGTTGGAGACCCTTGCCCTAACTAGTTCATCTTCCATTGCTGAATACTGATCTGTGAATTGCTTTCTATTTTATTTCACTGCATTTTGATGAAAAAAGTTGGCACTAAACATTTGCGGACTAATAAATCAGTTCACCTTTTCAGCAAAGATGGAGCTGTTTATAATATAATAACATATGGAAAAGGTGGCCACTAGCTTTTTAAAACAACCTCCTGTTGTTTTAGGGAATTAAGAGTAAATAAGAGCCAATTTTACAAGCTGTTGTGACAAGGCAGGGTCGTCTTAACAGCATTATGGGCCCTGGGCAAAGCAGTGTGCTAGGACCCCTACGGCAACTACTCACAGGAATAAAAATGTAAATGGTCGATAAAATTAAACATATATTTATTTGATTGGCACTTCCAACAAATAAGTATGTAATAAGTATGTTGCTGTATTGATATGATACAAGGTGCATTGAAGGGTTAACATACACAGATTAGTATGGGGCTCCTATGCTCGTGGGGCCCACAGGCAAGTGCCCATCAGACCCATGCGTTAAGACAGCCCTGTGCTAAGGTAGCATTTAAGAGATCCAGAAGCTGCAGTTACAACTGATCCTTGAAAATTTTCTTTTTCACTGTGTGTGTGTGTGTGTTGCTATTCAGCAGGTTCTGACCAGTTCTGGAGAACCGGTAGCAGAAATTTTGAGATCAGACAACTGTAAAATGCCACCTCTGACTGGCCCCACCCCCATTTATTCACTGCCTCCCAAGCCCCAGCTGATCGGGAGGAAATGGGGATTTTGCAGTAACCTTCCCCTGGAGTGGGTAGGGAATGGAGATTTTACATTATCCTTCCCCTGGAGTGGGGTGGTAATGGAGATTTTACAATATCCTTCCCCTGCTACACCCACCAAGCCACGCCCACCAAGCCACACCCACAGAACCAGTAGTATAAAATTTTGAATCCCACCACTGGTGTGTGTGTGAGAGAGAGAGGGGGGGGAGATAGAGGGAGGGGAGAGGGAGGGAGGGAGAGAGAGAGAGGGAGAGGGAGAGGGGTAAAAGAAATAGCTGCTGGTGTTGTGGGCGCTTCATTGCTGGCAGTCTTCAAGAAAAGATTGGGCATGTTGTGGCTCCCGCCCCCGAACCTGGCCCCATGCCCGAAAGTGCCTTGGAGCCGGGCTTGCTGCCAGAAAGTGACTCGGAGCTGGGCCTGCTGCCAGAAAGTGACTTGGACAGTGAGGGGGAAGGGCCGTCGGGATTTACCTCGGAAGCACTGGCCTCCCTGGCTCAGCTCCAGGAGCCAGAAGCCGGCCAGGTGGAAGAACTAATGAGGCTTCCATCCCGACTCTTCCCCCACCCAGGCCATGCCTGCAGACCCAGCTGACAGCAATCAGGCATGGTTAAATCCTAGGTTTCGTAGGCAGGAGAGAAGGGAATGACAGAAACAGGGGAGGGCAGGCCTAGGAAGTGCTGAGTCATGGAGCCACACCCCACAGGATATAAAAGGCAGCAAGAGCTGGTGTGTCTCTTTGTAACAGGCAAATCCACTGATTGACTAGAGCTGAAGGTTGTGACTCACCAGCGTCTTGGCAGCTAACGAGGGCTCTTGGCAGAGCTGATAAGAGCCAGCTAATTAAGCCATCGTTCGGACAGAGGCGAAGAGGACAGAACAGGGCAGCCATTTGTCTGAGATGGAGACCTCCAAGGTCCGTTCCAGCCCTATGATTCTATGATTGCATAACTATGGCCACCATCTTGATTTATTTATTTTTTTGCTCCCCCAGCAGATATTTCTGCTTATTTGTCCAACTAATTGAAAATAAAACATTCTTTTGCACAAAACAATGTGTTTGTACGCAGAACAAACTTTCTAGGGATTTATCTATACTGTAAATCAAGAGTCAAATCTGATGCAATTTTAGAAACAGATGCATACCTGAGGAATGAGGAGAAGAGACGTCCTTGTTTTCTCTGTGGGTGGTTCGTGTTATGGCTTCATCCATCTCCTGTTCAGAAACCTATTATTAAATTGGGGGAGAAAAACGGATCTAAAGGTATATTCAGGAAATAACAAAATATATTACTTCAAAGTTCATGTACATTCTTTTAATATGGAAAATAGAACTCTTGAAAGTGCTGGTGTAGGTTGTGTAACATAGATTTTTCTTCTTTTTTCTTTTCTTTTTCTTTTCCTGATTTTGAAGTAAAGCTTCCCACTAACCACATTTTGAATTCTAGCACTGCATGGAGTGGCATCGGGAGCCAAAAAAAGCCCCTCTCTGAACTAGAAGAGCAAAAGGAATCTACCAAAGAACATCTTGGCTTAGGCATCTTCAAACATGTAGCAACTCTGCGAATAATTAGTTCTGTAAACCATTTAGTCATTTGATGTTATTAATTGTATGGCCTTTGTTTTTCAATTACAGTGGAATGGCGGCACCACTGGTAGGCATAAAAAATGTCTCTATAAGACATTCTGTTAAGACTAGACACCAACGTGATGGTACATAATCAAATTAATCAATGGCCCTTGTTTGTTGTTATTGTCTACATGTTCTGAGGGTTGGGTTTAATTATGGCATCCATTTGAATAATGATGTACAAACTGTGGTATGTACTAGTTCTTTTATCCCTGTGCCATTTTCTAAATTTGCACAGCTGAGGGTACAGCAAAGGCCCACGTTTTAGCAGTACAGTATTTACATCTTTTTACGTGTAGAAATTTAAATGTAATAGGTTGAACGTTTCCTGGATATCATGCTTTTATTTTGCCTTAGTTCCCCAGGATCAAAATATCAAAACAGAATAACAGAGTTAGAAGGGACGTTAAAGATCTTGGACTAGAACAGGGGTCTCCAACCTTGGCAACTTTAAGACCTGTGGACTTCAACTCCCAGAATTCCTCAGCCAGCAAAGCCACAGGTCTTAAAGTTGCCAAGGTTGAAGACCCCTGGACTAGAAGACCTCCAAGGTCCCTTCCAACTCTGTTATTCTATTCTATCACTCCATGCAACTCCCCCAACCATCTCTCAAAAACCATCACATATCTTTTCACATATCAAAACGGATGCTGCTAATGGATCTTTCTCCTTCCGCCCCTTGCCTTCTCCCTCCCCGGATCTTCTCCAGGGAATTAGTAGGTCTGGATCCTTGAGGAGGAAGGAGAGGAAGTAAATTCCCAGTAGATAAACACAAGCACATATGCCTAATATGGAACTTTGTAAAACTGTAATGGAATTTGTGTATTTTTTTTTAAAAGGAAAGATCGTGAAGAATGACTAAAGAATCTGGAGGTATACAACCCACAGAAAAGATTATTTAGGAGGGAATTGCAGAATCTGATGCTTAGTTGTATCGGAATATGAGATCACAATGCGGGTACAAAAGGGGAGGAGCTTGCATCACAATGGTGCAACACTGCTTTTTGTCATTTGCCCCCCACCCTGGCTTCTTTGCAGACTCCTCTAGTCTTCTAATATCTGAAAGTTTTTAAAGAGAAGAAAGAATGGATTTAATGTTGAATTCCCCAGAAGGCAGAGCCTGATCCAATAGTTACAATTACAAGGAAAGGGTTTACGTCAAGAAGAATTTTCTGGCTCTATGAGCTGCCGATAGAATATAGACTAGTCCAGAGGTGGGTTTCAGCAGGTTCTGACCAGTTCTGGAGAACCGGTAGCGGAAATTTTGAGTAGTTCAGAGAACCTGTAAATACCACTTCTGGTTGGGCCCGTTCCCATCTATTCACTGCCTCCCGAGCCCAAGCTGATCAGGAGGAAATGGGGATTTTGCAGTAACCTTCCCCTGGATTGGAGTGGGAATGGAGATTTTACAGTATCCTTCCCCTGCTATGCCCACCAAGCCACGCCCACAGAACCGGTAATAAAAAAAAAATTGAATCCCACCACTGGACTGGCCCATGTAGGAGTGTGCCCTCCTTTGCTGGAAGTAACAGAAGAACACAGTTGGAAGGGACCTTGGAGATCTTCTAGTCCAACCCGTTGCTTAGGCAGGAAACACTATACCATTTCAGACAAATGGTTGTCCAATTTCTTCTTAAACACTTCCAGTGTTGGAGCACCCACAGCTTCTGGAGGCAAGTCATTCCACTGATTAATCGTTCTAACTATCAGGAAACCTCACTTTAGTTCTTGGTTGGTTCTCTCTCTGGATGGTAACTGTCTCCAAGTCAGAATGAAATCCGTGTATATCAGTGGTGGGATTCAATTTTTTTTACTACCAGTTCTGTGGGCATGGCTTGGTGGACGTGGCAGGGGAAGGATACTGTAAAATTTCCAGTCCCTCCCCACTCCTGGGGAAGGTTACTGCAAAATCCCCATTTCCTCCCAATCAGCTGGGACTCGGGAGGCAGAGAATAAATGGGGGCAGGGCCAGTCAGAGGTGGTATTTACCGGTTCTCCAAATTACTCAAAATTTCCACTACTGGTTCTCCAGAACTGGTCAGAACCTGCTGAAACCCACCTCTGGTGTATATATATATATATAAAATTTCATTTTTAGAGCTATTCTAATGGATTCTGGCTAAGAATGGAGTTAGGTTAGTGGATTCCTAAAATATCTTACAAATCTATGGAATTCTAATTGAGTTTATCTGCAAAGATCACATTTGCTGTTATAGTTTCCTTTTCCTTGCCCAACTACTTTAAAAAAAAATGGAGGTGGGATACTTTAGCTTCCAACAAACCATCCGCAGCATTTTGATTTAAAGGTGGCAATTGCAAAGGAAAGGGTTGTATATGTAGAACCAGTCCTTTTTGTTTGACTTTGGTGTAACTCAAAACTCAAGGCACACTCCTGTAACTGAAAGGAACTGTATTCATTCCAAAGCAAACTTAGTAGCTTAAATCAGCTTTCAGAGCCACATTTACTCAAAAAACAAAGAAAGACAAATATATTCTGTGGCATTGGTTTTGGAAATACTTAAAAAAGAAGAAAACCAGGTAATTTGGGAACAAAAACAATTCTGTCTGATGGAATGTAGATTAGCCATAAAAATATGTATATTTAAAGAAGGGTAGTTTGTGTCCATGAAATTGTCTATAAAATGAAATAGAAAGTGAGGGTAAGAACAACACGCCAAATTTAATAAAGGAACAACAAAAAGAAAGAATTTTATATATACAAACTAGAACAATTACCAAGTGCAAATTAGTAAAAAGTAATCTCTAACAAAAATAGGACAAACTAAAACATTCAAATCTTTACTTATTAACAGGATGTGCTTTGGAAATCAGCCCCACATAAATTTCCTTTGAAAATTTCCTTTAAAGGTATGAAGAAGAGCCTAGGCACCTCTCAATTAATGTGTGATCTTTGTATTTAGTTGTGTTTTTTTTGTTGTTTTTTTGTTTTGTTTTAAATATGTGCTTATATTAAAAAGTGCAGGACAATATCTATTTTTCTTATGATCTTCTATAGAAAAAAGTATCTTCATGTTCTACTGCAAAACTTCAAAGGATACAAATCCTTGAACAGAATGAGCCATATAAATCAAAGATCTCCAACCTTGGCAACTTTAAGACGTGGACTTCAGCTCCCAGAATTCCTCAGCTAGCAAAGTGGCTGAGGAATTCTGGTAGTTGAAGTCCACAAGTCTTAAAGTTGACAAGGTTGGAGACCCCTGATATAAATAGTATGAGGGTGGAGAGAATCTCCCCCCCCCCTTGTACTGAATAAATGGGCAAACTAGGTGCTTTACAACTAAATTAACATGATACTAAATCAGAGTTGTTTTATCCAAGTTTTTGCTCAAACCTGAACAAGCCACAGATGTTTTCTGGAATCTTTAGAAAACGACGGACTACAAAAATAAATATAAATGTCAGCAAATCAGTAAAGAACCATGATAGGTTCATACATATGTTTTAGAGTTTTGTGTGAACCCAGCTGTGGAAGCTATAAGTTTTGATCCACAGAAACCTTGTAAGTCAGCTTTTGTGCAAGAATGTAAATATGAAAATGGATTTTATTGGGGTTTATTTTATATTTCGTATTGTATTTTAAATTTAGGCTATTGGAATAAGTTTTTTAAATATTGTTTTTATTGAAATGTATCGTTTTTATTTTATCTGCCTGTTCACCGCCCTGAGTCCTCCGGGAGAAGGGCGGTATACAAATTAAATTAAATTATTATTATTATTATTATTATTATTATTATTATTATTGTTGTTGTTGTTGTTGTTGTTGTTGTTGTTATTATTATTATTATTATTATTATTATTATTATTATTATTATTATTAAATACAGAAAAGGCCCCCTTTTTAGATATTAATAAAGAGGATAGCAATGGACCACAGAAGTCTTAATCTGAGGTATATAAAGAGCATATAAGTTACCTGCTTCTGCCTTAAGGGACCAGAATAAATCATAAAATGAGTGGTGTACACAATTTACACAACGAAGAGCAAAAATGTTAAAAAGTATAAAACAGAGTAAAGTAGTTACTCCCTGAGATTTTAAAGTGATCAGGCTGCTTAGGCCCTGAAAATGCCTAATGTGTTTATTTCTAGATTGTGAGAAAAAATTAAAATATATTAACCCAGGCTTTCTAGGTGTGTTGAATGTCGGTTATCACCCTCCATTCCCTCAGGGTCTTGAGGAAAAATCAGGTGGAATAATGGCTGATGACTTCCTTCTACTGGTCCACGATAGAAAGTGCCCTCACATATTGTGTCATGGTATGGTATGTTGCCGTGGTGGGTTCCTACCGGTTCGCCCCAGTTCAGGCGAACTGGTAGCAGTGGCGGCAGGAGGCTCCACCCACCTGCCCGGATGTCATCACAGACGCTCTGCACATGCGCAGAAGGTTCTGCACATATGCAGAAGCACCGCGCTCGAGCAAAGCAAGCATGAGCACACTCACAGTTCTGAACCGGTAGCGAAGGTAAGTGAAACCCACTACTGGTACGCTGGCTTAACAGCCGCGGACAGGAAGGCACAGAGGGTAATGAGCACAGCACAAAAAATCATGGGCTGCCCCCTAACCCCACTGGATGAAATTGCCAGATCCCGCTGTCTCAGCAGAGTGAGGAAAATCCTCAGGAATGATTCACACTCTGGACAGCATTTCTTTATTCTCCTACCATCGGGCAGGAGATATAGAAGTATATAGCTAGCTGAACATATAGGCTGAAAAATAGCCTTTATCCATTGGCTGTCAGACTTTTAATTGCAACATAACACCACAATCAAGGTAATGTGATAGACTTGCAGTGCCAGAGTAACATGCAACATGTATATACCGGTGTACTATAGTACTATATATATATATATATATATATATATATATATATATATATATATATATATATATATATATATATATATATAAAAGGATATGTGTTAGTTTATTACTATTGGGTTAGGGATTTCTTTTTACTTACTGATTTATTGAGATGTATTATGTTCTTGGGTGGGCTGCACCAAGGGAGGCTCATTCAATTTTATTGTACACATGTTGTGCATTGACAATAAAGGTTTGTTTGTTTGTTTGATTGATTGATTGATTGAATGAATGATTGACAACTCCAGCCATTGTGGGTTTTGGCCATGCCAGCAGAGTGTTAAGGGGGTTGATCCATTCAGGTATGTGCCAAATTGGGCAATCCTGCACTAATCTGTAATATCCACTCTGCTGTTTTTTTAAACTCGGGTCATAAGGCACTTTGCTGAGAAACAAGCCTGTGAACTGGAATTGTTAGGAATTCAACTAAAGATGCATACATGTCTTTTTGTTCTAATATACTTTTTCACGTATAAAACCATTGTGCAAGGCTCAGGGGGAAATGCTGCAGAGGAAAAACTGAATATCTTCCATTCTGTTTCATACCTTTGGGTTAGGATGTCGGCTAACAATAAGGCTAACTGGGCCAGGTCCACATTCACTCAAGATGGCGTAAGCTTCACTCAGCGCTGCGTGACGCAAACTGACTGAATCTGCTTCCAGGATTTGATCACCACGGCTAAAGAAAGACAGACATCAACTTTAATGGTGCCATTTCACAGACAGGATGTAGGGGAGACATCTCACCACAAAAAGTTCAGATGGAAAAAAAGTTATAACTTAACTATAAATCCAAAATGCAAAACAGGAAAACATGATTCAACACTAACAACAACAAATAAAAAAAATGTGTACAAAAAAGGGAAAAAATGATCCAAATATCAAATAAGTTTAACATTCAATATAAAAAACCCCACCCCAGTGGGATGCTTAAAATAAAATAAAATAAAATAATAAAAACAAAAATAACAACAACAATACCTGATAAATTCTCGCCCCCTTATATAACAAGTCTACAAATAGTTTTAAGCTTTCATCTTTATTTAACAAGAATACATATATAAACAAAGTTCCAGATGAGATCTTTATTTAATAATCAAATTGACTCAACATCTAATCATAGTAAATATCTATATATAATAAAAACAAAGTCAACAGGTTAGCCCAAACATTACAATGGTTTTCAAATCCCTCTGACAACCACCTGTTATTATATTTACTGTAACTTGTATAAAGTCCATAAGCAGCTTCCAGTCTCTTATAAAGCTATCTGGTCCATTGTCTCTAATCAAACCAGTTAGTTTTGCCATCTCTGCTAATTAAGTCAATTTTAAAAAAACAACCAAATTCTAAAGATCTAGTCAGAAGCAGAATTCCTCTTAGGTGGGCTTTTCTAATAGCCAGCTAAGCTACAAACCAAAATTCTTTAAAATCGGAGTTGAAATTCTAAAAATTGCATAACTAGCTTGGGATCACTGGAGCTGTGAAATTACTTTTCTAGTTGTGAAATAGATTGATCTAGTTGCTTCATAGGCTGATCTGAGCTGTTAGGATCTTGTTTTGTTCGTGTCTATGTGATCCTGTCTGAGAGAGCAACCAGCTCCTGCTTCCAAATTAGTTCAATTTTTCCTTATTTTCCCTTTCTCCTTTGGTTCGCTTTCAACTCTATTTAATTTCTCAACCTTTATGTAGATAATAAAGACTTGAATCTGACCTGAATTAATGAATCTGACCTGAAGTGATATATATCTAGTCTAAAATCCTTCAGCAGTTAAATAACCCATTTATTCCATAGGGCTATAATGCAAGTGTTTAATAGAAACCAGAGGCCCCAAGGTCAGAAAGAAGTCTATAAAACTTTGGACGTGGCTCCCGATGTCCCTCTCAAGTTAATAATACAGCTAATCCTCATTTATTTAGCGACCATTCCAATTTATGGCAGTGCTGAACAAATAGTAGTTACAACCGGTCCTCATAATTACAGCTGGTGCAACATCTTTGAAGTCACATGATTGTGATTTGAGACTTGCCCTCAAGGCAGATTCCCACTAGGCAAAGCAACAGGGGAACAGGCAGAAAGTCACAAGTCATAGTCAGGTGAGGTCCTCACGGTCCTCGCTTAACAATGGTAACTAGCACTGCCAGAACTTGTCACTAAGTGATGCAATCATATGCTTTTTTTTTTACTTATGACTGTATTGCTTCCCAACAGAGTTTCCAGTCCCAATTACCATTGTTAAACAACAACTATCTGAAATAATAATTAAATGTGTATGCCACTAGGCTTCCAGCAACACGTGGCTATCTTGTGTCCTAACATGACCCAAAACTTTATAATGCCTTGGTAAGGCCACACTTGGAATATTGCATCCAGTTTTGGTCGCCACGATGTAAAAAAGATGTTGAGACTCTAGAAAGAGTGCAGAGAAGAGCAACAAAGATGATTAAGGGACTGGAGGCTAAAAAATATGAAGAACGGTTGCAGGAACTGGGTATGTCTAGTTTAATAAAAAGGACTAGGGGAGACATGATAGCTGTGTTCCAATATCTCAGGGGTTGCCACAAAGAAGAGGGAGTCGGGCTGTTCTCCAAAGCACCTGAGGGTAGAACAAGAAGCAATGGGTGGAAACTGATCAAAGAAAGAAGCAACTTAGAACTAAGGAGAAATTTCCTGACAGTTAGAACAATTAATAAGTGGAACGACTTGCCTTCAGAAGTTGTGAATGCTCCAACACTGGAAATTTTTAAGAAAATGTTGGATAACCATCTGACTGAGATGGTGTAGGGTTTCCTGCCTGGGCAGGGGGTTGGACTAGAAGGCCTCCAAGGTCCCTTCCAACTCTGTTGTTATGTTATGTTAAAAACAAAGCCTAAAGAAAAAAGAATGAAATATCTAGAGATAATCCAGAACTACTATTAGATCACAGTCATGGCCAAGTGTATAGTGTCTTGGATTGTCACAAACTATAAGAAGTGCACTTCCTAAGGGTTTCAGAAACAAGAACTGGGTTTCCTTCCAGTGGCTTTTTTGAGCAAAAATGGAATCTCACTGCTGGGATAAAAAGGCTATAAAGATTATAGAGGGAATTGGGAGAAAATGTAAACATTAGGAGATCACTGCTACAAAGCAGTTGTAAAAAGGGAATGTACCTTATGTGTTTTATGTTTGTTATGTTGTGTTATAAATAAAAATAAAAAATAAAAATAGGAATCTCACTGCAAATCCTTCCTACCACTGTTATAGCCCCACAGGTACACCAGATGAGGAAATTGTTTCAAGTAGTTTTAATCATAAGTAAAAGAATCCCCAACAAGCCATCATTACAAGTATATATCTACATATGACAGGAACCAGAAATACCTCACAGGAGCAGGAAACATACAAAGTTTCGATGCAAGCAACCGTAACAGAAATCAACTCCAGGAAGGTACAATTATAATTGTGCTGTATCTCCTTCTCTGTCTTATAATTAGGAAGGCCTATAACATGACCTGAGTTTAACTCATAAAATCATCTATTACAATGTCCTTCCTGTCAAAGATTACTTCAGCTTCAATTGCAACAATACACGAGCACACAATAGATTTAAGCTTAATGTGAACCGCTCCAATCTTGATTGCAGAAAATAACTTCAGTAACAGAGTTGTTAATGCCTGGAACGCACTACCAGACTCTGTGGTCTCTTCCCAAAATCCCCAAAGCTTCAACCAAAAACTCTCTACTATTGACCTCACCCCATTCCTAAGAGGTCCGTAAGGGGTGTGCATAAGAGCACAAGCGTGCCTACCATTCCTGTCCTATTGTTTCCTTTCATTATATCCAATTAATATAGTTATTACATACTCATGCTTATGTATATACTTATATATTGTATAGTTATTTCAAGCTTATGCTTATATATACTGTGTGACAAAATAAATAAATAAAATAAATAAATATTTCCAAAACCACATCTCATAGTAAAGGTAAAGGTTTTCCCTGTCCAGTTGTGTCTGACTCTAGGGGGCAGTATTTATCTCCTTTTCCTAGCCAAGAGAACAAGCACTGTCTGAAGATGTATTCGTGGTCATGGAGCCAGCATGACTATTCGCCGAGATGCATGGAACACCGTTACTTTCCCACCATAGTGGTACCTATTTATTTCCCTGTGCATGCTTTCAAATTGCTAGGTGGGGCAGGAACTGGAATAAGATTGGGCATTCACCCTGCCATGTGGTGCTTGGCTCTCAAACAGCTGACCTTCCAGTCAACAAGCCCAGCATCTTAACCATTAGGTCATCACACCCTCTCTATCTCATAGTTCTGAACTTAAACTAAGTTTCAGCTCCTTTTGCTAAGGTAACGGTTCTTGCGTATCTCCTCCTTGCTCTCCATTGAGCATCTTCCTTAGTTTCTACACCCTGCCAGATAACGAGTTTTAAAAAGGAAGTGGCAGCAAATAGGTTTGGAGAAGATTATGTTGTGTTCCTAGGCATAAGAGGAGATACCTTACCTACTGACCCTATTACAGCAGAAGCAGGAGGGAGAGGAGCTTTCACTCAGAATAATGAAAGCAAGTTTTGCCCCTATAGCTGTTGCTCTGGTATCTGCCATTGTGTTGTGGTCTGCCAGCAGCCTGTGGAGCTGGCAAAGGAGTTGGACAGCGATGAGGCTGAGGTGGGGCCAGGGCCAGGGGTGAAATGCTCTCGGTTCGGACAGGCTCGCCCGATCCAGTAGCAATGGCGGCTGCTGGTTCGGAGAACCGGTGGCAAAAATCCCTGGCCCCGCCCCCCTGCCTCTGCTGAGCCGCACCATCAGCAGAGGGTTTTTTTTTACTTTTAAAAGCAGTTTTTCTTCAGCCGAAAACATGCCTTTAAAAGTAAAAAAAAAGCCTTTGAGGATCCCGCTGCTCAGCTGAGATCAGCAGAGCCTTTAAACTCTTTTAAAAAAAAGTTTTAAAAGGCTCCTCTGGCGATCTCACCTGAGTTCCTCATCAGCAGAACCTTAAAAAACATGTTTTCTACATGTAAAAAACCTTTTAAGAGATTCTAAAGTACTTACCTAACTGCTCTAAAGAATGGCTTTCCCAGCCCGAAAGGAGCAGTTTCAGCATGGAGACAGAATCAGTTGCTAGCTCATCTATTTCCTCAGTGAGCAACTAATCTGCCTGCTTTGCTGGCTGAGGAACTCTGGGAACTGAAGTTCACAAACCTTAAAGTTACTAAGGTTGGAGACCCCTGATCTAAAAAATATAAATAAAATAAAATAATAAAATAAAATATTTGTGCAGCTTTCTGAGATTTGGTGTGTTTCTGTAGTGTTTCACTCTAACTACACAAACACACAAAATCTCACAAAGCTGTATCTGGCATTTTGTGTGTGTGTGTGTGTGTGTGAGTCAGTTGTGTTGTACGTGTGTAAAGTGTGAAAGTTGGTTTTTGAGCTTTTTGTGGCTGTGTGAGGTTCCTGATTGTTGCAAGGGCCATTTTGGGTGAAGTGCAGCTGCTTTTACATTGTAACATAACATAACATAACAACAGAGTTGGAAGGGACCTTGGAGGCCTTCTAGTCCAACCCCCTGCCTAGGCAGGAACCCTACACCATCTCAGTCAGATGGTTATCCAACATTTTCTTAAAAATTTCCAGTGTTGGAGCATTCACAACTTCTGCAGGCAAGTCGTTCCACTTATTAATTGTTCTAACTGTCAGGAAATTTCTCCTTAGTTCTAAGTTGCTTCTTTCTTTGATCAGTTTCCACCCATTGCTTCTTGTTCTACCCTCAGGTGCTTTGGAGAACAGCCCGATTCCCTCTTCTTTGTGGCAACCCCTGAGATATTGGAACACAGCTATCATGTCTCCCTAGTCCTTCTTTTTATTAAACTAGACATACCCAGTTCCTGCAACCGTTCTTCATATGTTTTAGCCTCCAGTCCTCTAATCATCTTTGTTGCTCTTCTCTGCACTCTTTCTAGAGTCTCAACATCTTTTTTACATCGTGGAGACCAAAACTGGATGCAATATTCCAAGTGTGGCCTTACCAAGGCCTTATAAAGTGGCACTAACACTTCACGTGATCTTGATTCTATCCTCTGTTTATGCAGCCCAGAACTGTGTTGGCTTTTTTAGCAGCTGCTGCACACTGCTGGCTCATATCTAAATGGTTATCCACTAGGACTCCAAGATCCCTCTCACAGGTACTACTATTGAGCAAGGTACCACATATACGGTACTGGTGCATTTTGTTTTTTTGGCCTAAATGTAGAACCTTACTTTTTTCACTGTTGAATTTCATTTTGTTAGATAGCGCCCAATGTTCAAGTCTGTCAAGATCTTTCTGTAACTTGAGCCTATCTTCTGGAGTGTTGGCTATTCCTGCCAGTTTGGTGTCATCTGCAAATTTCATGAGTTCCCCATCTACCCCTCGTCCAAGTCATTGATGAAGATGTTGAAGAGTACTGGGCCTAAAACAGAGCCTTGGGGTACTCCACTGCATACTTCCCTCCATGTGGATGTAGTTCCGTTGAGGACTACACGTTGAGTGCAGTTGGTCAGCCAGTTACGAATCCATCTGGTGGTGGTGCTGTCTAACCCACATTTTTCTACTTTATCTAGTAGTAGGTTATGGTCTACTTTATCAAATGCTTTACTGAAGTCCAAGTAAATTATATCGACAGCATTCCTCTGGTCTACTAATTTTGTCATTTTGTCAAAGAATGCGATAAGATTAGTCTGGCATGATCTGTTTTTGACAAACCCATGTTGGCTTTTGGTTATTACTTTGTTTGCTTCTAGGTGTTCGGTGATTCGTTGCTTGATTATCTTTTCCAGAATCTTCCCCGGTATTGAGGTCAGGCTGATAGGTCTGTAGTTTCCTGGATCTGTTTTTTTTCCTTTTTTGAAGATGGGAACTACATCAGCTCTTTTCCAGTCCTCTGGCAGCTCCCCTGTGCTCCAGGATCTTGAAAGATATAGTTCAGTGGTTCTGAGATCACGTCTGCCAGTTCCTTCAGAACCTTGGGGTGTAATCCATCCGGTCCTGGTGATTTGAACTCGTCTAGGGTAGACAGGTGTTCACTTACCATTTTCTTCCCTATTTTAACTTGTGTTTCTAATCTGTTTTTTGTAGTGCTGTTTTTGATAGGTTGGATTGTTTTTTCCTTTTGTGTAAAGACAGATGCAAAATATGAGTTAAGTAGATCTGCTTTCTCCCTGTTGCTTGTCTCTTCTTGCCACTTTCTCCCAGCAATGGGCCAATTGTTTCCTTGACTTTTTTCTTGTTTTTAACATGTTGGAAGAAGCTTTTTTTGTTATTTTTTACTTTTGTCGCTAGCCTTTGTTCATTGTGAGCCTTAGCTTTCCTCACTTCATCTTTACAGGCTCGGGCTATTTGTTGATATTCTGCCTTAGTTATTTGCCCCTCTTTCCACTTTTTATTGTGTCTGAGTCAGTTGTGTTGTGTTGTGTTGTGTGTGTGTTAAGTGTGAAAGATGGTTTTTGGTACCACTTATTGTTTTGTATACTTTGTTTATTATTTTTATTATTGTTATTGGCCACACCCACCCAGTCATCTGACCACCAAGCCACACCCACCAATTAAGCCACACCCACAGAACCAGTAGGGAAAAATTTTTAGATTTCACCTCTGGTCAGGGCCATCGGGGAGTGAGGTGCGGACTCCAGAGCCACCAGAGACTGATAGTAGTGAGGCAGAGTAACAGGAGGAGCCTGTTCCTAATGCACGCATGAGAAGAGCTGCCAGAAGGCAAGAGCAGCTCAAGCAAAGAGGACGACTTGGAAGTAGGACCAAGAGATAATTGGCCCTTCCCATAAGGCTTAAAACAGACCAGCAATGGTGTTTGGGTTTTGCCGGAAAAGAACGTTGGAAGCTTCGTCTTCTTGCATTTATTTTTGTATTGGTGACTTCTGAACGTTTGCCAAGAAAAGCCTTTGGCAGTTTGTCTAATTGAACCAAGGTTTGTGAGAGGACTGAGGAATTTGTGTTGGGAGGAATTTGCTTTAATTTAGTTGAACTACGCTGGGAATGACATAATTCTCAGCTGTTCAAATAAAGTTTGTTTGTTTTTTCACTGACTGAGTTTCCTACTATCTACTTGGGCCTGGGTGATGCCATGGCTGCGCAGGTGAGGCAGGGAGGGGAAGTCCAAGGTATGTTCAAGTGCCCCACTTGCAGTTATGATAAACGGGCATGTTCATTGCACTGAAAACAACAATCTAATGTAGTATCCTCTGGATGCACACTGTATAACCTTTGTTCCTGTTGCTTTATTGTTCTCTGCTTTTCATGTCGTAAGCTACCCAGAGATTTCTGGAGCTAGGTGACCTCTAAATTGAATTATTATTATTATTATTATTATTAATCACATTTATATACCACCGTATCTCCCGAAGGACTCAGGGCGGTTCACAGGCAAGTAAAAACATATAAATACAGATTAAAATAACAATTAAAAAATTTATTCTAAAAGGCCGAATTAATTAAAAAGCAGTATAAATAATAAAACCCATTAAAAAACCAATATAAATTTAAAATCTAATCCAGTCCTGCGCAGATGAATAAATGTGTTTTAAGCTCGCGACGGAAGGTTCGGAGGTCTGGAAGTTGACGGAGTCCTGGGGGGAGTTCGTTCCAGAGGGTGGGAGCCCCCACAGAGAAGGCCCTTCCCCTGGGTGTCGCCAGACGACACTGCCTAGCTGACGGCACCCTGAGGAGTCCCTCTCTGTGGGAGCGCACGGGTCGGTGAGAGGTATTTGGTAGCAGTAGGCGGTCCCGTAAGTAACCCGGCCCTATGCCATGGAGCGCTTTAAAGATGGTTACCAAAACCTTGAAGCGCACCCAGAAGGCCACAGGTAGCCAGTGCAGTCTGCGCAGGATAGGTGTCACACGGGAGCCACGAGGGCTCCCTCTATCACCAGCAGCGCATTCTGAACTAACTGCAGCCTCCGGATGCCCTTCAAGGGGAGCCCCATGTAGAGAGCATTGCAGTAATCCAGACGAGACGTCACGAGGGCGTGAGTGACCGTGCATAGGACCGAACGAACGATGCAGTGGGGGGAAAAAAACCTTTAAGAAAACAGTTCAGAACTAACCTTAATCTTCCATCCATTTTAGCCACAGATCCTGGAGCCAAGCTGTGAATATATATACCCGGAAGGCTGTTCTCCAAGGTGAGGCAACAAGCACCAATGCCCAAGCCAACCCCGGGTTCTGTAATGTAATAAAAACAAAGTTGAAAATAGTTTAACTTATTGTTCACTGGAACAGCCATAAGGCATAAAAGTACTTCTTAAGAATTGTTCTTTGTAGGAAGCCTTCTTTCCTGGCCACTTTTTACAGATGCACGATTGAGAGCATTTTAACAAACTGCATCACTGTTTGCTTTGATGATACCAGTGCCTCAGATAGAAAGTCCATACAGAGAGTGGTAAGGACAATCAAGAAAATTATAGGAAGCTCACTTCCTGTCATTCAGGGTATTGCTTATAAGCACTACGTGCTTAGAGTTCAAAGTATTGTTGGAGACCCCACATACCCACTTCACAGTCTGTTACTGTTACTCCCCTCTGGGAGGAGGTTTCAAAGTATTTCTAGAAGGACTTCAAGATTCTGTAACAGCTTTGTTCCCTATGCCATCCGTCTGGTAAACTCGCAAGATTCATTTCTCTTGCCCTGTACATGTATACATCCAAACTAGACTGTGTTGTTTCTCCGTGTCATATAATATATGTGAGTACATGCATAATTTTGTATTTATTTGTTTGTTTGTTTATCTTGTCATGTTTATGTTTACATTAGAGGTGGACACCCTTTGAGAGCTGTATGCAATGTAATTTCATTTTAATGTATGCCGATTAATGTACAAAGTGACAATAAAGCTATTCTATTCTATTCTATTCTATTCTATTCTATTCTATTCTATTCTATTCTATTCTATTCTATTCTATTCTATTCATCCATAGATCCTGAGATGGCTACTAAGAGCCTTTGAATCAGATCCTAGCAGAGGTGGGTTTCAGCAGGTTCTGACCAGTTCTGGAGAACCAGTAGTGGAAATTTTGAGTAGTTCGGAGAACCGGTAATAAAAATTCTGACTGCCCCCGCCCCCATCCATTCTCTGCCTTCCAACTCCCAGCTGATCAGGAGGAAATGGGGATTTTGCAGTAACCTTCCCCTGGAGTGGGGTGGGAATGGAGATTTTACAGTATCCTTCCTCCTGGAGTGGGATGGGAATGGAGATTTTGCAGTATCCTTCCCCTGGAGTGGGGTGGGAATGGAGATTTTGCAGTATCCTTCCCCTGGAGTGGGGTGGGAATGGAGATTTTACAGTATCCTTCCTCCTGGAGTGGGATGGGAATGGAGATTTTGCAGTATCCTTCCCCTGGAGTGGGGTGGGAATGGAGATTTTGCAGTATCCTTCCCCTGGAGTGGGGTGGGAATGGAGATTTTACAGTATCCTTCCCCTGCCATGCCCACCAAGCCATGCCCACCAAGCCATGCCACGCCCACCAAGCCATGCCCACAGAACCAGTAGTGAAAAAAATTTGAAACCCACCACTGGATCCTAGCCACTCACTGCAATGAGTCAGGGTGGATCAGGGGAAGTTTCTTCTTTCTACTAAGGATTTTAAGGCTGACTTTAAAGCAGAGGTTGAGAACTATGGCCCCTTTATGACTTTTGGACTTCAACTCCCAGAATTCCTGAGCCAGCCACACTTTAAAGCAATGAGAAGACTGTGCTCCTCTCAGTTGCTGTATTTTCTTCATTTGGCTTCAATTCTTCCCCCCTCATCCCTCAGATCAAGACATCTTGATGAAAGCTGATAGGAAGTGAAACAAAGTCACAGAAACATTTGATTCTGTGGTGTTTCTTGACATCTCTCCACTCCAAAAGTGCTTATGCCCAAGAGCCAAATATAATAAAAGAAGCCATTACAAACACTTTCCTTGTTTATTCCCTATATGAAATGTACCCTTCTTATTCCTCAGGCTCGAAATCATGATGAAATATCTTTCCAAGGTCTAACTGTAAACTCTTCCAGTGAAAATTCTTTGCAAAAACTGGCAAGGATTATGCATTATAAATTCAAAACAGATTTAACCTGATTTTCTACTCAACGTTTGTTTATTAATCTGATGTTTTTAATCCGTTGTTTTTAATCACAGCACCTTTCCCTCCACAAGTCACAACATTAGTAAAAATGTAACATTTTGGTTAATGCCATTTGAAAGACTTGAAAGGACAAAGGAGCTCATGGGAAGGACTCAGGGCTGGGGGGACAGAGAAGAAGGGAACAGGCTGAAAATCAATTATAAGATAGGAAACTCCAAGCAAGATAAATGCCATAAAATTCTTCTAAATCCGAGAAGGATATGGAAGCAATTCTGAAATGATTTTAAGGAACAGGCACCTCATTTTAGCAGAGGCAGGCATCTTTCCTGCCTCTCTCAGTTACCCTATTATGATCCATTTGAAATTATTCGTCATAAAAACAAATATAAGTAGTCCTCGTCTTATGACTGCAACTGAGCCCAAAATTTATGTTGCTGAGACAGTTGTTAAATGAGTTTTGTCCCCTTTTGCAACTTTTCCTGCCACAGTTGTTAAGCGAATCCCTGCATTTGTTAAGTTAGCAACGTGGCTGCTAAGCGAACCTGGATTCCTCATTGACTTTTCTTGCAAAGAAGGTCACAAAAGGGGATCACACATGATCCTGGAACATGGATGGCATCCGTCATAAATATGAGTCAGTTGCCAAATGCCTGAATTTTGATCACATGACCGTAGGGATGCTGCAATAGTCGTAAGTGTGGAAGAATAGTCATAAGTTGCTTTTTTTCAGTGCCGTTGTAACTTCAACAGTTGCTAAGCAAACTGTTCTAAGTCAAGGACCACTTATAGATCGTCGGCCTTTTCAGTCTTCAGGGATGGAAGACGATCGAAATCCAGCTGATCCAAGAAAGTGGCTGTAAGAGGATATTTTTCCTCTCCCTATCCTTCCCACTGTCTGTTACATCTCTGGTGCTTTTTATTCATCCGAATCTTTGAACGTATATGTCACCTATTTCCCTAACGATTCCAGATTTACAAGGAGAAATTTAAAAAAAAACACACCACCCAGTTAAATAAAAAGCATCAAAAACCCTGAGGAAATAAACATGGCTTCAGTCATGGTTCATCTTTTCTGGGCAATTCTGGGAAGTTAAAATAAAAATTCCCAGGAGACAAACCACTCCTGGAACATTACCAGGAAAACTCAAGGACATCTGTGCCTTTTTAAATAAATATGCTCTGAGACTCCTTTTCAACTCTAATGATGGGGAGGATGGTTTCAACATCAGTGGCAATTTATTCCATGACTAGATAAGTTTCTAAAAAAAAAAACCTTGAACATGGTAAATCTTTGGATTGGAGCCATCAAGAAAACCTAGTGAAATTGAAAAAAACAAAACAAAACCACATTTTGCAAAAAGCAAAGGCAAGACATATTCATAACACTGCCAAGAAAACTGCACGGATACATCCATAAAATCACAAAGCATCAAGTTCAACTTGAAGGAGACGTTACATATTTAGGGCTTCCACCTCAGGAAGGACACCACAGGTCTTGTAAAACAGCAGCCCCCAACCTTTGGGGCACCGGGGGCCAGTTCTGTGGAGAAAGGTTTTTCCCACAGACAGGAGGGGCCGTGGTTTTGCATACTGTCTGCATCCCATGGATGGGGCTTTGCTGCCCAGTTGCTGGCATGTTGCTGACCAGTTCTGGACCACAGAGTTGTAAAGAATCTTGAGCGCCAAACGTAACTCTGTACCAAATAAGTGGGGGGGTCACAAAGTTTTCTTGAATTGACTTCTCTATCCTACCCAACAGGAAGAAGTCCCATGTGCTCCATTTCAGTGTGGTTAGACAAATACTTCCAGTGGTGTGTTAAATCTACTCATGCAGAGTTCTTGGTATATCATCAGCTTCTACGTGACGATTTTAATATTTTGCATGGGGCAGCCAGAAGACAGCACGTGGTTTTTGGGTTTTTTTACATATAATGTTGTACGTTTCCCATCCGCAAATTTCATTGGAATTTCAACAAAACCAATTTGCTTTTAGAGCATAGTATCCATTACCTGCCCCCAAAGCCTTTTTTCCCCATTTCGGTTCCTTCTAGGCACGCCAGACAAAAAAAATTGATCACTAACCATCCCAGCTCAGATTTACAGGGAAAGGAGTCCAACACTTATTAAAATCTTATTATTGTTTCTATTCCTCCCACCTTCTAAAATCTTCCTTAGGAGGTTTTCTCTGCCTTGCCAAAGTACTTTGGGCCATGGTTATTTTCACCAGAGTAAAAACAGTCGCATTGTCTCAAACCTTTGTTTAGAGTGACTTCCATGACGATTCTGTCCTTTGGTCCAGGTCCTTTACGACTAGAAGAGGAAGTATCTCCATCTTCACCACTGGGAAACGAGGCTACCCCGCTGGCACAGGAGCTGGGAGAACTGGACCGGCTCAGTAATATGGGAGTTGGGCACGGCGTAAGGCTTGGGCTGCGAAGTCTGGTTCGCACTGTGAGAGTCACCACACCTTTCTTCAGTTGCTAAAGAAGCGACAGGGTTGTTAAGTTTACAGTATCACCATTTTTCCTTTGTCTCAAAAACTAAGGCATGAATTACACATCCAGAACTTGGAATACGTCTGGAATCATTAATTGGAACATCTGCTCTTGAATAAAAAATACAGTATGGTGGGAATTGATCATTACAGTGGATCATTCTGTACAATTTGATTTAGATGTTCTATCGTCTATGTGTATACAGGTAGTCCTCGACTTATGACCACGATTGCGCCCCAAATTTTTGTTGCTAACATTTATTAAGCGAATTTTGCCTCGTTCTACGATCTTTTTTTGCCACAGTTGTTAAGTGTATCACTTCAATTGTTAGGTTAGTAACTGTTGTGTCTCGTCCGATCTCACCACAGCCAGGGCCTTCTTATCTGCTTCCGAACACGGAGGAATGTCCTAGTATGCCTCCCGGCCCCAGCCCTGGCTCCATGCCCAGACAGGCTGAAGAGGAGGAAATACCTCCAGCCCCCAGCTCTGGCTCCATGCCCAGGCAAACGGAGCAACTAGACCCCTCCCCCTCCTCCACAGCATGTGAGCCTGAGGGAGGTCAATTGCCAACAGCTGCAGACTGGAGTGACCCTCGCGTCAGAAGACTTGATAGGCGGAGGCAACAGAAGGAATGGAGGGACAGGCCTGGATAAGTGCTGAGTCATGGAGCCACACCCCATGGCCTATATAAAGGATCTGCTTTCTGGCATTCTCTGAGTCAGGCAAAGTCTAAACATATCTTGCTGAAGTCACTTTCTGGTCTCCTGCCTGCCCTGAGGACTTTGCTAGGACTTTGGCAGAGCTGCAGAGGCACGCCTGATTCGGATTTCCCTGACCCGGCCATCAGCGGAGGAATGGGACACGACAGTAACATGGTTGTTAAAGGAATCTGGCTTCCCCATTGGCTTTGCTTGTCAGAAGGTCACAAAAGGTGATCACGTGACCCTAGGACACCGCAACCGTCATAAATATGAGTCCATTGCCAATCATCTGAATTTTGATCATGTGACTATGGGGATACTGCAACAGTTTTAAGTGTGAAAAAAAGTCACAAGTCATTTTTTTTCAGTGCCATTGTAATTTTGAATGGTCAGTAAATGAACTGTTGTAAGTCGAGGACTACCTATATTATCTTATGAACATATTCCTTTAGCGAAGGAATATTTTTTACCAACCTTGCCTAAGATAATAAATAAATAAATAAATAAATAAATAAATAAATAAATAAATAAATAAATAAATAAATAAATAAATAAATAAATAAATAAATAAATAAATAAATAAGATACCTATTATGGTTATAGAAAATGTAGATGCCAATGCAAAATATTTTCCTTTATATTGACATTGCTTTGTCCAGGACCCATAAAAAACAACTCCAAAAAAGATGCTGGAACGAATAACCTTTCTGAACTCACCTTTCCCCATCGCTCAGTCATGTGGCCATTTCTTTTTAAGATAAAACAAAAATAAAAAATAAAAAAGCTTTCCCCACCTGGAGATACCATCCAGATGTGTTGTATCATAACTTCTACTGTTCCCCAGACAACAAGATCAGGCTGGTTCTGAACTTTGAGAGTTTTGAAGGACATCAATCTACCTACTTTGAATGTTTGAATTGCCTCCTGATGAGTCAGCCCTTGTAATGATTCCCCGTTAACTTCCAGAAGTTCGTCTCCTGGAAACCCAAAGCAAAATCATTATCAGCCTTTAGATAGGACAAAATGCTGTTTTTAGAAATAAAAGGCATTCTAGTTCTCCCCATATTACAACATATTTTATCTCTTTCTATGCTCAGAGAAATTAAATTTTAAAAAGTGACACATTACTTTTGACCTGGAATTTTCATTAGACTGTATGAATTTGGAAGCATTTTGTAGTTTAGTTATCTTGTGCATTTGGAATTTTGGAAGCCTAACAAGGAAAAAAAAACGCTTAGCAGTCATTCTTATCCATTAATGGTAGCAAAAAGAGAATTTGCAGGAATGAACAGCTCACAATACATGGGCCATAAGCAGAACAGCTGAACTTTGTTGGATGAAATATCATCCAATTTCATGATTCAGAATGGTTGAAGGGTAGGAATGGGAGGATGGAAACTGGATTACAGTTTCCAGTTTCCATCTGGATCTTGGGTGAAGAACTGTTTGTCACCAAATGTGATATAGCAAAAACTATGGCTTCTGGATAAGGTTTGCTACAAGATCATTACATTACACTGCATTACATAAACTATGGAAAGAGCTGTCTCCCTACACTCCCTTGGCAAGAAAAAATCTGGTTTATATTGTGTAAAAATTGCAATATTTCAGATGTCTCTCCTCGGAAACATCTGAAATATCGGAAGGAAGTATCTGGAAGAAATAAAGTCATGGCTCCAAAGTGGAGGGGTCGGCAACTTGTGGCTCTGGAGCCACATGTGGCTCTTTCATCCCTCTGCTGCGGCTCCCTGTTGCTGGTCAGTTCCACAATTGATAGGGCTTTCAGTTAGGACAGGTAGAGGAAAAAGGATGCCGCGCTAGGAGGAGACTCTATGGTGGGGGAACTGGACTTCTGGTCAGCTTCAGAGTTGAACAGGGGCTTCCGGTTAGGATCTTTGTAGCTGAGTGTTTAAGGTTGCCAACCTCTGGTTTATATTAATCATTTTTCTTTCTTTTGCTCTGGGCCACAAAGGAGTAGCACCTTGAAAACCAGATTCTGTCAACTCACTATTCAGCTTGGTCATGAGTTTCCTTTCTCCCACTTGGATGTTTGGCAGGAGGAACAGATAGCTTGAGAAATCTGGGCTTGGAAAATGGTTAATTTAAACAAGTTGTTAGGCTAACAGAAATCTTTTTATTTTCTTTTCTTTTCTTTTCTTTTTTTGCAAACATTTATTTTATTTATTTATTTATTTTATTCGATTTTTATACCGCCCTTCTCCCGAAGGACTCAGGGCGGTGTACAGCCATATAAAAAATCCACAATATACACATTAAAACAAGATTAAAACAAAACATATTACAAGGTGGCCGGAATTTAAAAGCAATTTAACAAACCTTAAAATATAAATCACCCCAGTTAAAATTTAATAAAACTTTTAGGCCAGTCCCGCTTGAATAAATAGGTGCGTTTTCAGCTCATGGCGAAAAGTCCGAAGATCAGGCACTTGACGTAAACATACCTTCTTTTAACCTGCCATCAGCTGCTGCAGCCCCATTTGGAAAAATTGTCTTGACAAAAATGCCCATACGACCCCGGGCAGAATCTTGTCCCCCTACAATACTGAATCCAAGACCCTGCAGCATAGATACAAATTAAGGCAGAATAAATACCTTCATAGACAAATACCCCATAACTTCCCACATCACAAACAACAGGCATCTGACTGAGCAAACAAAACGAACTAAACTGGTTTCTTTATCTTTGTTTTTAAACAGTAAGGAAAAAAAAAAGAAGAAATTTTAAAAGGAAGGGAGAATATACTATCTCAGCACAATGCTAGATTTTAGAAGTAGCAGAAATGACTGCATGCTGTGTTTTCAATGAGTGCCTGAAATACAGCTTTGGCAAAATATCTTAAGATGTGGGAAGACTGCAAGAGGAAGAGGCCTGAAATGAATAGGCAAATGCCCAATTAAAATTAGCGTTATGTGGGCAACTTCATAATTGAATTTTGTTAAAATGCTGGCAATTACGTTCTGAACGGAACTTCCTGACACTTCTTCAGAGGCAAACCAATTAGAACATTCCCAATAATCCAGCAAGACAGTTTAACAGCGTTAATCACCTTGGCCAAATAATCCCTATCCAGGAATGGTCTGGTCAACAGCTGGCCATCCAGGAAAAAAGGTGATATAAGACATTTTGGGCTACTGAGGCTTTGTTTTCTGCCTTTGGTTCAATCGTGTCCAATTCTCAGAGACTACCTAGACAAGTCCCTGAACTTTTCTTAGCAAAGTTTGTTCCCCCAGAATCATTGGCCATTGCCTTCTTTCTAGGCAACGTCTAGAACTCATGGTCTCCTACTTTCTAGCCTGATGCTTTAACCACTAACCAAAGCAGCTCTCATCACCGATTAATTTCTAATCACAAAGAACAGGCTCTTCAGTGTAAAATAACCCTAAATGGGATATAGTATTTATAAAGACCCCAAACCAGGGGTGAAATGCTACTGGTTTGCACAGGTTTGGATGAACCAGTAGCGGAGGCAGCTCGAGGCTCCGCCCACCCGCCCAGGTGTCGTTACTTCCTGGTTTTTAACCAGGAAGTAACCAGTTTTTGACCCTCTGCACATGCGCAGAAGGCTTTGCTCATGCAAAGAGGGTCTAAAATAATACGTGATGTGCGCATGTACTTCCGAACCGGTAGGGAAGGTAACTAGATTTCACCCCTGCTCCAAACCTTTTATCATCAGTGAACCAGAGGTGAAATGCTCCCATTCGGACCAGATCGCGCGATCCGGTAGCAATGGGGGCAGGTAGTTTGGAGAACTGGTAGCAAAAATCCCTGCCTGCCCCACCGCCCACACCTTGCTGTTCCTTTTCTCTGTCCCTGAAGCTCTCGGTGGTGATATAGCTGGAAACGGCCTTAAATGACTGCCGCGGCGCTTCAAAGGGCCGCACTACAGCTGATCAGCGCTGTAGGCGGCTAGTAGACAAGTGCCTCTATTTTTAAAGAAGGTAGACCGATGCGCTCCCAAGTTTTGTATACTTTATTATTTTTATTATTTATTATTATTGGCCATGCCCATTCAGTCACCTGACCACCAAGCCACGCCCACCAATAAAGCCACGCCCACGGAACTGGTAGGGAAAATTTTTAGATTTCACCCCTGCAGTGAACCCATATTGCTTTCCCCCCCTTATACTGTACTAACTATTACGTGGTTCTAAATTCTGGAATAGCATCTATTTTGCTGAAATAGATTTTGGAACAGCCCTCTGTAACTTGGGTCCTCAAAAGAGTTCTTGACTTAAGATTCCTAGACTTCCTAGACAGACACACAAATATTCAAGTCTTTTTTATTTTATTTTATTTTATTCAACTTTATTCTTACCTTGCCCTGCCCCTTCATCAGAACAATGTTGGAAATAATAGATGGCTGTGTCAGTCGCCACGGATACTCAACCTGAGCTGCACTCAGCGAACGAGTGGATTTCTTAACAATGTGATATTCCTTCAGAAATAAAACAATCACAATATTTGCAAAAGAACCAGAATGATTCTGTCTCACAGGTTGTCTAACCTTGGTTTCTGGCTAGTAAATAATCATTACATCACAGTTACATTTTTTACATGTAAGTGCTTAAACACTTAACTTACGATCACAGCTGAGCCCAAAATTTATGTTGTTAAGTGAGTTTTGCCCCACTTAACAACTTTTCTCGCCACTTTCGTTAAGTGAATCACTGCAGTACTCAAACTAGCTACATGGTTGTTAGGTGAATGTGGTTTCCCCATGGACTTTGCTTGTCAGAAGGTCGCAAAAGGGGATCACATGACTCTGGGACACTGCAACGGTCATAAATGTGAGTCATTTGTCAAGCATCCTAATTGTAAATCACATGACCATGGGGATGCTGCAACAGTCATAAGTGTGAAAAATGGCCATAAGTCACTTTTTTCCAGCGTCGTTGTAGCTTTGAACGGTCACTAAGTGAACTGTTGTAAATTGAGGACAATTTGTACTCACACACACACACACACACACAAACACCAAAGAAAACTGGATAGAAAATAAATCAAGGTAAGTACCAGAGAACACAAGGAAGCATCTTCTAAAATTTTCTGCAATACATTATTTTTTTAATTCAAATTAAATAAATATTCTACCACATACAAATAATGCATCACAATAAGTTTGCTTGCATATAAATGACAAGTAGTCGTCAACTTAGAACCATTCGTTTGGCAACTCTTCGAACTCACAACAGCACGAAAAACGACTTACAACCACCCGTCCCAACATCCTCATGTCACATGATTGAAATTCAGGGATTTGGCAACTGATGTGTATTTACAATGGTTGCAATTTCCCAGCGTCACGTGACCTCCATTTGAGGTTTCCCCAGCTGGCTTCCAACAAGCAACATCAATGGGGAAAGCTGGATTAATTTCATAATCGCATGATTCACTTAAGAACCGCAGTGATTCGCTTAATCGCTTAATGGCAAAAAAAAGCTGTTAAATCAGATGCGACTTACTTAACAACCACACTTGTTTAGCTACAGTTGCATTCCCAACGGTGACTGTAAGTCAAGAACTACCTGTACAGCTTTTGCATTCTGGTTCGTGATTGAGTTACATTTGTTTTAATCGTTGGTCCCTCCATCAATTACCAATAGTTATAATGAGGAATTATTTGGCTGTAATGTCTCAAATGATGCCATATATTTGTTTTTTTTCTCTTCCTCACCTGTCTGGTTCCTGTGTCCAAATGCTGTGGCAAGGAATGTTTCCTGCCTCCCCGGGAATATTTCATTGGTATTTCATAATTCAGATCTCCATTTTCTACTGTCAACTCATCATCCTCTCCCACAGACTCTAAACGAGTTGCCGCCCCTAAAGAATAACCCAGAGATACAATTTATTATACATACATCAAAGCCTCTTTTAAGATTGTCAGTTCTAATGGAATTTAGAATGTCCATTGAGAAATGATGGATGGATGCATTTCTTAAAGCATCTAAACAATTGTAATGTTTTATCTTTGTGTTTGTGTGTGCATATGCATGCATGTGGATATATGGGCAGGGGTAATTTATTAAAGAAATGACAGAAGACACATTTTTATCAAAATGCTTATTTAATCACAAACAGCAGCACTTTTTATTGATTTAAATTAAAAAAAGACAGAACTCTTATTTTGTATCCGAGTCAGAGGCAAAAAGAAAAGAAAAATAGTTTATGCATGCTATCAAATCAAGCGCAGGTTCATATTTTTTTAAAACCCTCAAAGGATAGACTGTGAGAAACTTTGTGAATTACTTTCTCTCATGATTTCTATCCTGTGCACTTCAATCAGCACCACTAATCCAATTCTAAATCCTGCTGCCAACCGGAGGACGGTGTGAAGATCACAGCCTTTCTTAATCACAGTCCTAAAATTGTGGAGGACCCACTTTGAAGAGGTTCACCTGAATACAGTCTTTGAGAGCTCCCACCATTCTCTGTCCTCACACAGAAGACCAGCCAGGCGGGGTGTTTTTTTTCCTGATGGCTCTTTTTAGACAGCTTCCATAATTATCTTTGTGTTTCATCTTTTGAAAGGCTTTGATCCTTCTCATTATCATTTTATTAAAATCTTATTTCAGATACATGCTTCTAACTGCTAAATATCACAAATCCGGAGACCATAAATACCTCAACTAACTAAAGCAGATGGAAATACAGCTCAATCTGAACACTAAATACAAGCTCGATGGACATTACCTTGTAGGTGACCCCCACCCCGTTAAAGACCTTGGAGTTTTCATATCAAATGATCTAAGTGCCAAAGCCCATTGCAACTACATCGCAAAAAAGGCTTTAAGAGTTGTAAACTTAATCTTATGTAGCGTCTTCTCCAGAAACACTACACTGCTAACCAGAGCATATAAAACATTTGCTAGACCAATTCTTGAATACAGCTCGCCTGTCTGGAACCCATACCTCATTTCGGACATTAATACAATTGAGCGTGTCCAGAAATATTTTACAAGAAGAATTCTCCACTCCTCTGAGTACAACAAAATACCTTACGCCACCAGACTTGAAATCCTGGGTTTAGAAAATTTAGAACTCCGCCGCCTTCGACATGACCTGAGTTTAACTCATAGAATCATCTGTTACAATGTCCTTCCTGTTGAAGATTACTTCAGCTTCAATCGCAACAATACACGAGCATGCAATAGATTTAAGCTTAATGTGAACCGCTCCAATCTTGATTGCAGAAAATATGACTTCAGTAACAGAGTTGTTAACGCCTGGAATGCACTACCAGACTCTGTGGTCTCTTCCCAAAATCCCCAAAGCTTTAACCAAAAACTATCTACTATTGACTTCACCCCATTCTTAAGAGGTCTGTAAGGGGCGTGCATAATAGATTTTTTTTTTTAGAATAGAATTTTTTATTGGCCAAGTGTGATTGGACACACAAGGAATTTGTCTTGGTGCATATGCTCTCAGTGTACACCAACGTGCCTACCGTTCCTGTCCTAATGTTCCCTTTGGCTGTATCCAATTTCTTATAGTTATTACATACTTATGCTTATATATATGCTTATATATCATATAGTTATTTCATGCTTATGCTTATATATACTGTTGTGACAAATAAATAAATAAACAAATAAATAAAATAAACATAGTAGTAACAAGGAAAAATGTAAGTCTTTTGGTCCAGAACTACTTTTAACTTTAAAAATCTAATTTCAAAGATAAATGTAGAGCAGGGGTCTCCCACTTTTCCGGCTTGGCATATTAGTGGAGGAGGGAAGAAGAGAATGGTTTTGTGCATGTGCACGCCGCTTTCACAAATGCAGCTTCGTGTATGCTCGCACACACGTGCTCACACATCACTTCCGTGCCCCGGTTCCAAACGGGCTATGGCCCAACAACAGGCCACAGACTGGGGGTTTGGGGACCTCTGGTATAGAGGAACTTGCTGTTGTATTGGAAATGAAATGTTACACTTATCTAGCTAAAAATGATTTAGCTCAAAGTGCCACACACAGTGGTTGTATTCAGCTAGTTCGTACTACTTCAGGCGAACCGGCTAACTTTTTGCCCAGTTCGGAGAACCGGCTAATCCCACCTCTGGCTGACCCCGCCCCTCCCAGGAGTCCCCACCCACCCTGCATCCCATTTTGGCTCCCAGGTTGGAGGAAGCCTTCAGGCCCAAAATGGGGCGCGGGAGGGTGTCGCCTTGCTCGCTGGATCTGGATGTCACAAAGCAAAGCCCACATTTTGTAATCAACCCCTGAGCTCCATTTTGACTGACAGAGTGCTATAGAAGGCTGAGTCCTGTCATGTCCACTGGCCAGGCCCACCCAGCCAAGCCCACCCAGCCGGTCATTACGGCAGAGAACCGGTTGTTAAATTATTTGAATCCCACCACTGGCCACACACTTTTAAGAACTCCAGCAGAAGTATTTCTCGTGGATAGTTTTTTCTTTATTCTTCCTCTGAACTATACTTTTTTCTCAAGGAGATACAGTACACTGGCAAACCTGACCTCAACAGTCTTCTAAATCAGGGGTCTCCAATCTTGGCAACTTTAAGCCTGGCGGACTTCAACTCCCAGAATTCTCCAGCCAGCCAAGCTGGCTGGGGAATTCTGGGAGTTGAAGTCCGCCAGGCTTAAAGTTGCCAAGGTTGGAGACCCCTTGTTGTGTCTTGCCCACCCTCAGAGCAGCCGGGGCCTTCTTACCTGCTCCCGAACACTGAGGAATGTATGCCTCCCGGCCCAAGTCCTGGCTCCATGCCCACACAAACTGCAGAAGAAGGAGATTCAGCCTGCCACAGCCCAGACTCCATGGCCAGGCAAACGGAGCAGCTAGACCTCCCCTCCTCCACAGCATGTGAGCCTGAGGAGGGTTTATTCCCAACAGCTGCTGATTGGTGTGACCCTCGCATCAGAAGGCTGGATAGGCGGAGGCAACAGAAGGAAGGGAGGGGCAGGCCTTAATGAGTGCTGAGTCATGGAGCCACACCCCATGGCCTATATAAAGGATCTGCTTTCTGGCAGTCTCTGAGTCAGGCAAAAGTCGAACTTATCTTGCTGAAGTCACTTACTGGTCTCCTGCCTGCTCTGAGGACTTTGCTAGGACTTTGGGCAGAGCTGCAGAGGCAAGCCTGATTCGGATTTCCCTGACCCGGCCGTCAGCGGAGGAGTGGGACACGACACCCCTGTTCTAAACCTTCCCATGTGTCTTCATCCAATAAAAAAGGGTAACTATACCTTGAGATCGGCTCCTGTACTTCAAAATACCACCTCCAAGAGTTGGACTCTGGCAGTTCTCTTTGGAGCTCTCTTCTTCTGTAGGATCTGAGGGCCTGTCCGTATCGGTCATGTGTGTCACCTGAAGAAGAAGGAGAAGGGATATTTTTAAAAAGTCCAGCTAAATCTTCTAGGATGTGTCATCCTTTCCATAGCTATAAATTATGCATTATCCTGAGGAAGCGATAAATGAGGATCTCAAGCAGAATTGTTGCAGCTTATTTGCACTGGTATTTGTAACCAGATTTTTCTCCTTGTCCTAGTTCCGTGATGGCGAATCTATGGCACGCGTGCTGAAGTGGCACACGGAGCCATATTGCCTGGCACGCACGACGTCGCCCATTCCTCTTTCGGGTTTCTGGTGCACATGTGTGCACAACAATCAACAGGCCTTTTTGCATGCGGCAATGCCGGAAACTAGAAGAGCTGGTCTTCCGTTTTCCTGCGTGAGCATGCGCACCGGCCAGCTGATTGTCGCATGTGCATTGCACCCCAGAAACCCGGAAGAGTAGCTGGCTGAAACCGGAAGTTCATTTTCAGGCGCATGCATGCACCCTGGGCAGCACCTTTTCCGGGTTGCATGCACTCTCTTTTCAGCACTCTGTGCCGAAAAGGTTCGCCCTCACTTTCCTACATTTTAGGACACCGGAATCAACTGAAAGACACAAATGCTTCTTATTTTCTCAAATGGGAGAACTTCATAATGAGAACATCAATGCAAGGAAAGATCCATTTCCCCCTGAAATTTAGATCATTATGTTTCTGCATGCCTTTCCAGTTTATTTTCTATTGGTCTGTTTTAACGAGTGGTTTGTTTGGAAGAGGATTTTTATTTCTTAGTTGCACACAGACATATTGATGCTGATTTGTAAGATGTTTTCAACATCGCAGATTAAAACTGAATGAATAAAAGCAAGACAAATGCTGTCCAATCTGGGTCTCTCCCCAATATACCCCTGGACTTCCATCCATTGCTAAACCTTGATTTCATTCCCACCCCAAGGATTTAATTTTCTTTCCGCAACACACTAGATGACACTTCTAGGAGATGGAGGGCAGGGGTATGGAGTTTGTTGTTAGTTCCAATAGCTTGCTGAAAGTATACTTTTTTAAATGTTCCTTTTATTCAATTTGCCAAAAGGATCCTAAGATGAAAAACGAATCCTGTAATATAAAGTAAAAAGGTATATAATTTCTATTTTTCAGCGCGAAGAAAGAATTTTGCATTTCCTTTTAGAATAAATTACTTCGTAGAGAACATCAAGTCTGGCATGAGGAGGTGATCTGCAGCACCAAATAATGGACAGGTTACAGTTGAGAGCCTATGGCAACAAATATAATATACTTCTGTACATTAGGAAGCATTTTTTTTTTCAGAGTAAAGAACCAAATCTTGGAATAGGGCACTAGAACTGGAGAAGGTAAATGTTTCCGCCCTCTCAAATAAATGCCAATTTTCTGATTGAAATCACTTCTATACCCAGGAAGGTCTGATAACATTGCAGGAACAAGGCAGGTGTGATATGAAGGGTTGTCAGGTCAGCAAAATACATCCCTTACATACAAGCAATTAGACTTTCTATTTCTGATATTTCTAGCTTTTGTGTGTGCATCTGTCCGTTTGAATCATCTTTGACTTCTATTTACTTGCATTTGGGGGGGGGGGGTTGTCTCTTTCTTAGGACTGAGGGAGAATGACTGGCCAAAGGTTACCCAGTTGGCTTTGTGCCTTAAATGGCACTACAACTCATGGTCTCCTAGTTTCTAGCCTGGAGCTTTAACGATTACGCCAAACTAGCACTTGGGGGCAAAGGAAAAAAACCTGATGAGAAGCTATATATAGTGACCGTAACTTAGTAGTCTAAAGCTTCCTAATTTCAAAATACTTCAGCAAATTATTAACTTCCTAAGCAATTTCTGAGGGGAAAGGTAGAGGAGAAAAAAGGAAGCTCTCAGAAAAAGAGAGAGAGAGAAAGAGGGGAGGGGAGGGGAGGAGAGGAGAGAAGAGGAGAGAAGAGGACAAAAAAGTGAAGGAGTGATGAATGGCCCCAGTCAGTTTGGACACTGGCCCCCCACCAGGAGTGGCCTTCAAAAATTTTAGCAAGGGCTTCTCTGCCCAGTTGCTGAGAGGGTGTGGCCATGGTGGGCGTGGCCTACTTGGCCTCCTGCACCAGGGCAGGGGGACATTTTTGCCCTCCCCGGGCTCCAGAGGCTTTCCTCGAGCCTCCGGAAGGGTGAAACAGCCTCCCCAGGCTCCGGGGTTCTCCAAACTGCACAGAATCTTAACTAGAGGTTCTTCCAAACCCCTGCAAACCCCCAGCAGCCCCCTCCGCCCCCCCCCTTGAACACCTGTTTTCTGCAACCATAGGATCACCATATTTAAGGCTGCAAATTCCAGACAACCACTAAATGGTTAAATCTTTGTTACCATGTAATATTTGTCCAGATTTTGGCAGTCCAGATATGGAGAAATGCTTAGAAAGCTAATTTTGAAAGAAAAGACCATAAATCTACTTTGAAAATAATACAGTGTGGACAGCACAGATGTGGAAAAATTCATTCAGCTCATCTTTAAGTGACATTTCATTTAATATATACATCTTGATTCAATGCGTAAACTGAAGCATAGTTGCCCTTTGAAATCGATATTTTCCTGATTTGGTTAATGCAATTTGCCCAGTTTTAAAAAACCACACATGGAAAAAAACCTACCCATAAATGGGGAAAAGTTTTTGGAAATATGTCAGGGAAAATTGGTGGGAAAAAATGCATACATAAAGTATGCTTTTAAGAGAAATTCATATTAAGTTTTTAAAGATTTTAGAAGACCAAAATGATGTAAACCATGGTTTACCTTGGAGAAATGAGAAAGTAGGCCAAATTATAACTGATATATTCATTACTCTCTAACTGAACTACAGGGACCAGAATAATATTAGAATTATTGGGTGGTGGGGATTTAAAATAAGTGCCTATTTTTCCCACTGCCACACAAGAACATACAGCTAGTCCTTGACTTACATCAGTTCATTTAGTGACAGTTCAGAGTTACAACGGCACTGAAAAAAAGTGAATTGTGACCATTTTTCTCACAACTCTTGCAGCATCCCCGTGGTCACATGACCAAAATTCAGGCATTTGGTAACTGACTCATATTTATGACGGTTGCAGCGTTGCAGGGTCATGTGATCACTTTTTGTCACTTTCTGACGAGCAAAGGCAATAGAAAAGCCAGATTCAGTTAACTACCGGGTTACTAACCTATCAACTACCGCCATTCACTTAACAACTGCGGCAAGAAGTTGCTAAAACTCGCTAAACAAATGTCTCACTTAGCAGCAGAAATTTTGGGCTCCATTGTGTTCGTAAGTCGAGCACGACCTGTATTCTCGAAAGCACGCCCTGTTCTCATGCAGTATGTTGTGTCTTGCCCGCCCTCAGAGCAGCCAGGGCCTTCTTACCTGCTCCCGAACACTGAGGAATGTATGCCTCCCGGCCCAAGTCCTGGCTCCATGCCCACACAAACTGCAGAAGAAGGAGAATCTCCCGGCCCCAGCCCTGACTCCATGCCCAGGCAAACGGAGCAGGTAGACCCCTCCCCCTCCTCCACAGCATGTGAGCCTGAGGAGGGTTTATTCCCAACAGCTGATTGGAGTAATCCTCGCATCAGAAGATTGGATAGGCGGAGGCAACAGAGGGAAGGGAGGGGCAGGCCTTAATGAGTGCTGAGTCATGGAGCCACACCCCATGGCCTATATAAAGGATCTACTTTCTGGCAGTCTCTGAGTCAGGCAAAAGTCAAACTTATCTTGCTGAAGTCACTTACTGGTCTCCTGCCTGCTCTGAGGACTTTGCTAGGACTTTGGGCAGAGCTGCAGAGGCAAGCCTGATTCGGATTTCCCTGACCCAGCTGTCAGCGGAGGAGTGGGACACGACACAGTATTTGGGGGCTGCGAAGGATGTGTGAGAATGGGTTGTGTTCTTGTGGACCTTCTGGAAATGGCGCAAAAATGGGGCATGCTTTTGTGCAGTTTTTGGAGGCTGCAGAGGTTGGGAAAGAGCATTTCCCAAAGCTCCTTCAAGAACGAAGGCCACAGTAACCTAGACTATACTGTAGGGGTATGTCACCAAAAAGAGACCACCACCTGAGAATGATGAGTGATGTACAACAGATCCTAAGAAGAGCTGGGCCAGGGTTCAAACCTGCCATTCCCATGGCTTGCACATCTTGAAAATGGTGTGAGGCAGCCTTTTTGAGTGGCAGCGATAGCACGAGGCCTGAAATCAACAAAGGTGATTAGGGGACTGGAGGCTAAAACATATGAAGAACGGTTGCAGGAATTGGATATCTCTAGTCTAACGAAAAGAAGGACTAGGGGTGACATGATAGCAGTGTTCCAACAAAGATAAAGGGGTCAAGCTATTCTCCAAAGCACCCGAAGGCAGGACAAGAAGCAACGGATGGAAACTAATCAAGGAGAGAAGCAAGCTAGAATTAAGGAGAAATTTCCTCACAGTTAGAACGATTAATCAGTGGGAAAGCTTGCCTTCACTGGAGGTTTTTAAGAAGGGATTGGACAACCATTTGTCTGAAATGGTGTAAGTGTCTCCTATACCAGGGGTCTCCAACCTTGGTCCCTTTAAGACTTGTGGACTTCAACTCCCAGAGTCCCTCAGCCAGCAAAGCTGGCTGAGGAACTCTGGGAGTTGAAGTCCACAAGTCTTAAAGGGACCAAGGTTGGAGACCCTTGTCCTATACCATTTGCTTGAGCAAGGGGTTGAACTAGAAGATCTCCAAGGTCCTTCTAACTCTGTTATTCTGTTAAACTGAGGCCTAGCCCACCCTTAATACTGCTATTCAGCATGGCCTAAATGGGAGGAAGGGAGAGATTTGAGAAGAATTGTTTCTTTTTTGTTCAGGGCAAGTGGTGTTTGACATACCAGCAGAATCAAGTTAAGCGTCTTCCTAATTTTTGACCCACCAAGTCCTAAAGGTTTGCCATCACTAGCTTAAGAGCTCATGGATCTAACTGTATACCTTCCAGGCAAGCCTTCCTAACATCTTTAGCCTCCTGCTATTGGCCAGGTAAGCAGCGGTTGAAACCGCCTAGCCAGGTGAGCCAATCAGCCCTGCAGAATTTTCAAGACTTTTTTTTCCTCCAGCTCTTTTTCCTGGAAGTCTAAATATGCAAACAATTATTTTAACGGATTGAGTTCAAGTATTCCATCACCCAAATCAATGGGGAGAGAACAAGTGTAACTTTCTATATGACAGGGTCTGTTTTGGGTTAAATTTAACGCGCCCCCCTCCCGAATTAGTTGACCATTAACCCTTTCTGGCATTCCCATGCTATGCTAATCCTCAACTGACCCAGTTAAGTAGGTTGTGGGAACACAGCCAGTTAGTAGCTCTGGATGTAAAGGCTTCCTTATGCAGCATTTGTGTCTCAAACCAAACTTTCTTTGTTTCTGTTTATTTATTTTTAAAGACCTTAAAGAAATCAACTCATAAATGTCTTAAAACATATTCAGAAACTTATCTTATAGGGGGAAATCATGCAAGCTCGTCATAAGAGGTAGGGTGAGATTAGCTGACAAAATTATATTTTGGATGGTCTGGAGTGTAACTTAAACATGCATATTAATAATAGTGGTGTTAACAAAAGAGACACAATTATATTATAACCTTCTAACTGGCGCACCTATTACTTGCTCATTTCAGAGCGCTATAAACAGTGGTGGGATTCAGCCAGTTCGCATCACTTTGGGAGAACCGGTTGTTAACTTACTAACTTACTTACGAGACTGCCTGCTGTTACCCTATGCCTCCCACCGACCCGTACGCTCTCACAGAGAAGGTCTCCTCAGGGTGCCGTCCGCCAAACAGTGTCGGCTGGCGGCCCCCAGGAGTAGGGCCTTCTCTGTTGGAGCATCGACGCTCTGGAATGAACTTCCCCCTGGCCTACGTCAAGTGCCTGATCTTCGGACCTTCCGTCGTGAGCTAAAAACATATTTATTTATTCAAGCGGGACTGGCATAATGGTTTTTATAGTTATAATCTTAAATTGGGGTTTTTATTGGGTTTTTTAAATTTTTTATAATTTTAAATTTAAACTTTTAATTATCAGCCTTTTGAAATTTGCTAGGTTTTAATTGTTGGTTTTAATTGTATATGTATTTTTTTTTTTTATTCAAAAAGTTTTACAAAAATTTTTTTCCCCCTTTCCCCCTCCCCTCCCTTCGCAACCCCTCCCCCGACTTCCGGAACGAGCACAAGGTATAGTTAAAATAAAACAAACATATGCTAAAAATTTTCGTCCCAACTTAATTATACCCTACAATCATCAATTCCTAACTTCCCCAAAAGCAATCAAAAATAATACATCATAATCATTCAAAAACAGTCTGATAACTCTTAGTCTGATATCTACGTTGAATATAGTCAATCCATTTTTTCCATTCCTTTAAGTATCTTTCTTGCGTATTGTCTTTCAAAAGGCTGATATCTTCGCCATCTCAGCCAAATTGGCAACTTTCAATATCCATTCTTCTATTGTTGGTACTTCTTTTTCTTCCAATATTGTCCTATTAGTAATCTTGCTGCAGTTATTAGATTTAAAATCAATTTAGTCTCAATTACTGTACAATCCGTAATAATTCCCAACAAGAAAAATTGCGGCAGGAACTTTATCTTCTTTTCAGAACATTTTGTAAAATCCACCAAATTTTTATCCAAAAGGCCTTTATGTCCTTACAAGTCCACCAAATGTGAAAATATGTAGCGTCATCACAATTACATCTCCAACATTTTGCTTGCATTTCTGGATACATACGATAATTTTTAGGATCTAGATGCCATCTATAAAACATTTTATAAAATTTTCCTCAGATTCTGTGCCTCGTGAATTTAACATTTCTAACCCAAATTTTTCCCACGTTTCCAATAATATTGGCTCCTGAAAATTTTGTGCCCACTTTATCATACAGTCCTTTACCAAGTCCCTTTCAGAATCTATTTCAAGTAACACATTATACAATCTCTTTATATGCTCCTGAGACTGATTTCTAATTTGCTTTACCAAATTTCCCTCGTTCTGCTCTATACCAATTTTCTGATCTCCTTCCATCTAGCACGTAGTTGCTCATATTGAAACCAAGTATAATTTTTCCCTTCCTCTCTTAATACTTGCAGAGATTTTAACTGCAAATTACCTCTTTCAGTATACAAAAGATCTTTATATGTAATCATTTCCTGATTCTGTTCTATGTTTATATTTTCTACTGTATGTCTAGGACTTGCCCATATAGGAACCTTATAATTTAGTTTATAAGAGTATTTTTCCAAACACATGAAGGGCATTTCTTAGCACATGATTTTTAAAAGCCTTATCCACTTTTTTGTCATAAATTAAATATGCATGCCATCCATATAGCAAATCATAACCTTCTATATTCAAAATTCTGTCCTCTGTTAAATTAAACCAATCACTTATTGCAGAGAGAACAGCTGCTTCATAATATAATTTAAAATTAGGCATTTTTAAACCTCCCCTTTCCCGAGAATCTTGAATTATTTTCATTTTAACCCTAGCTTTTTTACCTTCCCATATAAATTTGTTAATTCCCTTCTGCCATTCCTCAAGATTCTTATCTTTCTTAATTATTGGTATCATCTGAAAGAGGAATAAAAATCTAGGTAAAACATTCATTTTAATAGCAGCAATTCTCCCCAGCAATGATAATTGCAATTTTTTCCAAACAATCAACTCCTTCTGAACTTTTTGCCATAAAACCTCATAGTTATTCTTATACAATTTCACATTTGATGACGTAATATAAACCCCTAAGTACTTAACCTTCTTTACAATTTCAAATCCTGTTACTTCCTCTAGTTTTTCTTTCTGTTGTCTGGCCATATTTTTTGTTATCACTTTTGTCTTTTCCGATTTACCTTAAACCCTGAAACATTCCCATATTGATCAATTATTTCCAACAAAGATTTACTAGAATTTATAGGGTTTGTTAAAGTAATCACCAAATCATCTGCAAAAGCTCTTAACTTATATTCATACTGTCTAACTCTAATTCCTCTATCTCCTTTACTTCTGGTTTTTTATCCAATAATGGTTCTAGAGTTAAAATAAACAATAATGGTGATAAAGGACATCCCTGTCTTGTTCCTTTCGCAATCTTAAAAGGTTCTGTTAAGCTACCATTGATTATAATCTGTGCTGTTTGCTCTCCATAAATTGCCCTAATTATTCTTAAAAAACCATCTCCAAATTGCATCTTTTCTATTAATTTAAATAAAAAATCCCAATGCAATCGATCAAAAGCTATCTCTGCATCGAGAAAATAAATGCTGCTGGAATAAAATTTTTCTTTTCTAAGTACTCCAGTAAATTAACAATCTGCCTAACATTATTCCTCATCTGTCTCCCTTTTATAAATCCAGATTGATCATTATGAATTCTTCGCTGCAGAATCAACATTAATCTATTAGCTATTATTTTAACAAAATCTTATAATCATTATTTAAAAGTGAGATTGGCCTATAATTCCCAGGTTTAGAACAATCCTGTTCCTCTTTTGGTATCAATGAAATAAAAGAGGTTCTCCATGAGGGGGGAATTCCCCCTCCTAGTTGTATCTGATTAAATAATTCCTTAAGTGGACCTAACATCTCATCCTGTCAATTCCTATAATAACTAACTGTGAGCCCATCTGTACCAGGAGTTTTCCCCATTTTTAATTGTTTAATTACCAAAATAATTTCTTCCGAGGTTATAGGCCGATTCAATTCATCCGTTTGTTCTAAAGTTAAATTTTTAACCTTATATTCCTTCAAATAATTATCAATATCCCTATTCAATATATTATCTTTAAGATATAAATTTGTATAATATTCTAAAAAAGCTTTTTTAATTTTATCCTGTTGATATCTCTCTTTACCTTTGTATTCTATTTTTTCTATAGTACGTTGTTTTTGTCTTTTCCTTAAAGTATATGCTAACCACCTACCAGGTCTATTTGCGTTACAAAAAGTATTATGTTTGGCATATTGTATATTTGTTGCCACCTGATCAGCCATTATCATATTAAATTGGTTCTGTAGTAACTTTATTGCATCTTTAAGTTTTTGATCATGTGGATTATGTATTAATAATTGTTGTTTCTTATAAATTTCCTCTTCTAAATACCTACGCTGTCTTTGTTGCTTATTTCTCTGTCTATTATTAAGATATCTTAATAATTGTATATGTATTGTGTTTTATCTTTGGCTGTACACCGCCCTGAGTCCTTCGGGAGAAGGGCGGTATAAAAATTTAATAAATAAATAAATAAATAAATAAATAAATAAATAAATAAATAAATAAAAAAAACTTTCTAAACAATTTGGCGAACTGGTTGTTGGAAGAAATCATTAGGGCAGAGAACCGGTTGTTAAATTACTTGAATCCCACCACTGGCTATAAAGTGGGGGAAATGCACACAAAGAACCGAACACAGTTTTGCCAGGAGAAAAATAACAACAAAGACTCAAAGAGAAAGCATTCTTGATTTCCCCACTCGTGCCAAAAATGTACAGTGTGTTGTATACACTGCAGCTTTTTTACTTCCCCCAAACCCCAGATATCATTCTGCTCTGAAAATAAACAGAAATCCTACCCATTAAGCTTCTACGAGTTTCTCATGGGCCCCAGTTTGTAATCTTTGGCTGCCACAGCCCACTGAAAATGCATGGTGTTTTTTTTCTTTAATTTTATTTTTTGCCTAGCCATCAGTGACCAAACCCTTTTCACAAATTGCCCATCTGCCAAGACAGTAACCGTGCCATAGGAGGTAACTGACCCTCCAGGAAATTATGCCTGTTCAGTTCTGAATGCATATTGCTAATTAAAAACAGGATTTTAAAGAATTCGGAAAACCTGGCTGATTTTTCTCAAGAGGCAACTTTTCCAAGAACATTTTTTTTTTGTTCACAACAGGCCAGAAAGAAATTCAAAAGGTTTAGCCCGGTACCTACAATAATTTCATATGCATCTCATCACACAAACATATACACAAATGCACAAAAAGCCCCCTCCCCAGCTCCCTGCACACAGTTCACTGACTCTCTGTGAGATTCAGAAGGCAATTGTTTTTTGGTAGCAGAGTTATATTCTGCATCTATTCAGGATTTCTATTACATAAGGGGAGTAATGAGACTTAATCAGAGTTTATTTATTTTTCCTTGTGAAATGAAATGTTGGGCTTCCTCAGCTTAAAGAAAACAAAAAGACTATTGGTGTAGGATACGTACAATGATAATATTTACTTGGGAAAAAATAAGGAGAAACTTGAAAAAGGAGCAAATCTGACAAAGGTCCTTTGGGATAAAAAATATGATTGTTTATGGGTATAACTCTGTCTTACAAAAAACTCAACAAGAGAGAAGCCAAAAAATAAAAAAGTAATTAAATTAAATAAATCTAAAGACAGCTGAAATGGACTGTCCTTTACAAAAACGGAATGTATGGTTACTGAAGAATATGATAGATTTGTCTCTTATTATATCTGATGCATAGAACATAGATAAGGATTTTTTTTTAAATTCTCTCCCTGCGATATTAAACTCTGAAGTTACCCAAAGAAGCAGAATGTTCATAGATTGTAAAAATATACAAATAGAATGAGACTATTGCCTTATACACTGTAAGCCGCCCTGAGTCTTCGGAGAAGGGCGGGGTATAAATGTAAACAACAAAAAAACAAAAAACAAACAACAAAACAAGATTTGGAGTGGAAAACAGCATTTTAGCACAAAGAATTTACTCGAAAATGATATGGGGATAACTACAAACTGGAATGACTTAAAAGGGAGTTATAGAATTGTCCTGAAAAAGAACAATCGTTTGTTTGTTTGTATTTATTTATTTATTTATTAATGCATGAACCAAATATATAAGATATCTGAGCAGTGAAGAAAAAGTAACAAGCATCACCAGGTTCATTTATAGGTGGATGGTAGATCAATGGAATCTCTATGGAATCACATCCAGTCCATCAATCATCAATACTCCAAAGCCAGCAGCTATAACAATGTCTTCTAACTCCAGAATATGCTACCACTGCCCAGCATTAAAAAGAAAAATCCAATGTATGAGTTGGGCTATCAATTACCTAAATCATCTTAGCATGATGACCCTTAATTCCCAACCTACCCCAGACCAAGTAAAAAGCAGGTTGAAATTCTCCAGGACCATAAGTATAGGAATTTCCACTGCGAACCTGGCTAGGAAGTCAAGAAGCTCAATCAGAAAATGACAGGGAGGTTGTTACAAAAGCTGCAATCCCAACTGGTCTCTATAGAGATAGAGTTTCACAAATAGCTCAGGCGCTATAATCTGATGGCTAGATAGTAACTTGTGCAAATGTTATAAGATCAGTTGTTGGGGAAGATTTAGGACAGTGTTTCTCAACCATGTTGTCTGGAGAATTATGGGTATTTAAGCCCACCCATCTTAAAGTTGCTGAGGTTGAGAAACACCAGTTTAGGAATTGGAGAGGAGAGCTGCATTTACAGAATAATAGAGTTGGGAGGGACCTTGGAGGTCTTCTAATCCAACCCCCTGTTCAAACAGGAAGCCCTATACCATTTCAGACAAATGGTTGTCCAATCTCTTCTTAAAAACCTCCAGTGATGGAGCACCCACAACTTCTGGAGGCAAGCCATTCCACTGACTAATTGTTCTGTCAGGAAATTTCTCCTTAGTTCTAGGTTGCTTCTGTCCTTGATTAGTTTCCACCCATTGCTTCTTGTCCTACCTTCTGGTGCTTTGGAAAATAAGTTGACCTGCTCTTCTTTGTGGCAGCCCCTGAGATATTGGAATACTGCTATCATGTCACCCTTAGTCCTTCTTTTCATCAGACTAGACAAACCCAATTCCTGCAACCATTCTTCATACGTTATAGGGGGGACATGATAGCAGTGTTCCAATAACTCAGGGGCTGCCAGAAAGAAGAGGGAGTCAAGCTATTCTCCAAAGCACCTGAGGGCAGGACAAGAAGCAATGGATGGAAGCTAATCAAGGAGAGAAGCAACTGAGAACTAAGGAGAAATTTCCGGACAGAACAATTAATCAGTGGAACAACTTGCTTCCAGAAGTTGTGAATGCTCCAACACTGGAAATTTTTAAGAAGATGTTGGATAACCATTTGTCTGAAGTGGTGTAGGGTTTCCTGTTTGAACAGGGGGTTGGACTAAAATACCTCCAAGGTCCCTTCCAACTTTGTTATTCTATTCTATTCTATTCTATTCTATTCTATTCTATTCTATTCTATTCTATTCTATTCTATTCTATTCTATTCTATTCTATTCTATTCTATTCTATTCTGGCCTTCGGTCACCTAATCATCTTTGTTGCACTTCTCTATGCTCTTTCCAGATCTCTTTTATACCATGGCGACCAAAAGCTATTTCTAAATAGCTCTCGTGGTTAGGGAAATCCAAAACAAAACATTTTGGAGGGGCATTTAAAAATCTAAATTAAAAATCTCAGTGAATTGAAGCTTATTTAACCTTGGGCTACTTTCTCTGTCGGGGCAAAATAGAATGCAAAAGATATACGTGGCATATTAAGGGAACAGACTTTGGAAGCCTTACTAAATCCAACAGGAAAAAACAAACATTTTCATCCCTGCCTCTTTTAGAGACAAGTCATTACAGCTGTAGAGACCCTGTTGGGTGGCCCCTTGGACGCAGAACATAGCTCATCCTTTGCCTGGCAGGAGATACAGCAACTTTCCCCCAGCTCTCTTGCATACTTCATTTTTCATTGCTATATTGTGTGTGATACACTGGGGAAATGAAGGAATCAAGTAGCCTCTAATTGCTTTTAAGAAGGGCTTTCAAAGTTTTGGTGTGCTTTTTTAGCATTTCCACCTATTCAAATTACAAGGGACTTTTGATGATTGAATAGTTAACTCACTTCCTGATTTTTTTTTATCTTTTAACAGGCTTAGGAATAAAAGGTTCCCATATTTTCCTGTCCAAACAAAGGCCATTTTTCCCGCCAGAGATGTTTTAATCTCAGCCGTTAATTATTGTATTCCCCATTATTATACGTTACTTTTTCTTTAGATAGTTGATTATTAGTACTTATATTATGTATGACAGCTGGTCTGGTGTTGTTGTGAAAGACCCCGGGCTAGAAGCTAAGAAAGTGTCAGTTCTTGTCTTGTCTTTGGCATGAAGCCAGCCGGGTGATCTTGGTCCAGTCATTGTCCTTCAGCCCTGGAAGAAGTAAATGGCAAACTATTTCTGAAAAAGCTGCCAGGAAAACGGCATGAATTTGTCCAGACAATCACCAGGAGTCAACACTGACTTGAAGGATATACTGTATTTTTCGGATTATAGGACGCACCGGAGTATAAAACGCACCTAGATTTCGAAGAGGAAAACAAGAAAAAAAAAGTTTTTGGCCTCCATGCGTCCAGTTTTTGCCCTCCCCGGCCCCCAGGAGCACTCTGTAGGCCGCCCAAACCCTCTGCGCATCCCGTTTTTGCCAAAAATGAGCCCGGTTTTGGCAAAAATGGGACGCGGGGGGGGGGAGTTTTGAGAAGCCAAAAACAGGTCCATATTCGGTCTATAAGATGCACAGACATTTCCACCCACTTTTTTTGGTGGGGGGGGAAGTGTGTCTTATAGTCCGAAAAATACAGTGTTTTACTAATAGAAGAAAATATTTGTAGCTCGTGGTTGAACTGTGAGGTCCTTGGTGCTCTCTGAGCTTGGTTGTTTTCTAGCACTGGTGGGTTTCATTACCCACTGATGGGTTTCATTACCCATCTAGCACTGGTGATGTTACCTAGTTGGGTAATGAAATGCCTGCAAGGAAACAACCAAGCTCAGAGAGCACCAAAGACCCCACAGATATATGTGTGCCAGTCACAGTGATTTGCCAACTTTAGTCCTCAATTCATGGCCCTGCCCCAAGTAGAACTTGGGCATAATTTGGGGTGGGTGGGTGTCCTCTTAGACTCCTCCTCAATGAAAAATGGCAGCCATGGCCAAGAGGACTGTAGTCTAAATCAGGGGTCTCCAACCTCGGCAACTTTAAGCCTGGAGGACTTCAACTCCCAGAATACCCCACCCAGCTTTGAATTCTGGGAGTTGAAGTCCTCCAGGCTTAAAGTTGCCAAGGTTGGAGACCCCTGGTCTAAATCAAGTCTGGGTATGTGCCAGAAGGGCCTTCTCGCCTCACAATCATGCCCTGTGATAGCCTCCTACACCTTCTATTGTAGAAGGACTACTTTAATGTGATTTTTTGCTCCCTGGGTTGCAATGATGCTAGATATCCAGGATCAAATTCAAGGTTTTGATGGTCATCTATAAAGCCCTTCATAGCTTGGGTCCTAGTCAGCTATAGGACTGCCTTTGCTCTGTTGTTTCTGCGCAGTCAATAAGAACTGGAAGACCTGGTGCACTTCAGCTCCAGCTGTAAAGCGTTATGAGATATCCCTTTCCAGTGGAACCTGAAGGATCTGCTCCCCAATTGCTGATGGTTGATATGCTTGGTTTTCTCCTTCCCAGTGGATACCATTGTAGGAAGTTAGCACCCACCCACCCTCCTAGAAGAATGAAATATTTTAGAAAATATTTAAAAAGGCAGAATATATTTCCCTGGATGAGAAATGGAGAAACATGTTTTAAAGACAAAGCAGCTCCCTGCAACTTCCTGCCACCCCCCACCAACTTTGTCAATGGGCCATTAAAGCCTCAGCCAAGCTCACTCATTTCCCCCCACCTTTGTCAATGGGTCAGAGGTAGAAACTCATTCTCCCCACCTTTGTCAATGGGCCATCATCTGCAACATAATAGGACCTATCTAGCAACTGAAACTCACCACATGACACCTGGGAAGATTACATCAGCCAGCAAGGCTAGCTAAGACCCCCACCCCCTGGGAGTCTGACAACCAATCAGGATACTCTTCCTGTGCCCCAGAAAGTTCAAAGCTCAGAAAAAGCATAAAGCCAGGGAGCGCACAGGATCTCATCCCTTTTCTATTCAGGAACTCAAGCCATGTGATCCTGATCACCATTAAACCATCTTTCCAAGCAGCCTCCATGTTTCCAATGTCTTTGTCCCCACTTGGAACTGAACCCAGATGGATATTTCTTCCAACACCATTAAGTCTTCTGATCCTATCTGGTTTTAGGTATTACTTATCTGATGCTTTTAACAGTAAGCTGAAGCTACCCAGAATCACTCCATGGTTGAATTATGACAAAAGGCAAGAAATGCATAAATAAATAAGCCTAGTAAAACATATAAACTCTGCACCTAAGGGTAAAAAGTTCCAGGGAGTGAACGTGTCAGTTTGCCTTTGGGTAAACTGTTATAGGGTGATTGGCTGCATTTATTTCGACAGTTTTGCTCCCTTTTCATTCTTTAATAAAAAGAAGGACTAGGGGTGACATGATAGCATGTTCCGATATCTCAGGGGTTGCCACAAAGAAGACAACTCACTGTATGATTGGATGCATTTAATGAGGAACCTAACTTCTGTACATTACACAAGAAAATTCCCATTGGGCAGCTTTATTCGAAGTGCAGCAATCTTATTTGCTAAAAGTTTGCCCTATGCATTACTCCACATAATTAGTTCCATACTGTACATGTATTTTTACAGAGGCAACTATATCAGAAGGTAGGCAGTCAGAAATAAATAATTTTGAAAAATGCAATCTATTCAGTGAAAATTAGTGGCCTGGGGAGAGTTAAGATAATACGACTGGTTCCTGTCGAATATAAAATACACAGCAAAATTCTTTGCCTTTTGTATAAATCAATGGTTGCTATTTTAAAACAGTGTTAAATGATACATGGATATCTTAGAATTGTCAACACCTGCAGCAACATTATACTGTATTTTATTTATTTTTTTGCAATTCCACACGGAAGGAAAATGTGGTTTTCCCGCTATCATTTTGTGATCAGAGCTTTTTCCATGAGCAGATCTGAATCTCAAGATTGATTATTCATATGATTAATTTTGAAAATATGCCATTATTATTTGCAAAGTTGTATTAACTGGATGGCCAAAGGCCAAGTTGGTTAAGAGTTACAGTAGCTAAAGTCCAATACATTTGGAAGGTAAGAAAATCTCAAGGCATGGGGCCAGGCTAGCCCAGAATAGCAAAATTAGAAAATGCCACAAGCAACTGACACTTAAAAATATACTACGCATTACATTAATAAGTTAACATTTATTGATTTTTAAAGGCATCCAAAATTGGTTGCTTAATGGTAGAGATAGCAGCATGAATAATCTACAGTAAATTGGCACTGTATCTTAGTTGTTTAAATCAGTCTCCTGAAATAAAAATTGGGGAAAATCTGGACTCGATATTGCCATGTTTTGTGTTATCCCAAAGATGCTTTTTAAAAAGGCAATTGGACTTTCTCATTTTTCCTTGAAGACATTTCACTTCTCATCCAAGAAGCTTCTTCAGTTCTGATTGAATGGTGGAGAATGGAAGGATTTATATTCCTTTTAGTCATCTGGTCTGTTTTCTTTCTCACAAAGGCTGCTAACGGCCAGAGGACTGCAAAGAATATAAATCCTTGCATTCTTCCATTCTGCACCATTCAGTCAGAACTGAAGAAGCTTCTTAGACGAGAAGCAAAAGGTCTTCAAGGGAAAACAAGAAAGTCTAGTTGCCTTTTGAAAAAGTACCTTTGGGATAATCATGACCTGGACAACGGAGAATTTCTATAGATACGTTTTGGGTACTACTAAAAGAAAAAAAAAAGAACTCGCTAGTTTAGGGAAGGGGTATCAAACTCAAGGCCTGGGGGCTGGATCTGGCCCACGGGATGCTTAAATCTGGCCCATGGGGCTGCCCAGGAAACAGTCAAGGACTGGCCTGCGGTGCCTCTGCCAGTGAAAATGGAGCTTGGGAGGGCTGCGGGCAGCCCTGTTTTCGCTGGCAGAGGGTTGCAGGAGGCAATTGTAGCCAAAAACAGAGCTTTGGAGCCCATTTTCACTGGCAGAGGGCTCGGGCCACCACAGGTGCCCCTGACATAAATGACATCGAGCTGGCCACACCCACCTTGGCCACGCCCACCCCTGCTCCCGAGGTCAAACACAACCCTGATGTGGCCCTCAATGAAATCGAGTTTGACACCCTGGTCTATTTATTTTATTTTATTTTATTTTATTTTATTTTATTTTATTTTATTTTATTTTATTTTATTTATTTTATTTTATTATTTTATTTTATTTTATTTATTTTATATTTTATTTTATTTATTTTATTTTATTTTATTTTATTATTTTATTATATTATTTTATTTTATTTTATTTTATTATTTTATTTTATTTTATTATTTTATTTTATTTTATTATTTTATTTTATTTTTTTATTTTGTCAAACACATACTAAACAATATATATAAGTATAAGAATGAAATAAACACCCAGAATGAATACAACCAAAGGGAATATTAGGACAGGAACGGTAGGCACACTGGTGCTCTTATGCACGTCCTTTAAGGTCTGTGGGGGGGCTCCATTTACAGCAGAAAAACCCAGCTTTTATACTAATAGCCTGGGATATGGCAGAGGCAAGAGTGGTGGGCAGGGCTGGGTGGTGGATGCAGCTGATGGCAGCAGGTAGGTAGGCAGCCAAAAGGGCAGAGAAGAGGAGACCCAGGTGGATGGGTAGTTGGAAGTGAAGGCAGTCCCTTACTTCCATCCTTGGTTGGTTTGGATCCAGATGGGTCCTCACCTAATGGCGATGTGGAATTCACTCAATGAAAGCAGCTTGAATTGCTGGAAATGCCATCGCTAAGCAGAGCAATTACATGAAGTTTCATTTAAAATCCTCATTGCTTAGCATTGGAGTTGCTCATCCCAGTTAGGGTCATTAAGTGAAGATTACCACTAGTTTCTAAGCTATAGAGAAAACATAATGAACGGTGTGTGTGTGTGTGTGTGTGTGTGGAATAGTTCATATCAAGTTCAAGTAGTGGTGAGTTCACGAATAAACCTTTCACATTTTCTGGGTGGTCATAGGGAATTCTTTTATCAGTTCTTATTTTTCTATTCAGCTCTAACTGACTCAGCTACAAAAAAGGCTGACCCACCTTAACCCTTGCCAAGGTTAGTATGTTGTCTGAATCAGTGGTGAAATGTAAAATTTGTTACTACTGGTTCTGTGGGCGTGGCTTGGGGGGGTAATGTGACTGGGTGGGTGTGGCCAACTTTTTAAAAATTTTATTTTAAAAGCATTTTTTCTACAACCTCTTCGGCCGAAGAAGTTGTAAAAAGTGCTTTTAAAAGGCTCTGACGATCCCAGCTGAGTTGCCTGATCGTCAGAGGCTTTTTTTTTTTTAACTTTTAAAAGCATTTTTTTGGCTGAAGAAAAAATCCTTTTAAAAGTAAAAAAAAACCCAAAAAACCCAACCTCTGATGATCGTGCGGCTCAGCTGGGCATGGAGGAGGCAGGGATTTTTGCTACCGGTTCTCTGAACCACCCGCCACGACCGCTACCGGATCGGTCCCCCTGGTCTGAATGCAACTGAATGTGTTAAGCAGGTTCTTCAAAGACAATTACAGGTAGTCCTCAGCTTACAACAGTTCATTTAATGACCATTCAAAGTTACCCCGGCACTGAAAAAAGTGACCTATGGCCATTTTTCACAGTTACAACCTTTGTAGCATCCCCATGATCATGTGATCAAAATTCAGATGCTTGGCAACTGGTTCATACTTACCACCATTGCTGTGTCCTGGGGTCAAGTGATCATCTTTTGCAACCTTTTGACAAGCAGAGTCAATGGGGGAAGCCAGATTCACTTAACAACCAGGTTACTAACTTATCAACTGCAGTGATTCACTTAACAACTGCGGCAAGAAAGGTCATAAAATGGGGCAAACCCCAAATGTCTGACTGAACAACAGAAATTTTTGGGTTTAGCTGTGGTCATAAGTTGAGGACTACCTATATTGTCTTAACAATTTATTTATTGATTTAGGTATTTCTTTATTAAATTCATATGCTGTTCATCTCGCTGCAATGTAATTCTGCGTATATACAAGTCAATCTGCTGCACCACCAGTGACCTATTTTCTGGAAGAATAGGCAGGTGCTACCTCTTAGCTGGGCATAAATCTATTCAATTACTCAATTATAAAATTTTAATGCTTGGACTTTAATATTTTATTGTAATTATAGACTTGCCTTTCAGATTCTGATTCAATTAGACAGTTAGATCCAATTTGTGCTTTCAGATATGTGCTTGCTCTATTGTACCTCATTCTCTGAACTAACAGAGTGATTCCTGTAAACCCCTGTGGGTTGATCTGTCTCCCTGGGCAGTTTCATTTCTACACAAAATGTGAAGAAAGTTGTCTTACAGGGTGGAACCACTAATCCCCTAACTCAACATTGTCAATACTGCAGTAGCTGACCAAGGTTTAAAATCCTAATAGCTGTTGACATTTTGGGGAGCTTTTTGTTCTACTTTGTTACGGAATGTGACTGAACCAGAATAAAGCTAGAAAGGACCTTGGAGGTCTTCTAGTCCAACCCCCTCCTCAAACAGGAGACCCTATACCCGTGATGGCGAACCTGGACCGCCTACTGCCGCCAATAGCCTCCCATCGACCTGTGTGCTCCCACAGGGAGGGTCTCCTCGGGGTGCCGTCAGCTAAACAATGTCGGCTGGCGGCCCCCAGGGGAAGAGCCTTCTCTGTTGGGGCACCTACCCTATGGAACGAACTGTCTCTGGGGCTACGCCTTCTTCCCGACCTCCGGGCCTTTAAGTGCGAGCTCAAGACTTTTTTGTTTCAACGAGCAGGGTTGGCCTAAGAGTAATTTTTAATTGAGTTGTTTTATTTCTTGTTATTTTAATATTCGACCTTATGGTTTCAGATTTTTAAATTTCAAATATTGTGTTTTAATTTCTGCATATGTCTTTTTAACTTGGCTGTAAACCGCCCTGAGTCTTCGGAGAAGAGCGGTATAGAAATGTAAATAATAAATAAATAATAAAATAAATCCCACAGGTGGCACGCAGCACCCTCTCTGTGGGCACACGAGCAGTCACCCCAGTTCAGTTCTGCCGCACATGTGTGCATGCCTCCCACCGGCCAGCTGGTCATCGGGTCTCTGCCGCGCATAAATGGGGGCCCGCACGCATGCACGGGGGTGTGGGATGGGGCAGGGCATGTGCAGGGGGCTACACGTGCACATGCAGGGGGCATGTGGGGGGCCCACGTGCACATGCGCAGGGTGGGGCACAGAGGCGAGGACCATGCGCGCATTGCATTTTGGGGGTTTGGGCATGCGTGCTTTCGCTTTGGCCACTCAGTCCGGAAAAGGTTAGCTATCACTGCCCTATACCATTTCAGTCTTGTGGCTGTTCAGTTTTTTCTTAAAAGCCACTTATTTTATCTGCCTAGTTATTAATTCACTCACTTTATTGTTCTAATTACAAGTCTCCTGTCTTCAAATTCTTATACTAGTCACCTGATCTCTCCCAAACACATCCTAACCTTTAAAGGCTTGTATATGCACCAGAAACACTACACTATACACTGGGGGGGAAAACTATTAAGAAAATAAGTTACGACACTTTGCAAGGAGATCAACTCTCTATTCCTCATAAAAGCAGCTGCTGCTCTTTTGCTCTGTACAAATCTGAAAAAGATGCAGCTCCTTTAAAGGGCTGTTTCATCTGTGTTTTTTAATGCGATTCTTAAAGAAGCCTTTAAAAAGATGTGACTCTTTAATGAGCAGCAGAAAAATAACTGCATAAATACCCAAGCACTTCTTCTGATCATTTTCCAAGCATGCTTAACCCTACAAATAGATGGCTAAAGTGGTTAATATAAATAAAGCTAGGTTCCTTATCTTAATTTATTCCTCTATGGTTAGATATGTTTTATCCTCCAGCTCTAACCCCTTCAATTACCCAAAGCTATCTTGCTCTCTTTTGCATTTCTGCCCATAGTCCCTTGCTTGGAATTTGAAATGGCTACAAGCAATTACATATTATAAGGAAAGAGGATATTGGGCCAGACAGGTCTCCAAACTGATCAAATGGGGGCTTCCATATCTTCATAGGTGCAGTTTAATTCTTTGGAGCAGGGGTTTCTATAGTATTTACCTCAAACTGAATAGCTCCAGATGGTAATTGATAAATAAATCACTAAAACAGCCATCAAGAGCAGATCCAGAATCAATATATTGCACAAAGAATGAAGTAAGAAGAAGCTAAGAAAGAAACTGACGTATTTATACAAAGTACAATATCTTCTACAAAGGTCACAAGGAGTTCATTGGGAGTTTGGCTAAAATGAAATATGAAATATGAAAGTAATCCACCGTGACACACCAAAGTCCAATCACTGAAAGTCAATAAACGTTGGTTTAAGTGGACTGAAATGGAATTGTGCTTATCTGCTCCCTTCCTCTTCTAGTCAAATTAAACCAGTTTCTTTTGTGAAGGAGAACTGTGGTTGATGCTGGACATTTTTCATTATGCTTTATAAAAGAACAAGAGCATTGTCAATCTTGATCTAATAAGCCATCATGGTTTATTTAGCAAAGAACATTATGTCTGAATTATTATTATTTTTTAGTAAATTGCCATGATAGTCTTTCTGAAGAAAGCAAAATATGATTCTCTGATAAACCTCTAAAGCAGCTGCAATTGCTAAAAGAAATGACCAACATGTTAATTAATATTTGTTCAAATAATATGCCGGTGTTGTGATAAATGTTATTTGACTTGCAATTTTGAACAAGCTTATATCATTCGCATTTCCTAAATTAATATGCAGATTTATCTCAATTTTCTGATACAAGGCTCCATACAGTTCACAGAGAAACAATACATACCCCCAAGCATGTGTACATATACATAAATAAAATTTTCCTGTTCTTTAAACAAAGAAGAATTTGAATGGAATTGACTTGTAAAGAAAAGTATCTTTTCAATAGAAGTTGACTCCTCCTTATGATGTCACGGAGACATCTATGTAGCTTTGCTGACAACATTACAAAAGTGATTTGTCCAGTGGTGAAATCCAATTTTTTTTTACTACTGGTTCTGTGGTCATGGCTTGGTGGGCACGGTGTGGCTTGGTGGGCATGGCAGGGGAAGGATGCTGCAAAATCCCCATTCCCTCCCCACTCCTTGTGGGAGGATATTGCAAAATTTCCATTCCCACCCCACTCTGGGACCATCCAAAGGTGTTATTTGCTGGTTCTCCAAACTACTCAAAATTTCTGCTACCGGTTCTCCAGAACCTGCTGGATTTCACCCCTGGATTTGTCACTGCCTTCATCCAGAGGGTTTTTCAATTTCCCAGTTTAGTCTACAAACCTGGCTTGTAATGGTAACCAAGTAGTAACCATTTTCAACTTTTTGGTTTGGGAGACCAGCCCGTTTAGCTTTTTGAGACCAACCCAAGTGATATTTTTAGCTACGCAAAGCTGAGTTGGGCAGGGCATATCCCAATATGGTTTCCTGTGAAAGTTCATACTTATCATCCCAAAGGTGCTTTTTCCAAATGACAAAGTGGACTTTCTTGTTTTTTTTGGTTTTTTTTGAAAACGTTTCACTTCTCATCCAAGAAGCATCTTCTGTTCTTGGATGAGAAACGAAACATTTTCAAGGAGAAAAAAAACCAAGAAAGTCTTTTGGAAAAGCACCTTCGGAACAACCATGACCTGGATGGATTGAGAACCTTCACAGACATCATACTTACAGGTTCCAGGACTCCTGACTCTGGGGCTTTTCCATCCTCTTCTTCCGGTGCTTCATTCTCCTTATTGTCAATCCAGGTGGCCGTATCCTGAGCAGAACAAGTGCTAATTAGATCTGGCAAACTTGTAGATGGATAATGAAGGACATCTTCTTCTGCTCCTTCCTACAAGAAGGGAAGAATGATAGGCGCCATTACACATTATGAGTATATTCATTCAATAGTTAGTACAGCTACCCTATAAAGTAAGCATCACATTATAGATAATGATCATTTGCCAAGATTTCCCTTGGAAAAGGGAAATGCGGTAATACTGGAAAGAGGGTATTTTTCTTTTTAAAAAGTTAATTTCCATCTTTGATGCACCTGAGGAGGTCATTGGCCATGTTGAAGAATGAATTAGCTCAGGGGTCTCCAACCTTGGCAACTTTAAGACTTGTGGACTTTAACTCCCAGAATTTCTCAGCCAGCAAAACAAAGCAAAGCTGGCTGAGGAACTCTGGGAGTTGAAGTCCACAAATCTTAAAGTTGCCAAGGTTGGAGAGCCCTGAATTAGCCCATTCAAACATAAAAAAAGTCCTTGCTTAGTGACTGTTCGCAATTGTGATAAAAAAGGTAATTGTGTGACTAATTCCTGCATTTATGATATTTACACAGCAAAGCAAAACCGAAGTAAGATCATAAGCACAATCATGGTTTCACTTAGTGACTGCTTCACTTAATAATCTAATTGTTGGTCCCAGTTGTGGTCCTAAATAAGGACTACCTATAATCCTTTCATACTTGTAGGCAACCTATTTCCATAATCTCAACATTTTGTTGTAAGCTAGGTGAGATGGGCACCACATAAATTTCATAAATAAGCAACAGCTTCCTGTCAAAATAATTGCTTTTCATATAATTGCCATGGAGTAGATTTCCAGCCACCCACTTTGCTATTTCTAAAATATTTTAGCTGGTTTTATAAATAGGTTTTTTTGGGGGGAAAGTTACTCTAGGATAAGGGAATTGAAAGACTGCATCTGAAGGAGTGGATATCTTAACTAGAGGGAAACCATTGTTTCCAGTATTACTAGCCAAACATTCACAGCTCTTTTCCAATCAGTAAATTCACCATACAGTATGACTGAGAATTGTCTTTTCCATGGATTCCATTTGACAAATGCCATTCAGAGTCAACAGCTGATTCTCCAAGTGATGGGAGTTCACGAACCAAACGTGTTTGGGCAAAATACACTTTGGTTTCCCTTGCAAAAATGGATGTCACACTGCTTTTAATTAAGTTTACTTAGCTTTGCGCTTTTATTGCACAACTGACATAGAACTGATAAAATCCATATTGTTACCCATCCCAGTTGCAATAATAAAAGAAACGTATGCTTTTAGTTCACATAAAACATGTTTTGGCAGAGCTACTTCCTCCAAGATTTTAAGTCAGCTCCACAGAAGGTGTAAGTGCAGGAAGAATTTATGGAAAGATGGAGCAATTTGGCAATGAGCCAAACTCCATCAACTAAGAACAAGCTTACTGACAGCCATTCTAAATGGCTTTAACTGATACCAATCAGAGAGAAAAGCAAGGTGTTGCCAAATATGTTGGATAGTTAATAATTCCAACTGTTGCTGAAGTCACTTTAGTTTTGCACACCTTAAGACTTGTTCCACTAAACATGAATGCAATTGGATAATTGTTCAATTATAGGACTAGAATTTAAATTTATAGAGTCATCTATAGAGGCTCTCCAAACTTGACAACTTCAAGACATGGCTGGCTAAAGTATTCTGGGAGTTAAAGTTCAGAAGTCTTAAAGTTGCCAAGGTTAGAAACTCATGATCTACAATACATATCAGTTCTGAAAATGTACTCGAACAACTGAAATTATTTTTATTGTCTGTTTCAAGGATTGGGAATCTTTGACTTTCTAGCTGTTTTTGAACTATAGTTATCATCATTCCTGATAATCAGCCAACCTGATGTAAGAGGTCAACAATAGCTATCTGCTGGTTTCCCATTCCCTGAGTTGTCTCATCACAAGATAGTAAGCACCTTCTCAGAAAGTCATAGTAGGATTCAATCAATCCTACATATGGCATGATATGGTTGATCAGATGCCTACAGAACAGGGAAATGGAGCTTCGACCTGGCTAAAGATTGAACCAGATTTCTATGTCATGTTGAAGATGAACTCAAAATGCCTGGACTTATTGGAAGTTTCAGAATTTTTTAAAAAATAAAATGGATGCTTTAAACATCTGCAAGGTTTTAAAGCTTCCACTTTACTCTACAGTATGATATCCTGATTTTAAAAAGTGGTCTTATTCCACCTGCTGCCAACTCCAATTCCCAGTTGATTCTCTCCCTAGTTTTAATAGCCCTTCATAGAAAGAAAAAGTTTTCCAAGTCCAGAACTAATTGACCAAATCCTCTCGTAAGGTAGACTCATAAAGTTGATGTCCATCCAGTCATTCTCTTCTTCTTAGTCAGTTTTGCATTTTCAACTCAAAGCTCAAAGGTGGTGAGAACATTTTATGAAAAGAATCTTGCAATTTTCTATGCTTTCTTCAACATATGAAACCATATAAATAAAATTACTTACCCTGCTTGCCACTACTAGGTACACAAGGCCTTCAGCTGACCGAAGTAAAGCAACAGCATCTTGATGGGACAGACCAACCAAAGACTGGCCATTGATCATTAGAAGCTCATCACCCGCCTTCAGCCTGCCATCTCTAAGCAAACAAAGAACAAAACAGACTTTATACCATCCAAAAAAAAAACCTGCCTCGTGTGCTTAGTTTCTTCAGACTTAAAAGAGGACTTGACAAGCTGGAAAACCCAAGATGATATCAGAGTAACAGTAACAGAGTTGGAAGGGACCTTGGAGGTCATCTAGTCCAACCCCCTGCTCAGGCAGGAGACCTATACTAGGGATTCAAACCGCCAACCTTTCTGATCGACAAACTCAGCGTCTTATCCACTGAGCCAAAATATTCCTTAGTAAATGTTTACCTCCACCCCAAGATTAAGAAATGGACAAATAAGCGGCCATGCTTGATCTGGAAAACCTGACTCCTCCATCCCATCCTCTTCAGAGGGAAATTTCAAGGTGAACATCAGAGGCTGTGTCTGCATTTTGTTAATAATGAATATTCAACTCCATGTTTACTTAACACTTTCCTCTGGAGAGTCTCAGAGTGCTTTATAAACTCGAACAGCATCACTAGTAAGTAGGTCAGCTCTACCACTGAATTTTTACTCATTTGTTCTGGAGTAGTTAACTCTGCATGGACTCATTCTGGTCCTAGCACTCAATCCTTCCCAGCAGTACGTATTGCGATGCTATTCTTAATGGTCAAGTCCCTTTAAGCATTTATTTATTTATTTATTTTAGTCAGTGGAAACGTCCACTCCGTGCTAAGGCGCCTAAGCTTGAGAATTTGATCTAATTTCTCATTTGGGAAAGGAAATCCCACAATTCACTGCCAGAAACTGATGTCTGAAACAAAAGCAAGCAAACAAACAAAAAACTTCTTCCCAAGAGAATTCTTTAAGACAAGAATTCTCACGTATCACTTTTCTTTTAAGAATTTGCCTTTAAGGTTTAGTACTTAAAAGTCAGATTGCACCCCACCCAACATGGATTGTATTTTCAATACTTTGATGCACCTAGTTGGCTAATACCAAGACTCCCCACCCTCCTGGACATGGGCAGTCTACAACTCCACAAAGCTACAACTTTGTAAAATGTCAGCATTTTTTCTTTCTTTCTTTCTTGCATGGTTTTGGGCTTGGAGGCAGAACTACCGGTAGTTAATGACCTTGAAATCTAAGTCAGGTCATATTAAGTTAAGCCTGGAAAAACTCTTCATAGCCGCTCTATAATAAGTATCTACTTTATACCTACTGGTGCTCATACAGATAACACATACAATACTCCCTGGTGATCTATATTCCTTTTCCAGTACTAATGAAAGTTTTATCGCAGGCCAGACAGATTACATGCAGTAAATTGTGCTATAAAAGATTGGCTTGCTTTCTTTTCTTTCTTTCTTTTTTTTAATCTTACAAATTCTTCCATTCTGCAGAAAGAGGCAGAATGCTGATTCCTAATGCTGGGAGTGAGATTGTATTTGCCACAAGACAAATTGAGTTGAAGAAGGAAACACTTAGTCACTGTAGTTGTAGTAGTATTTTGGATTTAGATTTGCAGAAGGTCCTGGCCCAGGTGCATATTGCTGCCTTTCCCAACTTGGCTTGGAACTATGGGAATTATACTCTAAGGCAGGGGTCTGCAACCTGCGGATCTGGAGGCTCTTTCATCCCTCTGCTGAGGCTCCCTATCACTCAAAATATGCGTCACAATCACCAATGTGCACAACACCCGCCTGCATGTCATTTATTGCCTGTGCGACACCCGCCTGCACATCATTTACGACCCATCTATTTTTTTTTTCGGAGTTCAAAACATTTTTGTTGCATATGCAGAAATAAAAATGTGTTTTCTCCATAGCAGGTCATTGATTTCATAAATGCAACACGCTATTGTTTTTTTTATACATAGCATAAAGGTAAAAAAAATGATCTATGCAGTATTATCTTCATTTTAGAGGTCAAAAGGTTTTTGTGGCTCCTGGTGTTTTCTCTAGGAAATGCTCTTTGAGTGTTTAGATTGCTGACTCCTGGTCTAGGGGTGTGAAATTGGCAGCCCGTGATCCGGATGCGTTGTGTAGGCCACACCCACCCCAGCTCCGCGGAGGGAAAAAAATTGTGATACGTCATGTGACAGCAACACTATGCTGCAAGTTTGACACCTGTAGTCTGGTGCAATGGGAGGATAAGAAATTGGTGAAGGCAGGCTGGCTTAGTCTTTGAAAAACACCAGTGTGATATCCAAGTTGTGCAATCACAACAGAGATTTTTTTTTCTGTGAAATAAGTTGCCTCTGTCCTTCATTCAACTGACAGATCTCCAAAACAGCTTTTCCTTTAATTCCTCTAATCAAAATAATTCTGCTGAGAAATAAAAAGATCCAGTTACCCTGCAGATACCTTGGTTCCATCCATGTTCAAGAATGCATAGATTTAAAAACAAATGTGTACAATTATCTGTGGCAGGTTAAAAAAAATGAATACACATAGTCCCCAACTTACAACCATTCATTTAGTGACCGTTCAAAGTTACAATGGCACTAGAAAAAAAATGAACGTTTTTCACAGTTATGAGCATTACAGCATCCCCATGATCACATGATCAAAGTTTGGACACTTAGCAACTGGCATGTACTTATGACGGTTGCAGTATCTCAGGGCCATGGGATCACCTTTTGTGATCTTCTGACAAGCAAATTCAATGAGAAGCCAAATTCATTTAACAATCATGTTGTTAATCGCAAAACAACTGTACTGATTCACTCAACAATTGTGGTTTTTTAAAAAAAGGTCATAAAATGGGGCAAAATTTACTTAGCGATGTCTCACTTAGCAACGGAAATTTTGGGCTCGGTTGTAGTTGTAAGTCAAGAACTAGTTGTATGTAGCAATTAGCATTGTCCTTCTAACATATTTGAAGTCTTAAACTTTCCAGAAGCAGCCTGTTCAAAACTGTTCAGTTTTCTCTACCTTTATATGTATCACTAGTAAAGCAATCTACGTAGAGGATTCAAGAACCTAAGGGTGGTGGGTGGATGGGGAGAGAAGGATCATTTACCTTGAATCTGCCACAGGCAGGAGGACACCCCATCAAAAGGATTTTATCCCTTAGCAGGTTTTGTTTTGAGAACAAAGCACGTTCATAATTTTACTTCCTTATTTTTCAAGTCTTACATTTAGTATTCTTGCTAAATCTCTAGATACAGAGAACTGTTTCTCTGAGGGTTATAACAACAAGAACAAGCATGCTTTTTTCCCCCTTTCTACCAATAAGCTACTCGGGGTTACTGGGACACCTTAGGAAAAAAATATTTCTGAGAAGAAAAGCTTAGGAAATATTTTTAGCAAGGAGTTCTTGTGGGAATGCAAAAACAAAAACAAATGCAACATGATAAATCCAGAAGATTGAGCAAAGGGGTCCCTTCACCACCAAGCATGCCAAATGTTTCTGGCAACAAGGGGGACAGGACATTCTTGTCAGTAAAATGTAATGGTAATAAAATTATAACAATACATCACTCCTTCCTTCTCAGTCATCCAGGTCATGGTTATCCCAAAGGTGCTTTTTCAGGAAGCAACTGGACTTTCTTATTGTTTGTTTGTTTTCTTTTGAAGATGTTTCGTTTCTCATCTGAGAAGCTTCTTCATCTCTGACTGGATTCATTCCCCATTCCCCACTATCCTGTCAGAGATGAAGAAGCTTCTCGGATGAGAAGCCAAACGTCTTCAAAAGAAAAAAAAACCCAAGAAACTCAAGGTGCCTTCTGAAAAAGCAACTTTGGGACAGTCCCTCCCTCCCCTTCCCTCCTTCCTCCCGCCCTTCCATACAGTTTTCTCAGCAAGATTTTGGAAGTGGCTCGCCATGGCCTTCTTCCTTGGGTTGAGAGAAAATGGCTGGCTTGAGGTCTTCTAACTCGGGGTCTCCAACCTTGGCAACTTTAAGACTTGTGGACTTCAACACCCAGAGATCCTCAGCCAGCAAAGCTGTCAAGGTTGGAGACCCTGTTCTAAGTGGCTTTGATGCCTAAGGCCACACTAAACTCAAAGTCTCCCAGTTTATTTGCTGATTGCTGTTGTTATATGTTGGATTTTAATACTGAAAGTTACTTTGAGAACCAATCCCGGCCAAGAAGCAAGTCTAAATCAAATAATGTACACATGATATCGGGGTTTGTTGTCCTTGAGCTTTTGATCCCCAGGTGTATCTAATTAAAAGCTGGGACAGACAGACAGACTTGCATTAAAAGACCTCCACAACAAGTGCTACCTGTGAGCTGATCCACCTTCTTCCACTCGGGCAATTATGATGGCATGAGGGGAGCGTTTGGATCCACGGCCTCCAGTGATCTGGATTCCCAGCCCGTCGGTTCCCTTCATCATGGTCATCTTCCATATCCGACAGCCTTCTCTCTGGGAGGAGACATTGAAGAGAGCCCCTGGAGTGTTATTGGCAGTAAATTGGTGGGAAATTCTTTTAACTGCATTTATCTATGGAGATTTTCAGTCATCCAGGACATGGCTGACTGAAGGTTGCTTTTTCAAGAGGCAACTAGACTTCCTTTGCTTTTTTTCCTTGAAGGCGTTTCGCTTCTCATCCAAGAAGCGTCTTCAGTTCTGACTGGAATTTTTTCAGTCAGAACTGAAGAAGCATCTTGGATGAGAAGCGAAACGTCTTCAAGGGAAAAAACAAAGGAAGTCCAGTTGCCTCTTGAAAAAGCACTTTTCGGTCTAAGTGAATCTCTTTTCTCCTGGTTGAGAGCTAGCTTTTGCAACAAGAGTAGAATGGAATGGGATGGAATGGGATGGAATGGAATGGAATGGAATGGAATGCAATAGAATGCAATAGAATAGAATAGAATAGAATAGAATAGAATAGAATAGAATAGAATAGAATAGAATAGATTTTTTTAATTGGCCAAGTGTGATTGGACACCCAAGGAATTTGTCTTGGTGCATATGCTCTCAGTGTACATAAAAGAAAAGATACCTTCATCAAGGTACAACACTTATAACTCTTAATGATAGTCATAGGGTACAAATTTAACACTTAATTATACAACACGATGAATAGAATAGAATAGAATAGAATAGAATAGAATAGAATAGAATAGAATAGAATAACAGAGTTGGAAGGGACCTTGGAGGTCTTCTAGTCCAACCCCCTGCTTAGGCAGGACACCCTACACCACTTCAGGCAAATGGTTATCCAACATCTTCTTAAAAACTTCCAGTATTGGAGAATTCACAACTTCTGCAGGAAAGTTGTTCCACTGATTAATTGTTCTAATTGATGGGAAATATCTCCTTAGTTCTAAATTGCCTCTCTCCTTGATGAGTTTCCACCCATTGCTTCTTGTCCTGCCCTCAGGTGATTTGGAGAAGAAAGGTCACAAAGATGCAAGTTTAACTTCCTCCTTGTCAGCCAAGGAAAGCCCCGTTAAAATCAATAAATCTGATGGCATCTGCTCAATGTCACAAAGCAAAAAAACAACAACAACAAAAAATCACAAAACAGCAGCAAATTGTTTTCTCTGAGGGTCTTAACTAATGTTTTAGGTCAAAAGCTGTGTATCCTTGGTTTATATAGCAACCCAGGGAATTCCAAAGAAAGTATTAAGGTATCTGATGTGGGAGCTTCCTGTTGGGTTTGCGAGACCAATAGGATTCAAATGTTTTCCCGCTGGAATTTCCCGCTGGGATTTCCCACCAATGGGATCATACACAACACTTCCCAATTCACGAAGTTAGTATTTGGTTTTTTTCTGTCTGTCTGCTATCTTCATTCAAAAGTGATTGATACTAGCTGGGCCTGGAGCCATAAAGAGACCTAGAGCCATAAAGAGACCTACCACAGTCATAATACAACACAGCTCCGTCCTTGAACAGTAGGTTTTTCTATTGTAAACAACACTCTTTACTCACAAATATACAGGTAGTCCTTGACTTACAACTGAGACTGGCACTCCTGTCAGTAAGTGATGGACTCATTAAGTGAGTCTCTTTTTGCTGTGGTCCTTAAGTGAGCCACATCATCATTAAGCGAATCTGACTTTCCCCATTGACTTTTTTTGTCAAAAGCCTGCTAGGAAGTCACAAAAAGTGATCACGTGACTCCAGGACACCGCAACCATAGTAAAGACTTGCCAGGTGCCAAAATTCCCAATTTTTGATTATGTGACCACAGGGACACTGTAATTGAAATAGGACAACTCGACCTGCCTCAGTCAACTCGCAGCAGGACAAATTGCCATGGCCAACTAATCGCTGGACAATCCAAGGCAGAATAACTCAAGAGAGGGGCAAGCAGAAATGCCCTTCACAGAGTCTAATTTGAGAAGATTAAATTAGGTGTCACTAATTAGCAAGATACTTTAAGACACCACTGCAATTCATCTCTCTCCCCCACTCTCTCTCCCTCTCCCTCCCTCCCTCTCTCTCCCTTTCTCTCCCTCCCTCCCTCTCTCTCCCTCTCCTTCCCCCCTCTCCCCCTCCCTCCCTCTCTCTCTCTCCCTTTCTCTCCCTCCCTCTCTCCCTCTCCCTTTCCTTCCCCCCTCTTCCCCCTCCCTCCTTCTCTCTCTCTCTGTCTCTCCCTCACTCTCTCTCCCTCCCTCCCTCCCTCACTCTCTCTTCCTCTCTCTCTCTCCTGTATTGAATTGTCCAATTAGCTGGGGCGACTCGGATGGGACAAGGTATAAGTGCTAGGACCAGTTGTATGTCACATTTTTCAGCATTGTCATAACTTTGAATAGTTATTAAACAAACCGCTGTAGGTCATGGACTACCTGTATAACAATGGCATGAAAGGTTTTTCCTAATGGCTCAACTAAGGAAGAAAACAATCCACAAAGATGCAGTCGTGCATACATTTTTTTAAAAAAAACCCTCTCTCCACCAACCCACACCTGAGAGATTTACTACAAAAATATGTGCGCAGACTTTCCAAACGGAATTCAGCAGGAAACACGCATTACATCCGGAATGTTCTAAAGCAGGGGTCTCCAACCTTGGTCCCTTTAAGACTTGTGGACTTCCACTCCCATGACCTACAGCGGTTTGTTTAATAAGCTTTGCTGGCTGAGGGACTCTGGGAGTGGAAGTCCACAAGTCTTAAAGGGACCAAGGTTGGAGACCCCTGTTCTAAAGTGATCCACTTTAGGCCTTAGAAATCCCCACATATTCCTGGCTCTGAGCCCAGCATGCGCTGGTGAAAAGAAGAACACCTTGATTCCTGATTTCGTTTTTCTTGGCATTTCCTTTCGCACTGAAAAAGAGACTACAGTATGCTTGGAATGCTTGAAAGAGGGTGGGTTATTGGTGGGAAGAGAGGCAGAGGGTTTTTCCACATCTGGCAGAGGGTTTTTCTCAGTAACAGCACAACAGTTGCTTCATAACTTCCTTGTTAGCAATGTTTTGCCAGCAACGGGCCCCAAAGACTTAGCCTAATATTGTTTTAGGAGGAAGAGCGATACGTTTGCGGTAATTGAACAGATCAGTTTGCAGATGATAAAGATGTCATTCCAGAGCTAGAAAGCCTTTTCTTCCCCTTTTTTAAAGGTTTTCCACTATTCAGGGCAAATTAATCAAAATGCTGACGCTTATTATATTGCATTCCAGCTCCTTTTTATCCGCTCCCACTGATATTCATACACTCTACTGAACCAAACAGACGTAACAGAATTACAGTACTATTAATGATAAGTGTCATTTATCACACGCCACGCTGTTTCTATATTACATCTGCTTCATAGAACCCATTATTATGTAAATCAAGAAACTGGCACGGATGGAAGGGAATATTTGGAACTCAGGGTTGAGTTGTAGAGTCCTTGGTGCTCCCTGAGGTTGGCTGTTTTCTTGCAGACATTTCGTTACCAAACTACGTCACATCATCAGTGCTAGAGGAGAGCAGGGTTTGTTAGGCTGTTGTTTACTGTTAGCTAATTTGGCTTTTGTAGTGAAATAAAGCTATTTCTTCCCATGGCATTCCACTTCTTCACTGGGTGGAAAAGAAGATAGAGAACTAGAGACTATGAAGAAGCTATCCTTTTTATCCTTTCCAGTTCGGTAGGAAGTTAAAACCCACCCCTCGCCTAGAAAAATGAAAATTTTAGTAAATATTAAAAGGGCAGAATGTTTCCCCTAAAAGGGAGGCAGAAACTCAGCCCCCACACCTTTGTCAATGGGCCATTAAGGTCTGAGCCAGTCTATTCTACATAACAAAGATCTACCGCCTTCAAGCAGAGCCATAGTGGGAATTGCCCAAAGCCTTTTCATTATATCATCACCCAGCAAGAGTCAACCAAGCTTGAGACTCAAGACAACCTACAGAGTTGCCCCTGCATGGTCCCATGGGAGTCTGACAACTAATCAGAATACAAGCTCAAATTCAAAAGCCCAGAGAGGGTATGAAACTCAGGCACTCTCAGCATCGCTTCCCCCTTTTTTTTGCTTCACCCAAGATCTTCAAGGCATGTGATCCAGTGGTGGGATTCACCTGGTTCTGTCCGGTTAGGGAGAACTGGTAGTGGTGACTGTGCGAGGCTCCGCCCACCCTCCCGGACGTAATGCGCAAGCAAAGAGCATGCACGGAAGGCCATGAGCATGCGCAGAGGTGGCGAGTGCAAGCGAAGCACATTACGTCCCATCCGCTCACATTTGCAAACCGATAGAGAAGGTGTTGTGATCCAGGCCCAAGTAGGTAGTAATAAACTTAGTCCGTGGAAAAACAAACTTTATTCGAACAGCTGGGAATTACTTCATTCCCAGCATCATTCAACTCAAAGTAAAACAAATGCCTCCCAACACAAATTCCTCAGTTATCTCACAAACCTTAGTCCAATTAGGCAAACTGCCAAAGGCCCTTCCTGGCAAACGTCCAGAAGCCACAAAAACGAAGACGTATACGAAGCAGAAGCAGAAGCAGAAGATGCAGCTACAACGCTGTTTTCTGGCAAAGCTGAAATGCCGGTGCTGGTCTGTTTTAAGCCTTATGGGAGGGGCCAATCATCTCTTGGCCCTACTCTCTGCTTGAGTTGCTCTTGCCTTCTGGCAGCTCTTCTCATACGTGCATTAGGAACAGGCTCCTTCTGTTCCTCTGCCTCACTACTATCAGTCTCTGGAGGCTCTGGAGTCCGCACCTCACTTCCCAATGGCCCTGGCCTCACCTCAGCCTCATCACTGTCCGACTCCGTTGCCAGCTCCGTAGGCTGCTGACGGACCACAACAGAAGGTAAGTGAATCCCACCTCTGATGTGGTCCTCTCCACCATTAAACCAGGTTTTCAAGCAGTCTCCATGTTTCCAGTGTCTTTCTCCCCACTTGGAATTGAACCCAGATGGACATTTCTTCCAACAGTTCAACAAAAAGTTTGAAAGAAATTATACAAAGGAGAGCTCAGAAGTCTATTTGTCCCATGGCACAGGGTGTCGAACTCATGGCATGTGGGCCGGATGCATCACGCGCTGGCTGCGCCCACCCCCGGTTTAGCGAAGGCGGGGGGGAAGATGTAATAGCCAAGTGACGACGTGTCATCGCGAGTTTGACACCCCTGCCATGGCAGGATAATTCTTGCCAAACTGAACAGAGCAGGATCAAAGGTGATACAGTAAGAGAAATTGGGAAAAGTTGGGGAGTTGGAGAGAGGCTGTAAAGAAAACCCAGATTTCTTGATGATCTGCGGCAGAGCTAGGATAAGGATGGTAACTCCGTCCTATTGTTCCTTGATCACTCATTGGTTTTCAAGACCATCAACCAAGGTATCCTTTTAAACGGCTTTTGGTGGCAGGGGGAAGGAGGCACTGTTTTATAGGTTCTCTCCTTCCTCTGCCTGGTTTCTTTCTTTCTTTCTTTTAATCAATTTTTATTGATTTCCCCCCCCTCACCCGCCCCCACATGTTTTATGAAGAGAGTATTGGCTATATCATATCTTATACCACTTATCATATTCAAATACATTTTACTTAGTTACAATTGCTGCCAAAATGTTCTTTTTCCACATTTTTAACCATATCTTAATATTTCTATGCTTGTTTATATAAACCACATCTTCTTTCGCCCTCAGGTTCTAATTTCTCCATTTTTACTGATATATATTCTCTTTTATTATTTTTTTAGATTATTCAGTTTTTATCCTGATATGTTCAAACATGGGTTGCCTTTCTTCCATTTCATCTTTTTTGTTTTACAGCAGTCTTTCTTCTCTTTCTCTTTCTTCTCCCTCCCTTCTTTTATCCTTCCTACTTTCTTCCCTCCTCTCCTACTCCTTCTCTACTTCCCCTTCCTTTCTCCCCCTCCTCTTTTCTTCTTTTCTATCTAACCTTCTCTCCTACTCTTATTTCCCCTCCCTTTCTTCCTCCCCTCTTCCCTTTCTTCTTTTCTATCTAACCTTCTCTCCTACTCTTATTTCCCCTCCCTTTCTTCCTCCCCTCTTCCCTTTCTTCTCTTTCTCTCTCTCCTCTCCCTTTCTTCCATCTCTCTACTCCTTCTTGTCTCTCTCTATTGCTGTATTCATTTTCAATTCAATATTTTTCACTATGGTGTCCAGACAACCCCGGTTTTTTCTCCATTTATTGAATGTGTTTCTCAGAATTCCCCTCATATTAATTATTAACAATGTATTTCAACTTGTTCCATTTTTAACCTTACAAACTTTTAGTTAGTTCAACCTTCCACCTCTGGCTGGTTTCAACTGAAGTTCACAGACATGGGGTGAGTTCACCCATGGCTCCTTTTTTGTGGAGGGCTACAGAATTCGCCCCTCTCTCCCTGTCTATGTGCAACTTACCACCATTCATTTAAAAGCCATTCAAAAATCTGTAGCTTCTTTGAACAAATAGGCAAATTTATCACTTTCCTGCTTTCAGAAGTATGGGGAATTGTTACTATCAGGGAACAAGCCAGGATATGAAGCCATATTGTTCTGTCCCCCTTCGCCTCTGTCGGAGCGATGGCTTAATTAGCCGGCACTATCAGCTCTGGCAGCAAAATAGCAAGCGTCTGCCAACTGTCTCTGTTATCTCCCTCAACGCCAATAAGTCACCCAGGAACAAACTTCAGCTCTTAGTTAAGCAGTTAATTTGCCTGCTACAAAGAGGCACAGCAGCTCTTGCTGCCTTTATATCCTGTGGGGTGTGGCTCCATGACTCAGCACTTCCTAGGCCTGCCCCACCCCTGCTTCTGTTGTTCCCGCCTCTCCTGCCTACGAAACCTAGGGTCCAGCCAGGCCTGATTGCCATCAGCTGGGTCTGAAGGCGTGGCCTGGGGGGGAAAGAGTCAGGGGACAGAGGCCTCGTTATCTCTTCCACCTGGCCTGCCTCTGGCTCCTGGAGCTGAGCCAGGGAAACCGGTGCTCCAGAGATAAGTCCTGCCAGCTCTTCCCTCTCACTTTCCAAGTCACTTTCTGCCAGGAGGCTGGGCTGGGGGGGCGGGGGCACAGACACAACATGCATAGACTGAGCTTCGCATAATATCCTGGTTTATTCTAAGTGATTGCTGCAACTCCACAGAGGCGGTACTGAACTATCTGAATCAATAGCCCCCACTCAGTCTAGGGCAAATGCTTAACTTTGGATGGATGCCCCCCACTTGTTTCTGAACTTCCCTTCTGTTTGCATCACTTAAAGAGATCTAGATGAAATTTGCATTTAAAAGAGGCATAAATGTCTCTATGCATATGCTACAAAGACAATTAGGCTGGAGCTGGAATGTAATTTTCTGTCTCATTATGTGTGAAAAATGGGTTATCTATCTTATACAACAGGCCCCAAATGAGAATAGCATTTTAGAAAAAAAAAATCATGTTGCTTCTAGGAGTTATCTGCCTGCGTCAGGAAAGCCTTGGCTATGAAAAAGATGCATTTATATTGGGAGCAATCTATATCTTGAACTGCAAGTCTAAACTGCAGTTGCAAAACTGCAACTTTTGAGAGACAGATCAAGATTGTGCCCCCCCCCCCGCAAAAAAAAAACCTGGGTTGTACCCTCGATCGGACAGGATGCTTAAATTCTTTGCTTTTCGTACATACTCCAGCTTCATCATTAATGAATCAAAAAGGAAGATTGTTTGCTCATTTCCACAAGCAAAAACAGAGCTTATGTTGTTATTTGCAATTCAATAAGGTCCAAAAAACAAACAAACCACCTCTACAGAAGCAATGGGAATTGATCTGAAGAAATCCTTGGCAACATAAAATTGGCAGTGTGTAAAGTTTATTCATTTGGACAGCCTTCATTAAGCTTCCCCCCATTGCCCCCCTTATTTTTTATATTTTGTAAGACAAGTCTGAACAGTATTTAAATTGTAAAGATGGCATATTTTGAATGAATGAATAAAACAAACAAACAAATAAGTAAGTAAGTAAGTAAGTAAGTAAGTAAGTAAGTAAGTAAGTAAGTAAATAAGAGTTTTTGATGAAAGTGCAGAGATGCCCAATTTACATAAATTGTGCCTTATCTATGGAGCTTTGGGTAGGAGCTCTGCATTAACTCTAGCAAATTTTAACTATGATTTATGAAAGTGAGTTGCTGCAACAACTCTCACATTATAGAGTGCAGATATAACAATACCGTTCCTGTCCTACTGTTGCTTCATGCTTATGCTTAGGTATGGTGTTATGACAAATAAATAAATAAATAAATAAAATAAAATAAATAAACTATGGTTAACCGAAACAGAAATGAAAGCTTTCAATTTCTTCTTCTGGCAGAAGGTAGTGGAACTGTTTGGGGAAAATTAAGCTGATCGCCATCCTGACCATACATGTTTTCTTTTGGAAGGATAAATTCAGCAAAGACCGGTCATGAAGCTGGTTAGACCAGGGTCTCTTCCTGCCCTCCTACGCTGGACAACTGACAACTGACAATAACTATCTGGCAAGGAGAACCTCAAGAAGAATGAGTGCCAGTTTTAGGTTTGGTTAGTCTAAAAAAAAAGAAGAATTAGGGGTGACATGATAGCAGTATTCCACTTTTGAGGGGCTGCCACAAAGAAGGAGGAATCAAGCTATTCTCCAAAGCTCCGGAGGGCAAGACAAGAAACAATAGTTGGAAACTAATCAAAGAGAGAAGCAATCTGGAATTCAGGAGAAACTTCCTAACAGTGAGGACAATTAACCAATGGAACACCTTGTCTCCAGAAATCGCGGATGTTCCATCACTGGAGGTTTTTAAGAAGAGACTGGACCAGTGATGGCTAACCATTTCCGGACCGAGTGCCCAAAGTGCTCACACAAATGAGCGCATGCAGGGCCCCCCCACGTGCCCTGCCCCCCCCCACATGCACACACAGCCCCCTCAAAATGCCCCGCCCCCACATATGCACACACGCCCATGCACCACCTGCCCCCCGCCCTCCCCTGCGAATGTGCGGCAGAGAACCGAAGACCAGCTGGCTGGTGGGAGGCAGGCATGCATGCACAGTGGAGCTGAACTGGGGCAACGGCTAGCGTGCCCACAGAGAGGGTGCTGCGTGCCATAAGTTTGTCATCATGGGACTAGACAGTCACCTGTCTGAAAAGGTATAGGGTCTCCTGCCTAAGCAGGGGGTTGGACTAGAAGACCTCCAAGGTCCCTTCCAACTCTGCTATTCTATTCTATTCTATTCTATTCTGTTCTATTCTATTCTATTCTATTCTATTCTATTCTATTCTATTCATCAGCAACCTTCTTGCCAAATATGATTCTCCTCGTCCGGTCCAAACTTTGCAAGAGGACCTGATGAAGATTTCACTCAGGATAAATAGCTGGTCTTTTCAGAAAACTCTCATCTGGAGATACAGTTGTCTTCTGATCCTCTTTGCATTTCACAAGGCATTAAAGACCATATTGGTCATTAATGCCTTTATGTTGTGATGATTACAAGCAACTACTCCTGTAATCTTTTTCGTTATTTTATTTGTGCAGCACCTGACTTTATGTTCCTTGCTTTGATGTACACTACTTAGAATTGGTTATGATTACAGCAGTTTAAAATATTATAAATTAATTATATAAATCAATACAGTGGGAAAGAAACGGCTGAAGAATAGCGCTACCTCTTGACCTCGTTAACTCTTTACACAGAGACTGGATTGGCATACTGTGTAAATATCATGTGTTTCTTGTAACTTGGTTTTTGTGTTAATCCAGCACTTGTGGTTACTAACACTGTTGTTTCATGTAATAATCTGTTGCATGAAGCCAATTATAACTTGTTACGCAAATCTTGGTTTAGTGAGAAATGTAATCCCAATCAATGATGGATCAATTGCAACCGCTATAAATTACACTCTGTTTCATTTGGACTCTGTATATTGTGTAAACCCAATTATAAGGAGCTTATAAATGAAGTTTTTATGGCTTAGTGTATACTTAGCCAAGTGTAGTTTATTCAGGAAAGCACAATTAAATAAACCATGGCTTAGAATACTATACGAATCCAGTCAGACTGCTAGAATATTCAGCCCAATTTATCTGCTGACAAGCTTGTTGCCAAGATCTCTCCAAAGCAGATAGCTTACAAACATGCTACGGAGATGAGATTTTCCCTCTGCTGAAGCAGATACAGCCTCGTAAACAACGTGGAAAGGAGTCAAATTTGATTCCCTTTGCAGAGGAAAAGCAAAATATAAGTAATCTTTGGCTTACAACGACAGTTGGGACCAGTATTGCCATCACAACGTCATGTAACCACGTTGCTTAGCAACGACAATTCTATAAACCCCCAGTTCTCATCATTAAGCAAGGACTGCACACGTTGTTAAGTGAGGACCTGATAGGACCGCTGTTTCCAACCTTCCCTGTGGGTTTCCCTATTGACTTTGCTTGTAGGAACCTGACAGAAATCACAATTTGGGGACTGTGGGGATATTGTGTGCATAAGAGCACAAATGTGCGTCTACCGTTCCTGTCCTATTGTTTCTTCCCCTATATATATATATGCTTATACTACCTTGCTTCTCCTCATATATATGTTTATATATTATATAATCTTTTGTGTTATGCTTGTTATGCTTGTGTATATTGTTATGACAAAATTAAATAAATGAATAAAATAAAAATAAATATTGCCATGGCTGGAATTATGAGGCCCCATCATAAGTACCATTTTTTTCAGCACCGAGGTAACAAAGAATTTCGAACTTTGCTGAACGAATGTTCGTAACCCGATAAGTTCCTGTATTATTTCTCCGTTATAAAACAACCTAAAAAGATTGCTAAAAAGATATTTTTTTAATTTATCATTTATTTACATCCCATCTTTATTTTTTATAAATAACTCAATGCGCCAAACGTATCAAACACACCTTCCACTTATTATATACCTTGTATTCAAGTTGCGAGTTAAGATAATGCAATATTTGATTTAGTGTGAATTGTAAATTGATACCAGATAAAGTTTAATTGACTCAAAATGCAGTTAATGAGATGTACCCAGTTGTGGTTGGGATTTCAGATGCTGCTAGTCTTCATGTGTGGAAAATGGAAGGAAAAAAATCAGAGGAAAACAATAAAAATTTTTAGATGTTCATTATAACATTAGAGAAAAAATTTGATACAACTGAACAACATGAATGTGGTCATAGCAACACTAAATTAGGCAAGATGCTGAAATAACTTGAATTTACAGTAGGATTTTTTTCATTTTTATTTTGCTTCGCCCTCTGACTTTATTAACCAAAAATTTAAACTATAACTACATTCTTTTTCTCCTTAACTGTAATGTTTCATTAATATAGATATAAAAATTATGTTTAAAATTTTTTATTGCCTATTTCCATCAAGCTGGAACCAACTACTCTATTTTCCATAGAAATGTTACTTCAGGTGTTTTGAATTCAAATATTGCGGCCATTTCATAGGATTCATTAAGCACACTAATTGAGACCTATCTGTAGTGACCACAGTAGAGCTGAATGTGATTATGATTTTAGCACAAAACTGAGAAGCAGGTATGGAAGGAATCTTATGGCTGCATATAAAACAAGAGCTTAGCTAATTTGTAATATGGGGCACCAAAAAACGATTAGATGATAAATAACTCTGCAACTTCAAATCTGAAGATTTGCCAGAGGCATCTGCAATTATTCTGTGAACGAAAGTATGAATTTAGCCTTTAAGTTCAATCAAACAATCCATTATTCATTCCAGAATATAGGAATAAGGAAATAAACCAATTGTGGCTGTACACAATTTGGGGCAATCATTAAAAGGATCACAACTTTACACCCATGCTCAGATCAATGATTGGTGTTATTGCTTCCCTTCCTTTCTGAAAAAGATATTAAAAGATTTTTAATGCGATGGTATACTTTTCAATATACTTTTACAGAAACCACTCTGAACACCGGGAGGAAAAAATGAAGAGGGCATAAGAATAAAGTTTATTTTTTTATAGTTATTACAATTCCTGCCAAAAACTATAATGAGTTCCAAGTGACTAGTGATTAGAGAAGTATTTGATTAAATTCTTAACTTTAGGGTAATTTCATATCAATAAACAGATGAGTCTGCAGGGGGGAAGAGGTCAAAAAAGTCAGGATAAAAAGAGCGGAGGTTTGATCATATAGTTATGGGCACAATCCTGATTTTCTTACCTCTCCCACCCACAGAGAAAGTTCCTCAATAAATATTACTAGACAATTCGCATGCTCCATTCTTAGAGCATTAGTATTTTAAGCATAGATAGTCCTCGACTTCCAACAGTTCATTTAGTGACTGTTCAAAGTTACAATGGTACTGAAAAAGTGACTTATGACTGTTTTTCATACTTACGACCAGGGGTGAAATTCAGCAGGTTCTGACACGTTCTGGAAAACCGGTAGTGGAAATTTTGAGTAGTTCGGAGAACTGGCAAATACCACCTCTGGCTGCCCCGGAGTGGGGTGGGAATGGAGATTTTGCAATATCCTTCCCCTGCCACGCCCACCAAGCTACACCATGCCCACCAAGCCATGCCCACAGAACCAGTGGAAAAAAAATTTGAATTCCACCACTGCTTATGACCATTGAAGTATGCCCATGGTCACATGATCAAAATTTGGATGCTTGGCAACTGGTTCCTATTTATAACAATCACAGTGTCCCGGGGTCATGTGATCACCTTTTGCGACCTTCTGACAAGCAAAGACAATGGGGAAGCCAGTTTCACTTAACAACCGTGTTGACTTAACAATAGCAGTGATTCGCTTAACAACTGTGGTAAGGAAGCTCATAAAATGGGTCAAAACTCACTTAGCACATGTCTCACTTAGCAACACAGATTTTGAGCTCAATTGTGGTCATGGGTCAAGGACTACCTGTATTCCTATAAAAGTAAAACATGAGTGCAATGATGATATATATGTACTCATTAGAGAATCCAAATGGTTCCAAAATGACTGCATGCAATGGTCATAACTGCGATGGGTCAGTCATGCAACCAACTGCATTTTATATTTATTTATTATTATTTTTATTAATCATATTTATATACCACCCTATCTCCCGAAGGACTCAGGGCGGTTTACAGGCAGTTAAAAAACACATAAACAGATAAATACACTATAAAAACAATTTAAAAACTTATTCTATAAGCCCGTATTTTAAAATATAAAAAATAAAACCCAGTTAAAACCCATAAATTTAAAATCTAGCTGCAATCTTTCTGGTGTCCCAAAGGTGATTTTTCAGGAGGCAACTGGATTTCCTTGTTTTTTTCTTTTGAAGACATTTCACTTCTCATCCAGCTGTGACAGGACAGTGGGGAATGGAAAGAAAAAACAAGAAAGTCCAGTTGCCTCCTGAAAAAGCACCTTTGGGACAACTATGACCTGGATGACGGACAATCTCTACAGAATCTTACTGGTGGCAACAAACACGGCAGTCATAAAGCAGCTGCCATGATCATAAAGCAAACACCATGGTCATTAAGCAACCCCCTGGGCCAGTTTTGCTAAAAACTGAAAGTAAATGAGAGTGAAGGTTCATTCGCCGAGCTTATGGGTTGGTTTCTGAACATTTTGTTACCAAGCCAAGTAACAACTTCAGCGGAGTTTAGGGGAAGTCAGTGTTCTTCTGTTTATAAGGGCTTCAGGTGTGGATATGTTAAATGAGGGTCTTGTGATGGGTCAGCTGTGAGTCCTCAGTGAGTCTCAGTGAGTCTTGTTACATCAGGTTAGGGCAGTGGTGAAAACTGAACTGGTATGCTACCTGTTTGATGGCCACGCATGCATGCCGCATGCCAAGCGTGCAAACGCAGTACACACCAAATGTACACTGTGTGTGCCAGCGCAGTGTGCACCAAACATGCACTGCATGTCCGCATGCACAGTACGCGCCCAAAGGTGGCTAGGGAAGGTAAGTAGAACAGCGAGGCAGGGGATCAGCTGTGCCGCACAATTTAGCTACGATAAATCCCGCAACACAGCAGATCGTTGGAAATATACTGGTTTGGAGGAACCGGTAGCTTTTTTTAAACTACCGGTTCGACTGAATCGGAGCGAACTGGTAGCATTTCACCTTTGGGTTAGGGTCATTGGGAGGTGAACTGTTGGTGGTTTTTCGTGGGTTCGTAACCAGCAGTTACCAACCCACCAGCAGTTCACCTCCCAATGACCCTGGCCTGATGTAATTTCCTTATCACAAGACCCATCACAAGACTCACTGATGACTTACAGCTGACCCATCAAAAGACCCTCACTTGACACACCCACACCTGAAGCCCTTATAAACAGGACACTGATATCCCCTAAACTCCACTGAAGATGTTACCTAGCCTAGTAATGAAACATTAGAAAACTAAGGGGCGTACGTAAGAGCACCAGCGTGCGTACCGTTCCTGTCCTAATGTTCCCTTTAGTTGTATTCATTTTATGTTTTCAATTTATGCTTATATATATTATTTAATATGTATTTGACAAAATAAATAAATAAATAAAAATAAATAAATAAATTCACAAGCTCAGAGAACAAACCTTCCCACCCCCCTCCTCCTACAGATATTGCCACTATTGCATACCAAGAGTAAATGCTAGAATTTAGCAAAAATGTTGTAAAACCGCAGGATACGATTAACGGCCCTAAATGCAGAATTGCAGCCTGGTTGCTGAGCGCCTGAAGTGCAGTCCCATGACTACAGGGGGAGAGGCATAATCATTGAAACTTTGAATCCAGGCTGTAAGTATCCCCCCACAAGAGACTCCTTCTGAACCTGGAACCAATAAGTGACCATTCCTAAGGTGAGGACTACCTGTATGAACTTGATAACATTATCCTAGAACAGTGATGGCTAACCTTTTCTGGACCAAGTGCCTAAAGCGCACCTGAACCCTCAAAATGCAATGCGTGCATGACCCCCATGCATGCCCTCCACCCCGTGCATGTGCGCATGACCCCCACGCACACCCCTACGCATGTGCCCCTGCATATGCCCCCCCATGCATGCACGGCAGAGACCCAATGACGAGCTGGCTGGTGGGAGGCGCACACGCATGCGTGGCAGAGCTGAACTGGGGTGACGGCTCGTGTGCCCAGAGAGGGTGCTGTGTGCTACCTGTAGCACAGGTGCCATAGGTTCCCCATCGTGTTCCTAAAAATTAACATAGTTGTATTGCATGTCATTTGCCCTCTTCCCCCCACATGCAAATGCATAGGGAGGCATGACTATCAATAGCTTCTTACTCAACTGCATTCAGTCGTAAATCTAAACTTTTCTTTTTTGTAGAATGTGCAAGATCAGCTTCTTCAATGTTTGAGCAGGAAGTAATATCAGTCTACGCTTTATCTGCAGTGAATTAATTCTACTGCTGGTAATCTATGGGAAGAAAAGCATTCCTGCAGCTTTCCTCAATGTAGTAAGATAAGCTTTCAAAATTAGGTTGAATGTAATGAGTTGTTGGAGCAGAAAATGACAGGAATAAAGCAAGCCATAATGGGGGAGCCAGAGAAAGCATCCAAGGCCTTTGGAAACAGACCATGCCATAATAAATCTTGGTTACAGGAATATACTGTCATTCTAAATCATGGTTTGGGTTAACCACAGTAGTTTGGTTCACAAATAACAAAGTAGGGTGTATAATTTGTTCCAGGATAAAGATTATATTTGGCCTTTGAGTAGCATCCTGGGACCTATATTCAAAAGAGAGAAAATACTTGGAGCAGGGCCATCCCCTAAACAGGATTTCCATTCATTAAGAGAAACCAGGTTCAAGTGAAAGTTCATCTCAAGAGGAACATTTCCTTTCAAATCAGAAGAATGAAGATTCATTCACAAAGGTAAATTCCCAGGAATCTGGGAGTTAACTTTGCTATTCTATAATTGTAAAATTGAGCACTGGACTCTACTATCCCACCTGTGTAGGCTTAGGGAGAGTAGCAAAACTGCCATTTTACAGTCCAAAGCTAAATTCCAAAAAGTTATTTATAGTCAAAGGAACAAACAGAGGAAAGAGTCAGTGAGCTGGTCTAGAAGTCAAAAGCCAAACCAGTTTGAATCCAGGTTGTAGTTTCAGAAAAAAATGAAGACTAGAGAGCAAAGATCAGTCTCTAGGCCAGTGTGTCTCAAACTTGGCAACTTTAAGACCTGTGGACTTCAACTCCCAGAATTCCCCAGCAAGCCAACATGGCTGGCTGGGGAATTCTGGGAGGTGAAGTCCACAGGTCTTAAAGTTGCTAAGGTTGTTATATGGCAGTTTAATGTCGGGTGGTGGGGGGCACAGAAAGGAAGATGCGGGGATAGGATTAAAAATTTATATTTTAAATGGGAGTTATAAAAATAATGTCATGGAATGTGAAGGGTACAGGGAATCAGATTAAAAGAAGAAGATTGGAGCTTAAGATTAAAAGGGATTTACCAGACATTTTATTTTTACAAGAAACTCATCAGAAATCTGAAGATTCAAATAGAATGTATATAAAAGGTATGCAAATATATGAAAAAGCATTTGGAACTTCAAAAGCTAGAGGAGTTGCAACACTGATATCAGATAGGGTGTACTTTGAAAAACATAAGGTAATTTTGGATGAAGATGGAAGATATGTAATAAATGTTGGAAATCTTAATGAGGAAAAAGTGACACTTGTTAATTTATATTTACCGAATGAAAACAAAGAGAATTTCTTGAAAAATAACAAAATTTTGGAGAATGAAAGTGTAGGAAAGTAATTGTGGCTGGGGATTTTAATTTAATCAGAGATAAAATAGACAGTACTAATCCCACCCGCTGTGGGGGAGCAAATAAAATGGGGATTTTAAATATGTGGATGCTTCAAACGGCGTGGTTGATGTGTGGAGAGAGGTTAAAGGAATTGAGAGAGTATACACTTTTTTCTAAGATATATAATACATATTCTAGAATTGATTATATTTTTCTTTCTAAAGATTTGTTGAATAATGTGGATAAGGTAGATGTGGGAATTTTTAAAGATTCTGATCATGCAGAAGTTATGGTGGACTTAGATTTTAATTTTGAGAAAAAGAAGCTATTGGAGATATGACGAGAAATTGTATAAAATGAAAAGGATAAAAATGGATACTTAAAAATTGGAGGAAAGTTGGAGATTAAATGATAACGGGAGGTTAAATTTGAAATTGTTTGGGATGCGATGAAAGCGGTGTTTAGAGGAGAGTATTAAATTATCAAGTAGGAAATATAAAAATTATAAAATTAAAATGGAAAGAGATAAAAATCAGATTAAAGAATTGGAAAATCAATTTTGCTTACTAAAGAAAAAAAATTCTTCAGGAGCTTAATATGTTAAGAAATAAAATGATAGAAGAAGATACAGAGTTAGTAAAAGAAATTTGAGATTTTTAAATAGGAATTTTTTTGAATTTAGTAATAGAAATTCTAAATTATTGGCAAAGATGGCGAAAGATAAAAGAGAGAAGAGAGAAATTGGAGTTTTGATAGATGATAGAGGTATAAGATGTTATAAAAAATTAGAGAAATGTGAAGTGGTTAGAAACTTTTTTCAGAATCTATATTCAAAGAAACCAATTAATCGGGGAAAATTGCAGAGTTATTTAGAAAAGTATGTGGTGAAAATTGATCAAACATATAAGGAATTGATGGAAGAAGATATAACACAAGATGAGATTAATGGAATAATACAAAATTAAAATTAGGAAAGCTCCAGGTGAGGATGGATTACCTGTTGAGTTTTATAAAGAATTTAAAGAATTAATAATACCAAGACTGCAAAAATTATTCAATGGAATATTACATGGTGGGGAAGTACCTTCGTCATGGAATAGAACGGTGATATCCCTAATTCCTAAACCAGATAAAGATTTAGAAAGGATTGAGTCCTATCGGCCCATTTCTTTAATTAATCAGGATGCAAAGATATTTACTGCTATTATAAGTAATAGATTAAATAGATTTATAGATAGATATATAAGTTATAATCAAGTAGGCTTTGTGAAGGGTAGATACATGAGTGATATTGTTAGAAGAGTATTAAATATTATAGATGTAGCTGAATATAATGGTGATAAAATTGGTATAGTATCATTGGATATTTTAAAGCTTTTGATTCTGTACAATGGGAAACAATTAAAGTAATTGTGGAGGCTTTAGGCTTTGGTAATAAGTTTATACATGTTATTTCAAAATTGTACCAAAAGAGCAGTGCAAGAGTGAAGGTGAATGGAATATTAACTGAAGAGATAAAATTAGAAGCTGGTACGAGACAAGGATGTCGCCTGTCCCCAACATTATTTTTATTGGCTATGGAAATATTGACAAAATGATAGAAAAGATGAAGAATTAGAAGGATATAAGGGTATAAGATAAATTTGTATGCGGATGATACTTTAATTATTTTGAAAATGTAGAGAAAGATTTGAAAAGATATATAAGCATTTGATAGAATTTGAAGAAATGACAGGATTGAAAGTAAATTGGTCAAAGTCAGAATTATTGATGGATAGTAATGGTAATGAGTCTGAGAATATGCAAGAGCAATTTGGGATAAGGATTAAAAACACATTGAAATATTTGGGTATAGTGCTTTCACTTAAGGTTAAAGAATTGAAAAAACTTAATTATGATGTGGTGATTAACGAAATTGAGAAGAAGATAGATAAATATAAAATTTTAAAGTTGTCTTGGTTTGGTAGAATTGCAATGTGTAAGATGATGCTGCTGCCCAAGTTCAACTTTTTATTCGAGATGCTACCACTAAATCTGACAGAGAAAGATATTGAAGGATATCAGAAAAAACTGGATAAATTTTGCAATGGTAGCAAAAGACCCAGATTAGTGAAGAAAATGTGGTATCAAAATCAAAAGGACATTGAGAGTGGAAACTATATTATTGTTGGTAATTAAGGAAATAGAATTAACAAAATATGAAAAAGAATTGATTAGAATTATGATTATAATAGGTAGAATATTGGAAATATTATAATAGCTAGATATTGGAAATTGGATGTGATTTTTAGAATAGAAGAGTGGAATTCTGAAATGTGGAAATTAGCTTTAAATGATAAAATGACATGTGATATTAAAATTAGAAGTGGTGTGTATAAAGAAGATATTTTCTGGAAGACTTGGAAACCATTTGTGGACTTTGCGCTTGGAACATTGGACGCTTCAGTACCTGTACCTCGAGAACGTGGATTTTGGCAATCATGAGGATATATCCGAAGACCCAAATCTTCCTTTTATGTATAGCACAAGGGTGTAATAATGTATTTTCTTTTTGTTTGTTTGTTGCAAAAAAAAAAAAAAATAAAAAAATAAAAAAAAAAGTTGCTAAGGTTGAGAAACACTGCTCTAGGTAGTGAAATCATTACTCCTAAGAGAGTTGTCAATTGTACATCTCTGCCAGAGGTGGTATTCAGCTGGTTCAGACCGGTTCGGGTGAACCGGTAATGGAAATCACAGGTGGGTTTGCCCACCCGCCCACAAAGCCCCGGCTCTATGCTGTCCTATTTAGGCACGTTTTTGAGGCTGGGCGCATGCAAAGCGCATGCACGGAAGGCCGGACACAAGCATGGAGGTGGCACGTGCAAGTGAAGCTCACATTTTCGGTGCTGGGTGAACCGGTAGGCAAATTATGTGAATCCCACCTCTGATCTCTGCCTCCAACCACCCTGATGAAGCTCTCAAATACCTGGAGACTAGGAGTGCCTAGATTTGGGACTTTTACCATGGCAAGACTGAGTGATTGTGGGTCTGGGCCCCTTGAGTCAAAGGTTTGCATAATTACCACCTTTGAAATTGAGCTGAGTAACACTGCCCGGCTGTTATGACCCAGCCCCAAGTAGGTATTATTAGACACAATTAGTTCAAAAACAAACAGACTTTATTAGAACAGCTGAGAATTAACTCATTCTCAGCGTAGTCCAAACTAAATCAAAACAAATTCTTCATAACAAAATTCTTCAGTCTTATCACCAACCTTGGTCTAATTAGGCAAATTGCCAAAGGCTTGTCTTGGCAGAAGTTCTGAAGCAGAAGAGGCCGACAAGAATTAAATGCAACAAGACAAGGAGCAATTCTGTCAACATTGTTTTCCAACAAAGAGCCCCAACACTGTTGCTGGTCTTTTAAGCCTTATGGGGGGTGGTAGCAATGATCTTTTGGCCCTACTCCCAAGTCATCCTCTTTGTTTGAGCTTCTCTTGCCTTCTGGCAACTCTTCTCATGCGTGCATTAGGACTAGGCTCCTCCTGTTCCTCTGCCTCACTACTGTCAGCCTCTGGAGGCTCTGGAGTCCGAACATCACTCCTAGATGGCCCTGGCCCCTTCTCTGCCTCCGACGTAGAGCCGTCATCAGGGCCTTCCCCAGCCTCCAGGACTGGCCCATGTTCTTCCTCAGCCTCATCACTGTCTGACTCCGCTGCCAGCTCCGCAGGCTGCTGGTGGACCACAACACCGGCTTAGACTCAGTATGCAATTGGGAAGCCTTCCTGGACTCTTAGCTCCTGCTTGAGGACTATTTAGCAGTTGTGGCCAAGAGGATCTTTCCACAATTTTGTCTTGTGTGCCTATTGTACCCTTTCCTAGCCCTGTTTCATTCCCTCAGAACTTTACTTACATCACAATAGGATTACTGCAAAGCGCTCTACATGGGGCTGCCATTGAAGACCATCTGGAATGTACAACTGGTCCAGAATGCAGCATCATGGGTGATTGTGGATCAGAATCAAAATCAAATTAGAACTGGAAGGGACACTGGAGGTCTTTTAGTCCAGCCCCCTGCTCAAGCAGGAGATCCTATACCCGTGATGGCGAACCTATGGCATGCGTGACACAGCTGGCACACAGAGCCCTCTTTGCAGGCATGCGAGCCATCGCCCAGCTCAGTTGTACCGCACAGACATGCGCGCCTCCTGGCGGCCAGCTGATTTTTGGGATGTGCGGGGGATGGGGGTCACGTGCGCATGCATGGGGGACGTAGGGGGTACAGCCCCCCTCCACAGTTTGTTTTTTGACCCAGGAGGCTGCAGGGAGGTCTACTAGGCCGAAAATGGGGTGTGGGGGGGGTCACATGCGCATGTATGAGGGGGCAGAGGGGAGTCACATGCGCATGCGTGGGTGGAGGGGAAACATGAGGGGGTCATGCGCAGGGGGCACATTGCATTATGGGTGCCGGCATGTGTGTGCGCTGTCACACACATGTGTGCTTTTGGCACACGATGAGAAAAAGATTAGCCATCACTGATCTAGTATATAGGATTACTAGCAAAAGGAGAACATGTCCTCCTTTTTGTCCTTATGTCCGCTCTTTGGGAGGCATAGTGTTAAAATCAAGCATTGTCTGGTTTTTGTTTGTTTTTTTAATATCTACAAGCTATCTCTTCCTGAAAAGATTTAATCAGTAACACGCTGAAAGCTTTTGCCTCCTAACCAGCTCAAGCACATTCCTGGGATTGAAAAACTAGTCTGACGCCAGCAAGTCATTTTATATACATGTAGACCTATTTTTTGTTGTTGCAGTTTTCCACTGTAATTTTTCTTGCAGATGCCAACATAGTTAAAAAGTTAACGTGTTCTCCCTGCCTCCGTTTGTCCTTCTTCCTAAAGGTCCACAAACCTCCTTTGCTGATTCAGATATCCAGAATTCTAATCCAATAAATCCCAGGAAGTATCCAGAGCTCCTGAAGGCAGGAAAAGAAGCAATGGGTGGAAACTAATCAAGGAGAGAAGCAACTTAGAACTAAGGAGAAATTTCCTGACAGTGAGAACAATTAATCAGTGGGACAACTTGCCTCCAGAAGTTGTGAATGCTCCAATACTGGGAGTTTTTTTAGAAGAGATTGGACAATCATTTGTCTGAAATGGTACAGAGTTTCCTGCCTGAGCAGGGGGTTAGATTAGAAGACCTTCAAGAACCCTCTGTTATTCTGTTATATTCTGTTATGTGTGCATTTTGGTGGTGGTCTCCATCTCCTGACATGGAGTTGGACCAACTGTCCTGGTCTTCAGGAAGCCTGTTAAGACATCGCTCTTTCCCTGAGCCTTTGTTTGTGATGTGCTGGAGCCCTAATTGGATGTTGACGTTATTTCAATTAGGATCACCATTTTATTTTTTTTATTGCTTCATTATTTGTTTATAGAATTGTGGCTTTGTATTCTTTTCTTGTGGTGGGTTATGTTGAATTTTTTGTGACCCATCCAGAGTTATCTTGGTTGAATTGGGCAGCTCTAAAAGAATAACTAGAATACATATGTGGTTCTACGGTAGGCATATACCTTAGGACCGGATTACCTACGGGACCAGTAGCCACCCATCGACCTGTGCGCTCCCACAGAGAGGGCCTCCTCCGGGTACCATCGGCCAAACAATGTCGGCTGGCCACCCCCAGGGGGAGGGCCTTCTCTGTGGGGGCTCCTGCCCTCTGGAATGAGCTGCCTTCGGGGCTTCGACAACTCCCCGACCTCTGGACCTTTCGCCGCGAGCTGAAGACACTTTTGTTCCAGCGTGCAGGGTTAGCTTAAATGTAGTTTTTAATTGGGGTTTTTAAACGGGGTTTTTAATTGTACTCTAATTTTAGGCCATATCTTGAATTAGTTTTTTATACTGTTTTTAACTGTGTTATATGTATTTTTGTATTTTATTGGCTGTGAACCGCCCTGAGTCCTTCGGGAGAAGGGCAGTATACAAATTTAATAAATAAATAAATAAATAAATAAATAATACCGTATATGAAAAGGTACTTATAAAAGACAGGTTATATAAGCCCATCTAAAGCAGCACAAAAAGCAGGAAGAAAGATTTCAGCTTACATACCATAGAGCAGTGATGGCTAACCTTTTCCGGACTGAGTGGCCAAAGCGCGCGCCTAAACCCCCCAAATGCAAAGCACACGCAGCTCCTGTGCACGTGGCCTGCCCCCCTGCATGTGCATGCCCCCTGCATATGCCCCACCCCCTGCACATGCTTATTATTGTAATGTTCTCTACATGGGGCTCCCCTTGAGGTGCGCTCGGAGGCTTCAGTTAGTCCAGAATGCAGCTGCGCGGGTGATAGAGGGAGCTTCGCGTAGCTCCCGTGTAACACCGCTCCTGCGCAGACTGCACTGGCTACCTGTGGCCTTTCGGATGCACTTTAAGGTTTTGGTCACTACCTTTAAAGCGCTCCATGGCTTAGGGCCTGGGTACTTACGGGACCGCCTGCTGTTACCTTATGCCTCCCACCGACCCATACGCTCTCACAGAGAGGGACTTCTCAGGGTGCCGTCCGCCAAGCAATGTCAGCTGGCGGCCCCCAGGGGAAGATCCTTCTCTGTGGGGGCTCCCACACTCTGGAACGAACTTCCCCCAGGGTTTACGCCAAATACCTGACCTTCGGACCTTCCACCACAAATTGAAGACACATCTATTTATTCGCGCGGGGCTGGCTTAAATTTTATTGGTTTTAAATTTTCGATTATTAATTTTAAGGGGTTTTTTAGTTTTATATATTTTAAAGTTTTTAGGCCAACTATATAATAAGTTTTTTAATCTGTATTTTAATTGTATATTGTACCGTCTGTTTTACCTTGGCTGTACACCGCCCTGAGTCCTTTGGGAGAAGGGCGGTATAAAAATCAAATAAATAAATAAATAAATAAATAATAATAATAATAATAATAATAATAATAATAATAATAATAATAATAATAATAATAATGCACATGCACCCCCTGCACGCACCCTGCCCCTGCATGTGCCCCCCGCATATGCATGAATGTCCCGCACATGCTCCACCCCCATTCAAGTACACACCGCCTGCATGCCCCCCACCCCTGTGCAATGCTTGGCAGAGACCCGAAGACCAGCTGGCTAGCAGGAGGCACATGCGCATGAGTGGCAGAGCTGCACTGGGGCGACAGCTTGCGTGCCCACAGAGAGGGAACTGCGTGGCACCTCTGGAATGCATGCCATAGGTTCGCCGTCACGGCCATATAGAAAATGTTGACTTTGGAGAAGACACAAAAAGGTTTTGAAAATAAAAAATGGCTTCAAAACAACTAAAAGCCCTTTTCTAAACTGGATAAGAAAATTTATTAATTAAATTTTTATTAATTAAATTAAATTATTAATTTTATTAATTAAATTTTTATACCGCCCTTCTCCCAAAGGACTCCCAAAGGACTCCCGAAGATAATGATGTTCTAGTGCACGGGTGTCAAACTTGCCGCGTCACATTGCCGTCATGTGATACATTTTTCCCTTCGCGGAGCTGGGGTGGGCGTGGCCTGTGGGTGACGCATCTGCCCTGTGGGCCGCCAGTTTGACACCCCTGTTCAGTGAAAAAGAAGCAGGAGAGGGAAGAAAATTGTCAAGGTGACACTTGACAATGTTTGAGGGACCAATTAAGCCTCACTGGAGAGTAAAAGAAATGTATGGGAGTTGTAGTCTTTTGCAGCCATCATACAAAACAAGGTTTCATAGATCAGGGGTCTCCAACCTTGGCAGCTTTAAGCCTGTTGGACTTCAACTCCCAGAATCGCCCAGCAAGCAAAGCTCCAAGATTGGAGACCCCTGTCATAGATGATGGACATCCCACAATTTGATTCTTTTAACCCAGCCTAGTTTGGTGGAATAGATATGAACATGTGAATAATTTTAATTTTAATTCAGAAGATGAATAAGAACAATAAACCTATTTTTACTTCTACAGATTTGTACCTTCGGATAAACAGGTATCCCTCGATGTGCTTTGTGACACAGGAAAAGGTATTTTATAAATACTAAGATGTGCTCCATGTAGTATCTACAGTTGAGTGCTTATACATTAATAAGGTCACAGGCTTGAGATGAACTTTAGCTTAGATGAAGGCAAAAAGAAGGTAGAAGCAAGTGAAGAGAACCAGTTTTGAAGAAAAAAAGAAAGAAAACCAGTCCAGGCAAATAGCGTTTTTAAATAATTTTAAAAACAAAGGGTGATTATATTTGTTCAGGTGGTTGCGATAACCCTGAAGAAAGTTTAAAGGTCTTGCCAAGGAAATTATGTCAGGAGTTTGAGTGCTGATGGAAGACTATTCCCTGGAGCTCACTTGGTTTGCAAACAGCTATGCCAACATTTTCAACTCTTGGTTTGCAAGATCTCTCCCCTGTAATCATGAAGATTCATCAGGTTTTGTGGTCTCAGCAGGTGTCCCTCCACCCCTCTTACATATGGAAAACAGATGAAGTCCACTCGCTTTTGTTAAGGAAAACTAATGAGAATTGCAGCATGAAGCTAGTATTCCGGTGATAATCTGAAAATACTGCTTTATCGGTATTTCTAGTCTAGGGGAATTGCACATGTAGTTACATTCTGAGCAGCTGGAATTGTCCTATATGCTTAACATATTTTCTGGAGTCGCATGATACAATGAATGATACATCAAGTTAAGCCACAAAAAAACTAACCTCAAGACACTGTGAAAATGCAACTCGGTTTTCGCATATTTGTAAACAGCCGCAGAATCATGGCGGGAATTCTTTTCATGCTCTCAGTTCAGCTTTGTCTGGAGCATTAACTGAGCTGCAAGCTTCATATTTAGCATTCAACATTTCAATATTCAATATTTTGCCTCAAACACACAACACTTCAGCTCTTAGCGCAACAGCTTGCCTTTTATTGCCACCAACTTGGCACTAATGATGTACATTAAACACACAAGTTTATACAATGATTAAGTCTAGGGAAATGGCCTCTTGCCTTGCTCACTGCCAAAAATTATTTTTCAAATAACAGGCTTGAATTTTTAGTGTTTACTTGTGAAGGGGCAATTCTGAAGCTCCAGTCCAGAATACAATAGGCAGTGCATTTGCACTTTATGAAGCAAAGCTGGCTGAGGAACTCTGGGAGTTGAAGTCCACAAGTCTTAAAGTTGACAAGGTTGGAGACCCCTGCCCTAGTATAAGCAAAGCCCCTAATCTTAAAAGCATTAAAGCAGCGAGGTCCTCCAGAAGGTTCCCTGTACCTGCTTTAAAACAATGCTTCCATATTGTCTTCATAAATACATGATGCACAGAGCACATTTCCACTGGAACCGTCAGCAATATGAAATATTTTATGTAGACGAACATGCAGAAATAACTGAAGAAGGTATTCGAAAAACAGTCTTACTGAGAAGATGTGGCTGCTTTAACACTCAAGTATCCTGTCCTTGAACTGATTCATTTGAGCAGTGTTTCCCAACCTTGGTAATTTAAGATGTGTGGACTTCCACTCCCAGAACTCCCAGGCCAGAATAGCAATAGCACTTAGATTTATACATCGCTTTATAGTGCTTTACAGCCCTCTCTAAGCGGTTTACAGAGTCAGCCAATTCCCCCCAACAGTCTGGCTTCTCATTTTAACCCACCTCGGAAGGATGGAAGGCTGAGTCAACCTTGAGCCTGGTGAGATTTGAACTGCCAAATTGCAGGCAGCGGGCAGGCAGCAGAAGTAGCCTGCAGTACTACACTCTAACCACTGAGCCACCATGGCTCAATGGACCATTTTAATCTTTTCCTGTATTGCACACAACTATATATTAAAAAAAAGTTGAAATATTGAAGGAACACTACCTCTTTTTTTTATTTCAAAAAAGAAATATTTCTGGTATTCAACTACTGAAAGTTCCCAAAGTCTTTACCTGTAAGGATACTTCACTGGAGTTTAGGTCTAGAATGCCTCCTTCTGAAAGACGGGAGCGGTAATGGTCTGCTGGAAAAGGGAAGTCTGCCGTGAGAAGCTGATCGTCTGCTTGGTTCTCTGTTTTGGATGCCTCTGAATGCAACCCATCCAGGGCACAATGTCCATTCTCCTGATCCGTTCTAGAGGTGCTCTTGCTGTCCTTACCACCCGGAACAGTTCTGGTAATGACTCCAAACTTTCTCGTCCTTTTGCCATTTTGAGTGGTTTTCCCACTGGGCTCGGAGGTAGGCCTGGCTTTGGGTTCGGTGCTCTTACTGTTGTTGCCATTTGACGGAGGAAGTGGGGCCTTGCGCTTGATTCGGCGTAACATGATCAAGTAGATGAAGCCGCCATTCCAGCACTGATCAGCCAGGTAACTGCAGGGGGGAGGGGAGAAAAAGAAAAATGCAAGGTTTTATATATTTGCTTGGGAAAGGTAGACATCAGAGGTGGGATCCATTCTGGAGAACCAGTAGTGGAAATTTTGAGTAGTTCAGAGAACTGGTAAATACCACTTCTGACTGGCCCCACCCCCATCTATTCTTTGCCTCCCGAGTCCCAGATGATTGGGAGGAAATGGGGATTTTGCAGTAATCTTGGAGTGGGGAGGGAATGGAGATTTTACAGTATCCTTCCCCTGCCACGCCCACTAAGCCATGCCATGCCCACCAAACCACGCCCACAGAACCAGTAGTAAAAAAATTTGAAACCCACCACAGGTAGACATGGACCTAAATCAATAAGTACCCTGGATCTTGAATGTCCCAAAGGTGCTTTTTCAGGAGGCAACTGGACTTTCTTGGGGTTTTTTTTTTCTTTTGAAGATGTTTTGCTTCTCATCCAAGAAGCTTCTTCAGCTCTGACAGAATAGTAAGGAATGGATCCTGTCAGAGCTGAAGAAGGCTTCTTGGATGAGAAGCGAAACGTCTTCAAGAGAAAAAAAAACAAGAAAGTCCAGTTGCCTCCTGAAAAAGCACCTTTGGGACAACCATGACGGAGAATCTCTACAGACTGAATCTTGAATCCCTGTTAGAAACGGAGTTTAGAATTAGAATTTTCATTATTTGGATTAAGTCAAGCATTCCCCCATGAATTTTTTTGTCTTTCATATAGAATCAGCTCTTCAGAGACCCGTTCTGGATTCCTTAGAAGTTGCACCGATGCCCTTTTTATGGTTCTAAGTGTGGTAAAGAACAACCTGTTCATTCTGCTCCATTTGGAATGGAGCATTTCTTGGGGTTTAAGGGACACCGGCGTGGAGCTCTTCCAAATCCCACTTGGAAAGTTGCGTGTATAAGTTGCCTTATACACTGTAAGCCGCCCTGAGTCTTCGGAGAAGGGTTGGGTATAAATGTAAACAACAACAACAAAAAAAAACAAGCTTCCCAAAGATAAGCATAAGAACAAATATAGATAGTCCTTGCCTTACGACAGATCACTTAGCGACTGTTCGAAGTTACAACCCACCTGGAAAAAGGGAGTTGCAACCCAGTTCTGAAGGTCACCCCCACCACCACAGACACACTTTGGGTGCTCAGCAATCCAGCTGCATTTACATCTGTTTGCAGCACCCCTTGGTCACATGACCACAGTTTGCGACGGTTTTGCCAAAAACCAGCACTTACTTAGATGTTTTCAGTAAAACCACACCATATCAAATAATGGGTTCACTTAATGTTCCCTGTGTTCACTTTATGACTGCATAAACAGTACATCTGCTGCATAAACGGTCATAAACTCATTTTACAATTATCACATAAATGGCAGGCTCCAATACGGTTGTGTGTTAAGGCTTATCTGTATAGATAGTCCTCAACATACAACCACAATTGAGCCCAAAATTCATATTGCTAAGTGAGAAATTTGTTAAGCGAGCCTTGCTCCATTTTATGACTTTTCTTGCCACATTTGTTAAGCGAATCGCAGCAGTTGTTAAACTACTAACATGTTTGTTAAGTGAATCTGGTCTCCCCATTGACTTTGCTTGTCAGAAGGTCGCAAAAGAGGATCACATGACTTGAGGGCCCTGCAACCGTCATAAATGTGAGTCAGTTGCCAAGCTTCTGAACGTAAACCACATGAGACCATGGGGATGCCACAACAGTCATAAGTGTGAAAAACGGTCATAAGTCACTTTTTTTCAGTGCCATTGTAACTTCAGGCAGTCACTAAACGAATGGCTGTAAGTCCAGAACTACTGTACTGTATTGCAATAGATGCATGAATGGATTGCCTCTGTGTAGACCTTTGTATCTGATATCCAGGATCTACAATAGTCTGAGATTTTTAGCTTGATATGGAAGGATCGTAAATATTCCAGCTGCTTACTGATCAAAACACAGAAACTTCACAGGAGTCATATTAAAGATCCTGATCGTTTGGATACTACATTTACTGCCAGAAACAGCTACCATGTTTCTCAGAAAATAAGAGCCTGATTTATATTTTTTTGAACCCTGAAATAAGCACTTGGCCTTGTTTTCGGGGAGGTCTTATTATTTTGGGGTGCGAGGAGCAAGATGGGGCTCTTCTTGCCATCTTACCTGATTTCCAGCTTTGTCTCCCTAACCCTAACCAGAGGAAATGGCGGGGACCGGCTGCACATGCGGTTAAATATTTTCAGGGAGGGCTTATTGGGGGGGGGCTTATTTATGTGCATGCGCTCAAAAGCCCGATTGGGCTTATTATCAGGGGATGTCTTATTTTCAGGGGGAAAGGGTAGTTAAAGAAGAACACAGAAATGCCTTTCAAACAGGAATAGGCAATTTGGAGTACTCCTGATGCTTGACTTGATAATTCCCATTTTCCATTAGAACACTTCTTTTATCATCATCCACTCCCATTTATAATAAGGAGCTGCCGTACGATAACATATAACAAAGTTTTATCAGGTCTGCTGAGCTAATGTAAGTGAAATATGAGAACAGTGTGTACAAATGTAAATTTAATTTCTAAAGAAAAATTGAATTTCAAATGCAGTGGTTCTAAGGAAAATTGGAAGAGTTATTAGTTTGGAATTTCTCACGAGGAAAGCATTTCAATTATTTCCTCACAGAATTTAAAACTTGTGGTGTGGAATTGGAAGCTCTCAGTCTACCTGTAGAAGATCAAATCTGCATTCTATTCACTCAACCTACATGGTTAAAAAGCTTTGCGAATAATATCAGGGATGTGTTTATGCTCACAACTGACTCTGATTGAAGATTTAAATGTAGTTACACCTAGTAGGAAACCTTGAACAAATAAAACCAGGAGAGAAACACAGAGAATGGAGATCTTGACAGATCTTAAGTGAGAAAACAAGGGAAGCAAAGCTGCAGAGAGAAAAAAGTTGGTAGATCTTCGTGAAAGCCATTCTGCAGTGTTAAGAGGTTTGCTGATATCCGAAGCTATGCTATCCTGTATCAAATCTTTCCCCATCTAGCCTACTTGGTATTTGTTGTTGTTGTTCAGTCACTGTTGTGTCTAGTGCGTATAGTCAAGGCTATGGTTTTCCCAGCTGCAATGTATGGCTGTGAAATAAGACCATAAGAAAGGCTGAGCATCACAGAATTGAGGCCTTTGAACTCTGGTGTTGGAGAAGACTCCTGCGAGTCCCTTGGACTGCAAGGTGATCAAACAGGGCAGTGCTAGAGGAGATCAACCCTGACTGCTCTTTAGAAGGCCAGATCCTGAAGATGAAACTCAAATACTTTGGCCACCTAATGAGAAGGAAGGACTCACTGGAGAAGAGCCTGATGCAGGGCCGCTGTGGCTCAGACTGCTAAGACTCTGGTGGCTCAGCAGACTAAGTCTGTCTGTTATTAACACAGCTGCCTGCAATTACTGCAGGTTCTAGTCCCACCAGGCCCAAGGTTGACTCAGCCTTCCATCCTTTATAAGGTAAGTAAAATGAGGACCCAGATTGTTGGGGGCAATAAGTTGACTTTGTATATAAATATACAAATAGGATGAAGACTATTGCTAACATAGTGTAAGCCGCCCTGAGTCTTCGGAGAAGGGCGGGATATAAATGCAAATTTAAAAAAAATGCTGGGAAAGATTGAGGGCAAAAGAAGAATGGGACAACAGAGAATGAGGATGGAGTCACTGAAGCAGTCGGCGTGAGCTTAAATGGTCTCTGGGGGATGGCAGAAGACAGAAAGGTCTGGAGGAAAGTTGTTCATGGGGTCGTGATGGGTCGGACATGACTTTTCAATTAACAACGACAAAGTTGTGTCCAATTCTTCACAACCCCATGGACCATAGCACGCCAGGGGGTCCTGAATTTGCCCAAATGAATGTTCATTGTGTCGATGACCATCTAACCATCTCATCTTCTTTTTTTTTGTTTACATTTATATCCCGCCCTTCTCCGAAGACTCAGGGCGGCTTACAGTGTATAAGGCAATAGTCTCATTCTATTGGTATATTTTTTACAAAGTCAACTTATTGCCCCCCCAACAATCTGGGTCCTCATTTTACCTACCTTATAAAGGATGGAAGGCTGAGTCAACCTTAGGCCGGGCTTGAACCTGCAGTAATTGCAGGCTACTGTGTTCTAATAACAGGCTTCTTAACAGCCTGAGCTATTCCGGCCCTTGCTGTCCCTTTCTTCTTTTTCCTTCAATCTTTTCACAATATCAATTGTCTTTTTCAATGAGTCCTTTCTTCTCATTAGGTGGCCAAAGTTTTTGAGCTTCAGTTTCCCCAATATTATATTCAATGCTTAATATTTAATATTTGATGGTGGCAGAGTGGTTAGAATGCAGTATTGCAGGTTAACTCTGCCCATAGTCAAGAGTTTGAACCTGAGCAGTTCAAGCTCGATTCAGCCTTCCATCTTTCGGTAAACGAGGACCCAGATTATTGGGGGCAATATGCTGACTCTGTAAACCGCTCAGAGAGGCCTGTAAAGCACTGTGAAGCGGTATATAAGTCTAAGTGCTATTTCTATTGCTATATTTAAAGTATTTTTCATTTCCAACAGTACCACCTCTGCATGACAATTAAAGACCCAAAGTTTTCCAGGATGGGAAATATGATTTGGCTGAAAAACAACGTCTCAGGTAAGGTCCAGGTTTTGAGAGAGGAGCTGTTGTGTCTGCGTCCCCCGAGCTGGGCCCCCTGCCAGAAAGTGACTCAGAAAGTGAGGGGGAAGGGCCATCAGGACTTACCTCTGGAGCACCGGCTTCCCTGGCTCAGCTCCAGGAGCCAGAGGCAGGCCCCTGACTCTTTCCCCCCCAGGCCACGCCTCCAGACCCGGCTGATGGCTGGACCCTAGGTTTCATAGGCAGGAGAGGCGGGAACAACAGAAGCAGGGGTGGGGCAGGCCTAGGAAGTGCTGAGTCATGGAGCCATACCCCACAGAATATAAAAGCAGCAAGGGCTGCTATACCACTTCGTGGCAAGCAAATCAACAGCTTAGAGGGAGAATTAGAGCTGAAGTCCTGTTTGTTCCTGGTTTCCTGGCTGACTCATCAGCATCAAGAGAAATAACAGAGACACTTGGCATACGCTTGCTAGTTTGCTGCCAGAGCTGATAGTTGCCGGCTAATTAAGTCATCGCTCGTGTCTCCCGGACTGTGGAGGGGACAGATGAGGAGCTTCAATGGGACGTGTTGTGGCCTGTCGCCCACCAGCCCCTCCAGCAGCCAAATCAGATGAGGCAGTGGTGTAGGAGTCAGGGTCAGCATCAAGGCAATCTGAGAGCTCTGAGGGGGGAGAGGGAATGGAGCTGGCAGAGAAAGAGAGAGAGAGAGAGAGAGAGAGAGAGAGAGAGGTGTAGTCTGAGCCATCTGTCAGCCCTCAGATGGAGAGTCAACAGCCCCTAGGTCTGGAGGTGGCTGATGAGGAAGAGGGGGAACAGCTGGGTCCAGTGCCTGATGTGCGTATGTGCAGAAGGCAGAGGAGAGGAGAGCAGTGGAAATCTGTGGGCTGATCCTTGGGATGGAAGAGCCACCACCGCTAGCAAAGCCCCACCCTAGCTCTGGGGATAAAAGGCAGGGGGTGGAGATGAATAGATGTGGCAGACAACTATTCATCTCCCTGCCGGACAGACCTGTTAGCCTGTTGTAAGAGAGGAACTTTTTGCCGGGTCTGCTGGCACTCCTAATGAAGGAATCATTGCTTCAACTACAGAGGGTTTGTCGTGTTTGGGGAGCCAGGTCAGAACAGGACGTCTTCAAATGTTAAAAGTACAAAGACGATAAAACTTTGTGAGGTGTCCAGGCTGAGCCACTGCAGCCATGTTGGAGATATGAGAAGATTGAGAAGGTTCCTTTTCTCATAAAGACCATGCATTGTTTCTCCATGCTAAGGTGAATCCTGGATAAACTGGTTCCTCCTAAGCACCGCAGAACCCTATGGCCAAACCAGAACTTGATTCACTTGCTAGTGGGATGGCTGAGCTAGGAGGCCACTATGGCTTGCTCAACCAACCATAATTTTAAAAAAGAAATCTGATCTAGCATTATTTGTGAATGACGCCTATGTGTCTATATTAATGTGTATTCTTTGCATTTGCTGAATCCACACTAACAGTCTTTGAAATCATCTGCACAACCTTCTGGAGTGTGCTGTTACTGCTGGTGAGATCTGTTACCTCTTCCTGGAGTCCTCTGGGGGGTGGCCTTCAAAAATTTTAGCAAGGGGTTGTCTGCCCAGTTGCTGAGTGGGCGTGGCCATGGTGGGCGTGACCATGGTAGGCGTGGCCTAGTCAGCCTCCTGCACTATGACAGGGGGGCATTTTTGCCCTCCCCGGGCTCTGGAGGCTTTCCTTGGGCCTCTGGGAGGGCGAAAATGGCCTCCCCAGGCTCAGGAGACCCTCTGGAGGCTGTTTCCGAACTTCTGGCAGGGCCGTTTTTTGCCCTCCCCACCAAATCCCACTCCACGCACGCTCCGCATTTACCTGCATTCAAAACAGGTCGCGTGGGGACTCCTGGGAGGGGCAGGTTGGGGTGGGCGGGGCCAGCCAGGAGTGGGATTTGGTGGTTCTCCAAACTGCACAGAATCTTAGCTACAGGTTCTCCCGAACCCCTGCGAACCCCCAGCAGCCCACCCCTGCTCTCTCCTATCTTGTGGACTTCTCAGATTGGACACAGATCACCATGCCTCCCCACTCAAGGCCCAGATAGAGACTCTAGGGCCTAGGCTATAACATCCTGCCAATTATGACTGGATTCTATCAAATCTCCGTTCTGTTCTGGCAGCCAGTAGGATAAATAGGACCCCAAACCCCACTTTTGGCAGCTTGTAGAGTGCTTGAAACCAGCCAAGCTTTCAATAAATTTGGCCTCCGAGCGTTCAGGAGGTTTTGTACTTTATTTTCAGCATTTAAACTCCATATGCCTTAAGGATTTCAATCCAGCTTATATTCAAATTTGCCACACCGTTCTAATGCTGCTTGTGTTGTTCCTCTCATTTTCAGCTTGGAAGCCCCAGGCTCTCGTGGAAAACGATTGCTTTCATATTTTAAGCTTTCCTTTAAAAAAAAAAAAAAAAGGAAAGGAAGAGTATATTGCTAACCAGATTTCAGTGGAGCTCTGATATTGAAAACAGAAACTGCAGTAATCGCTGTTGTGTAACTGGAATGTTCACTCTGGCAAAGGGAGGATTCCACTGGTTGAAAGTGGATGCAATTAAAACCCTTCACATTAAGAAGCTGGTAACAGAGTCCACTTAACTAATTCATTTAGAGCGCTTCAAATCTCCACGATAATTATTTTACCATGGAGTTTGACTATTTCCACTCACTGATACAAAGCCGTCAGTGATAAATTTCTTTACTTGTTGTGAGAAGTTCTCTTGGGAAGCAGAAGTCAACGGAGCTCTCAAAAGAGGCCCTCATGCTTCTTGAAGAGCCATGCGTAGCATTAACTCCCCCCATCCCCCCCGGCACTGGCATTTGCAACAAAACGTGGGTCACAATTTTAATAATGGCTAGATTAGACTTAAGGTCTTGATCGCTCTGCACCAAAATTTTGAGCCCGAAGAGCAAGTTGTGTGGGTGCAAATCAGAAGGATAAATATTTGTGCAGAAGAGCAGAAGCCGAGATCGGTATCTTGGAAGCAATGCAAGATGTGATAAGGCAATCAACTGAATAAGATGGGCGGAGTGAAGTTGTGTAGAAGATTTAGCAAGCTGAAGAATGGGGCTTGATCGTGGTTTAAGTAGGGAACAAGGGTCCAATGAAGAGGGGAGATGAAACGAAGTAGGTGGATTACTCTATAAATATATACAAAATAAGAGGGGGGAGGATTTTCTTTCTTTTATTGAGTTAAGCCAATTTCAAATGTTTTCTGCCTTCAAATGCCATGAAAGTAACATTTTCTTGTTGATCCTGTTGGCTTCAACCCAGTATTCCAGATTCCTTTGATGTTTTTGCTCCAGAAACTAGCATAATAATTACTCTCTCTCTACTTGCTGCCAGTTCTATACTTTTCCAAGCTTCCAATTGTGTGTGGTGTGTGAGTGTGAGTGTATATGTGTGTATTTAAGTCACTTTTTGAATCCTGGCAATTGCTGAACTAGTTCCCTGTCCTGCCCTATTATTAACAGGATATTATATTTCAAATTTTGCTAGATAATTTGCTTGAGTAATACCCATCTTTATTCCACGCCTACCTCCCCATATCTCCAAAACACACCAAAATCATTGGGGCAGACACATCACAGTCTTCCAATGCAGCAAACAAGAAGTGGGAAATAAGTGACTAAAGTTCTGAGATTACGTAAGAAACTCTGCAACTCCCAATAGCCGGTATTGACTGTATTTCTGAACCATTTCAACATAAAAATATAATTCCATTAAAATAAAATTCAAAGTCACCGTCCTTAATAATTCTAAATCAAACAACAGAATACAGGTAGTCCTCAACTTACGGCCACAGCTGAGCCCAAAATTTCTGTGGTTAGGTGAGACATTTGTTCAATGAATTTTTCCCCATTTAACAAACTTTCTTGCCACAGTTGTTAAGTGAATCACTGCAGTTATTAAATTAGGTTGTTAAGTGAATCTGGCTTCCCCGTTGGCTTGTCAGAAGGTTGGGAAAGGTGATTTTAGGATCCCAGGACACTGTGACCGCCATAAATATGAGTCAGTTGTCAAGCATCTGAATTTTGATCAGATGACCATGGGGATGCTGCAACGGTTTTAAGGGTGAAAAAAGGTCATAAGTCATTTTTTTTCAGTGCCGTTATAACTTTGGTCATTAAGTAAACTGTTGTAGGTCAAGGACTACATGTACAGTAAGAGGAAACAGGCAGCAAGGCTTTTAAAAAGGGAGTGATTGATTGATGTCATCTTATTCTAAGACCTTAGTCATGGCTTTAGTCAGAAACCAAGTAGGTCTGAAACACAGGCCAAGCTGGAAATTCAGTCTTTTTTTTAGCCATTCATTTTATGCAGAAAGACAACCTATAAAAAGGAAGCTGAAGAAGCTTCTTGGATGAAAAGCCAAACGTCTTCAAAGAAAAACCAGAAAGTCCAGTTGCCTCTTGAAAAAGCATATTTGGGGCAACCATGACCTGGATGACTGAGAACTGCAGAAAAAACAATGGCTACCAACCTGCCTTCCATTGAGGATCTATACAGCACAAGTCAAAAAGAGGGCTGTGAAAATATTTACAGACCCCTCACATCCTGGACATAAACTGTTTCAACTCCTACCCTCAAAACGACGCTATAGAGCACTGCACACCAGAACAACTAGACACAGGAACAGTTTTTCCCCGAAGGCCATTACTCTGCTAAACAAATAATTCCCTCAACACTGTCAAACTATTTATTAAATCTGCACTACTATTGTTACTGGTCTTCTCATCGTTCCTGTTGCCCATTTCCTCCCACTTGTGACCGCATGACTGTAACTTTGTTGCTTGTATCCTTGCGATTTACATTGATATTGATTATTTCCTAGTATGATTTGATTGCTTATTGTACTGTATGATTGTCACTGGGTGTTGTACCCTGTGATTCTTGACGAGTGTATCTTGTATCTTGTCTTTTTATGTACACTGAGAGCATATGCACCAAAGACAAATTCCTTGTGTCACACTTGGCCAATAAAGAATTCTATTCTATTCTATTCTATTCTATTCTATTCTATTCTATTCTATTCTATTCTATTCTATTCTATCTCCATAAACATATAAAAAGGAAAATTCTTGACTCCTATCTGAACTGCATCTTTCGGCCCCTTCAGCTTGTCTTAACTATAGCATCAGTTATGATTGTGTTTCTTTGATTAATATAAGATGTTGCCACTCCCTGATTCATAGCAACTTTGATTAACATAAACTTTTGGAAAAAAACAAATCTTAAAAAGTGTCCTAAACAAATCCCACTCTGTCCTTTCAGACAAAGTGAGATTTATTTAGGAAGCGAGAAAGGGTATAGCAAGCTGCTTTTTAGAGTTATGTCTCACAACAGGAACATCAATTGACAGAATTAATCAAGTGGAACGAGAAAAAACATATAATTGTCACTGTCCTCATCTTACTGTCCTCATTTAAGTGAAGTTATTCTGGGTTTTTTTTCCATATTGAAGCTTTAGTTGGCAGGCAGCTGAGTGATTTAATTAGTCATTTACTTTGAAACACTCCTGCCTTCTCTTTCAGCTGTAAACTGACCTCAAACAAGATGGACAGAAAAATAATGATGACAGCACTGCATCTTGGAACAGCCTTTCTAAACCTGATACCTTCCAGGTGCATTGGGCCTACACCTCCCAAAATTCTCAGCTAGCATGAATTTGGAAGGAACTCAGTTATGGAAGGTGGATGTCTCACGAAAGATGCATTTACTTGACAAAGTTCTGGTATAAAATCTTCTCTGGCATTCGTAAAAACTTACAGAAATTTAATCAAGATTCCCTCCCCCCCAAAAAAACTATCTATTAGCTTTCCTTTAGAGAATTACAGTTTCCATATCCATCTTCGAAATCAGATAAATATTTTAAAATATGGTAAATGTGAGACATGTAATCACCCCATCTCTGCTCTGACAATAAAATGAGGCAGGGTTTTTAACGTGCACTATTTTGAGGTCTCAGAGCGAAAGCTGAATTATAATTGGATGGATGGATTGACAGATGCAAAATTGGAAAAATGTATTTAAGAATCTGGATCCCTTTCTTTCCCTGCCATTATCCCAGTCTAAACTGCCCCTAATCCTTATAACAGAAATGAAGAACTTTCTTGAAATCATTCCTACGGAAGAAAAAAGTGAAAACAGACAAAAAATAGTTTGATTGTAGGATTGTCATTTCAGATGGGTTGCACTTTAAATTGTAAATTTCGTCTTCTCTACCACATTATACTACCATGTTTCCCCAAAAATAAGACCCTGTTTTATATTTTTTTGAACCCTGAAATAAGCGCTTGGCTTTATTTTTGGGGAGGTCTTATTATTTTGGGGTGCATGGAGGAAACCAGAGGAAATGGCAGGGTCTGGCTGCACATTTTTTATTTATTTTTATTTATTTTATTTGTCACAACATTATATATAAGCATAAGCATGAAATAACTATACGATATATAAGCATATATATAACCATAAGTAAGTAATAACTATATGAAATTGGATACAATCAAAGGGAACATTAGCACAGGAACTGTAGGCACGTTGGTGCTCTTATGCATGCCCCTTACAGACCTCTTAGGAATGGGGTGAGGTCAATAGTAGATAGTTTTTGGTTAAAGCTTTGGGGATTTTGGGAAGAGACCACAGAGTCAGGTAGTGCATTCCAGGCATTAACAACTCTGTTTCTGAAGTCATATTTTCTGCAATCAAGATTGGAGCGGTTCACATTAAGCTTAAATCTATTGTGAGCTTGTGTATTGTTGTGATTGAAGCTGAAGTAGTCCTCAACAGGAAGGACGTTGTAACAGATGATTCTATGAGTTAAGTTCAGGTCATGTCGAAGGTGGCGGAGTTCTAAATTTTCTAAACCCAGGATTTCAAGTCTGGTGGCATAAGGTATTTTGTTGGAGTGGAGTGGAGTGGAAAACTCTTTTTGTAAAATATTTCTGGACACGCTCAATTGTATTAATATCCGAAATGAGGTATGGGTTCCAGACAGGCGAGCTGTATTCAAGAATTGGTCTAGCAAATGTTTTATATGCTCTGATTAGTAGTGTAGTGTTTCTGGAGAAGAAGCTACGCAAGATTAAGTTTACAAGTCTTAAAGCCTTTTTTGTGATGTAGTTGCAGTGGGCTTTGGCACTTAGATCATTTGATATGAAAACTCCAAGGTCTTTAATGGGGTGGGGGTCATCTATAAGGTAGTGTCCATCGAGCTTGTATTTAGTGTTCAGATTCTTTTTTCCAATGTGTAAGACAGAGCATTTGTTGGTTGAGATTTCGAGTTGCCAAGTTTTTGACCATTTCAACACAAAGTCAAGGTCTTTTTGAAGGGTAGCTGTATTGTTGGTAGTGTTAAATAGTTTAACAACGTCAGCAAAGAGAACACAATTGCTTATAATATGGTCACATAGATCATTAATGTATAATATTAATATACTAAGCCCGATTGGGCTTATTATCAGAGGATGTCTTATTTTAGGGGAAACAGGGTATGTGCATGGTGTAAAATGCATCCTTCTCAGAAATGTCTAGATTTGTAGACATCCAAGGTGTAAGACTTTTTCCAATCTAGGTTCTTTAAATATGCTGCATTGGGTTTCAATTTCTACAATTCTCCAGTAAAAGTCCAATATAGAGAGCATACAGCTGGCGAAAGCTGCATTACATCACCAACCATAATTGTGTACCCATAAGGCATACCAAGAGCACACATCCTTTCATTTAAGCAAACTCAGAAGGTGAATATTTTACACACAGGCCAATAACACTGCAATAAAGGAAGCTGCTATGGTATGTAGTAGACTTCCTCTGCTTTCCAGATGTTTTGGATTACAGCCCCATCGTTGGCATGCTGGCTGGGGCAATGAGATTTATTGTCTAACACATCTGGAAGGTAAAGAATGCAAGAAGACTGAACAAAAATCACTGACACTCCATGTGGACAACATCTGTGTTGGCAGTTTGGAAATTAAGAGAACCTTGTGTGACGAATTACTGTCATTTATCTTTCCCAAAATTCTCTTTGTTTCCTTAAAGCAAGGCTTTTACTGCAGAGGTAAACTTCACCAATTCAGATACAACATGAGTTCCCTTCTCTCTTTGGGATTAGTAACAGTAACTGTAACTGTAGGCCAAACTGGGAATAAAAAAATCCATTCTGAAGTAAGAGTACCATTCACACTGTGCCAAGAAAACTGGATGAAGCCACCAAAAGGTAGGTTCAACTTAAAGAGAATGTTCCTTTTTACTGTGCCATAAATTTACTAAATTTACTGCACGACGCGGTGGCTCACTGGCTAAGACACTGACTGAGCTTGTCGATCGAAGTGTCAGCAGTTCAGCGGTTCGAATCCCTAGTGCCGCATAACGGGGTGCGCTCCCGTGACTTGTCCCAGCTTCTGCCAACCTAGCAATTCGAAAGCACGTAAAAAATGCAAGTAGAAAAATAGGGACCACCTTTGGTGGGAAGGTAACAGCGTTCCGTGCGCCTTTGGCATTTAATCATGCCGGCCACATGACCATGGAGACATCTTCAGACAGCGCTGGCTCTTCGGCTTTGAAACGGAGATGAGCACCGCCCCTTAGAGTCGGGAACAACTAGCACATATGTGCAAGGGAAACCTTTACCTTTACCTATAAATTTGCATAGGCTACCTCTAGCATATTTTAATAATCATCATTAAGTATGTCAATCCTGAAATTTCAAGAGTTTGCCATACAGGTAGTCCTCACTTACACCAGTTCATTTAGTGACCGCTCAAAGTTACAACATCACTGAAAAAAGTGACTTATAATCTGGCCCGTGGCCCTTGAGTTTGACACCCCTGTTATAGTTTTGTGGTTAGTTTTACTCCTTCAATGTATATTCCAAAGATAACCATAGATTTTAGTCGACATCTGATAACGCAGGAAGTTATTGTATAGAGGTTGAACTATCCTTGCCAAAAAAAACAAATGGACTGCTACATATGAACTACAAATGCATACCAGGATAAGGCAGAAGATGATGTTGCCTGCCATTCAATGCAGGGGTGGGTTCTATTGATCTTTACTACCGGTTTGCATTTTGCATGCACAGATCACTTTTGATGACATTCAGGTCAGTAGGAGGAGCCTCCCGCCAGTTTTACTACCGGTTCTACAGATCCAGTCTGAACCGGGAGCAACCAACCACTGATTCAATGTATAAAGCTAACCATCACACTGAGTGTTCAATATTTCTTCAAAATTGGGCAGTATCCTCCAGACCAAACCAAGGCCACAAACTTAGCTTAGGGCAGGGCTGTCAAACTCCCAACCCACAGGGCCAGATGTGTCACATGCTGGCTACCCCCATGCCCGGTTTAGCAAAGGGGGGGTGTCGTGTCCCACTCCTCCGCTGACGGCCGGGTCAAGGAAATCCGAATCAGGCGTGCCTCTGCAGCTTTGCCCAAAGTCCTAGCAAAGTCCTCAGGGCAGGCAGGAGACCAGAAAGTGACTTCAGCAAGATATGTTTAGACTTTGCCTGACTCAGAGAATGCCAGAAAGCAGATCCTTTATATAGGCCATGGGGTGTGGCTCCATGACTCAGCACTTATCCAGGCCTGCCCCTCCCTTCCTTCTGTTGCCTCCGCCTATCAAGTCTTCTGACGCGAGGGTCACTCCAGTCTGCAGCTGTTGGTAATTGACCTCCCTCAGGCTCACATGCTGTGGAGGAGGGGGAGGGATCTAGTTGCTCCGTTTGCCTGGGCATGGAGCCAGAGCTGGGGGCTGGAGGTATTTCCTCCTCTTCAGCCTGTCTGGGCATGGAGCCAGGGCTGGGGCCGGGAGGCATACTAGGACATTCCTCCGTGTTCGGAAGCAGATAAGAAGACCCCGGCTGTGGTGAGATCGGACGAGACACAACAGGGGGGGGAAGTCCCAATATGTCATGTGACGACACCTTGACGCCATGAATTTGACACCCTTGCTTAGGGGATGGATCACATCAAACCCAGCCCGCTTTTAACACTCTGCTGATATCTCCTAGCATTGCTATCTGACCCTATTCAGTGACAAGGCCAGCTCTGCTCAATCCAAAAAAGAAAATGCAGGTTGACTAAAATAATTCATAAAAATGACTACTGGACATCAAAACATCAACCCAGGCGTTGGGACCTTTGCAAGCCTAGGTTTAGAATCCTGCCATTAATGCAAATTGGCAGTAGTTTAAGCATTACCTAAAACATCCAGTTCTGATGTAAAAAGATCAAGATAAGAATAATCTAGACCCAAACATGCTGGACAAGTCACTCAAAATTGACATCTTTTTGTATCAGATTGGCCTGAAGGTTTAACTGATGTTACACAATGGAAAGACAAAGTGCTTGTTATTAAGTACTGTGAGGCATCAAAATATCTTGTTTCTAACCCACTGGCAGAACGATAATTCATGCTTGTGGCCAGTCATCAATCATTAATCCAACCCCTTTTGGATTTCTAAGCTAGAACAGAGAGTTGTTTACTTTTAATGGCGTTTCAGCAATTAATTCATTCTGTCCAATTCTGGTTCTCAAGCTTGCAAGAACTGGGCAAGCCAGTAACACCTGTTTGGAAAGATAATATGAACACGCTCCAAAATAACAAACCAGCAGCTGGTACCTAAGCTGCCACAATAATTACTTCTAATGAGTGAGTCACATTACAGAGCCAAACGCAAATACCATTCCTGTTTGGCCATGTTGACAGATGCCTTTCAACATCTGGGAATGCCTTCTGAAAGTAGAAGCCTCCAGGTGTGTTGGGACATTAACTCTCAGGATTCCCCCCATGGGAGATTCCCCATTATTACTGAAGTGGTCAAGCCTGAGGAGATCCAGGTTCAAGTCCTTTCTCAGCCACAGAAGCTCACTGGGTGACTTTGATTCAGCCACTCCCTCACAGCCCAAGCTACACCCTACGGTTGTGGTGGTGATGGAGATAACATAACAAATCATATGTTGCCCATATGTCATGGGTCCATCATAGCCTGAGTCCATGGAGGACGAGTGGGAGCTGGGGCCAACAGAGGTTAAGGGAGCGGCCTCGTTGGCTTTGGAGGAATGTGAGGAGGAAAAGGATGAGGCAGCCCATGGTCCCTTGGGCTTGGGATGGCTTGACAGCAGGGAAGAATGGGGGCAGGATGACCAAGAGAGGGGGGAAGAGAGGGCAGGCAGTGGAGATGAGTGATGGAGCTCAGGGGATGAGCAAGGACCGCCTCCTCCTGATCCCTGAGCACGGAGAGTGGAGAGAGGTGGGAACAGTGCAGGCTGACTCAGGAGGAGAGCGCCTTGCCCCTCTTCACAAGGCACACCTGGGGACTGAGACTTAAGGAGATAATATGGGAAGGGGTTGGGAACAAGCACTGAATTCATGGAGTTTTGTGTGCCATTGCCAATGTCTGGAGTTTGCTGGACTTCTTTCCTTATAATTGCCTTATTCCTTTGCTTCATTGACTCATTGCTTTGTTCCTTTGCTTTGTTGAACTCATGGCCTTGTTCCCTTGCCCCACTGGACTTCTTGCCTTGAAGCCATTGTGCTAATACTGTTTTGCCGGACTACTCGCAGCCAGAGACTGCTGGAGGTGTGTGTGTGAGAGCCCTTTGCTCCAGGACTTGCCATAAACGTGGGAGCATTTGGGTGAAAGTTGGAGCAATAAAGGGGAGTTTGACCTATCAGCTGACTGTATTGCCCCAGGTCATCACACCATATGAGAAAAGGCAGAATATAAAACTACCAGATCCATTAAAGAAAATGCAAACAAATGGAAGAAACTGAGAAGTTCGGGCAGGTCTTCAGAAGCAGACCCACGCCCATCACCAGGGTGCTTATAGGGTAGACCTAAAGAAATTTTTATAAAAGAAATAGTAAACAAGTCTTAGTTTTTTCTTCACATCGTAACCACGACACTGCTGATTCCGCACTATAAACTGGGAGAATACTCGGGCTGCATTCAAAAAACGTAAGCGGATTTGAAATTCATGACAGCAGTATAGGATTTCCTGAGCTCCATGGTAATTTCTTCTTATGCAAATATTTATGAATCGCATCCACTGCTTCTCATGGCTTCTTTCATCAAGGATTTTCATAAGTAATTCTGCCAGACCGAGTGGCTTTCGTAGAGCATGTTTTTTTGCACCAAGGAAGAAAGCCCATCTTATTTCCGCTAGAGCGACATCAAACAGCCACTGAAATATTCTCTGCCTCTTTAATTTTTGTTTGGATTTGATCAGTCTGTTATCTCATTATGAGTTCCCCTCGTGCCATTCAAGCTTTCAGTTCCTTTCTCTTTCTTTTCTTTGGTTTTGTAAAGAATATTTAGGGGTGGGGGGTGAGTGAGCTATTCTTTTTTTTTTTTAAGACTTATTAACTGATATAAGAAAGAGTGAATGCACCAGTTGTTTAAATAACTTGACAGCATAACTAGGATCAATGAAACTGGAAGACAGCTGAAGCCAGTGAAAGAAACTTTCATTTCTAACATGTTGAATCGTGCCTTGTTATGAGTTAGGACATGCTCTAACTTTGATTCATTGAGTGCATTATGCTGCCTCTACCCAGCAAAGAAACCAGCCAAGGACATAATCAACTATAATTGAACTATACTTGAAGGACATAATAAACTATACTTGAGTATAAACCTGATATCCTGAATTCAAACGTATCTGGGACTTTGGAAGATGTAGTCCCAAAATATTAGAGAACTTGTTTAAACAGTGAAGTCCTAACATTAATTCAGAATTTAAATCAATGAAAGCTTAGTCCCTAGGAAATGCAGCTTTGATTGGTAGCCTCCGTTCTATTGTCTCCAGTTGAAGAGAGAGAAATACATGCTTGAAAACAATGACATTTTAGAATATTTTAGAATATTTGCTTTGAAAAGCTTTACAGTACATGTCAAGAATACTATTATTTATCCATTCATTGACAGCCATGCAAGTTACTTTGCAGTACATCTAAATTAACATTAAATTAACATTAAACGAACTTAATTAAATTAATTAATTAATTAATTAAAATTTAATTTAAATAAATTAAATTAACATTAAAATAACATTAAATTAACACTGCAAAAACATATGGACTACACAACTTGACCAGAGTAAAGCAATAGATGTAATATACATAGACTTCTGTAAAGCCTTTGATTCAGTGGTACGTGACAAACTAAATACACACTCCCTGAAGCGTCTATGAAGCTTCCATAGTTCTTTTCTCCTTTGTCATCAATATGGCAAATCTCCTGAAAACAGATTTTAGTTCTCTGAATGTCAGAGAGGTTAAGGGCTATGAACAGATTTTGATGAATGAAAAACGATATAGATACAAATAAAGTTAAGCTTTCTAAATATTTTGGATTGGATTCATTCATCTTCAAAAATGCATTTTATTCTTCCCTTTTGAAAGCTCTACTGGATGGAATGGCTTTGCTTGTAAATGCGTGCGCAACTGTGCATGTGTGAAAATTAAAAAGGGTTGCTCTGTCCTTCGAAGTGAAAAGCAGCACTGCTAGCAGATACAAGCATACACGCACGCACGCACATGCACATGTGTGTGCGCGCGTGCATATGTGTAGATGGGTCTCGATATGAATAGAATTTGCTTCCTGCCTGCAAAGATTTTCATGCTGTTCTGCAGGAAAGAACTGCAACTACTCTTAAATTATTTATGTCCTTAATGTATTAAATATATATAGCCTGCTCTTTTTTCCTTTTTTTTTTTTTATCTTGAACTACCCGTTTTCTTCTTTTAGCTCCACCTTTATTTTCCTGGACTGACCTATTTTTTGAAAAGTAACCTTTGGAATGTCACCCTACATTCAGTGCATCTCAATCTAAACAGTATCCCTAGACAAAACCGTACACACCCAAAGTAGGTGGATATTATCTTCGCTACCAGCACGAGAGAAGCCATCACACCCCTTCCCATCAAGGGCTTGTCCCCAGAACAAGCCAGTTTTCAAGACAGCAGTGACTTTTTCAGACTGCCAGCAGCTTTAAAGCACCACTTTCATCTTTGGTATGCTTTATCAGCTTTTTAAAGCAGTCTGACAGCAAACATCTTATTTCTACTATTGGAAAAACTGTGGGTCCCGGCAAGTCTGAACTTTGAAGGTGTAACGCTCCAGTCTGCTCTTCAAGCCTTTGAAACAGAAGCAGCCAAGATCTCGGCAAAAGCAGCACAGAAGCGCCCTTGTGCATTGTTAAACATTTTTACTTTATTTATTTATTTATTTTATTTGTCACAACTGTATATAGAAGCCTAAGCATGAAATAACTATACGATATATAAGCATATATATAACCATAAGTAAGTAATAACTGTATGAAATTGGATACAACCAAAGGGAACATTAGGACAGGAACGGTAGGCATGTTGGTGATCTTATGCACGCCCCCTTACAGACCTCTTAGGAATGGGGTGAGGTCAGAGTTTTTGGTTAAAGCTTTGGGGATTTTGGGAAGAGACCACAGAGTCTGGTAGTGCATTCCAGGCATTAACAACTGTTTCTGAAGTCATATTTTCTGCAATCAAGATTGGAGCGGTTCACATTAAGCTTAAATCTATTGTGTGCTCGTGTATTGTTGTGATTGAAGCTGAAGTAGTCTTCAACAGGAAGGATGTTGTAACAGATGATTCTATGAGTTAAGCTCAGGTCATGTCAAAGGCGGCGTAGCTCTAAATTTTCTAAACCCAGGATTTCAAGTCTGGTGGCATAAGGTATTTTGTAATCAGAGGAGTGGAGAACTCTTCTTGTAAAATATTTCTGGATATGTTCAATTGTATTAATTTCCGAAATGAGGTATGGATTCCAGATAGGCGAGCTGTATTCAAGAACTGGTCTAGCAAATGTTTTATATGCTCTGTTTAATAGTGTAATGTTTCTGGAGAAGAAGAATTTAAATTTGTTTACATTTTTTAAGCAGCAGGAATGCTGTCGTTCAAGTCCCTTCGTTTTCTATGGAACGCTGGCCTCAGTTGACAAAATTCTTTGTTTCTGTGCCAAAAGTCCCTATTTTTGCTGAGATGGTAGGCACAATTCGATGGAACACATTTGCGGTTGACTTGCAGAATTGCTATAGAGGTTGGCTTGACATACAGGTAATCCTTGACCATACAATTCATTTAGTGACCTTTCGAAGTTACAACGGCACTGAAAAAAGTGACTTGTCATCACCATTTCTTTCACACTTACAACCTTTGTAGCATCTCTATGATCGTGTGGTCAAAATTCAGAGGCTTGCCAATTGGTTCATACTAACGACCATGGCTGTGTGCCAAGGTCACGTGATCCCTTTAGCATTGTTTTGATAAGCAAAATCAATAGGGGAGCCAGATTCACTTAACAACTAAGTTATCAACTGCCGTGATTCACTTAACAACTGTGGCAAGAAATATCGTAAAATGGGGCAAAACTCCCTTAACTAATGTCTCATTTAACAACAGAAATGTTGGGTCGTAAGTCAAAGACCAACTGTACTACGTCTTGGCTATGGAAATTGGCTCCATTATTTGCTGTTCCAGCTCAGGTTTTTAATAATGTTGATGAAGATTACATAAAAATCAGTGTTTGGAGAAAGTCTCGTGTCCAGAAATCAGACAGGGGAGACAAAAAAGACATTCAAGTCTTCTTAACCTGCATTTGGTAGTAAACCATTAATCTCCTGAGACTTCGTGGTTTATTGTAATTGGACTTCTCCACTAAGGGATTTACATACATGGCTTTCCTAGATTATAACCTTTATAGCAGACAAGAATGAAGCTACAATTGATTGCCAACAATGGAGAAAAAGATATAAATGACATTTATGACCTCGGGCTTAAATTCCTGGCTTCTTCTTTTTTTTCCTGGCATTGCGACTGAATGGTTCTTTGGCATGGCAAAGATGGCCTTGAATCAGTGGTGAGATTCAAGTAATTTAACAACCGGTTCTCTGCCCCAATGATTTCTTCCAACAACCAATTTGCCAAACTGCTCAGAAAGTTAACAATCGGTTCTCCCGAAGTGGTGCGAACTGGCTGAATCCCACCACTGCCTTGAATCCAAACATTTAATGTATGTTGTTGTTGTTGATGATGATGATTACGTAGTATTATTATTACTTGCCACCTCTCTCACCATAGGGCTACTCTAGGCAGTGGATCTTATAGTTAACAAAATAATAGAATAACAGAAGAGTTGGAAGGGACCTCGAAGGTCTTCTAATCCAACCCCTGCTCAGGCAGGAAGCTCTATACCATTTCAGACAAATGGTTGTCCTCTTCTTAAAAACTTCCCATATTGGACCATCCACAACTTCTGGAGGCACTGATTAATTGTTCTGTCAGGAAATTTCTCCTTAGTTCTAGGTTGCTTCTCTCTTTGACTAGCTTCCATCCATTTTTTTCTTATATTTTGGTTCCTGCCTCAAATCTCAGAAAAAATAAGATATAGCCAAACAGGTCAATTTTTTGGATTGATTGGGCTACACAAGATGCTGACCAAAACTTTGCATATGCCTATCCCAATCTTCATGCAAATGTCTGCAATGTCCCTAACATTCCAGAAGACCACTAAGACCCACCTTCCTTCCTATGTTGAATCACGATGGGAAGTGAGCCTAGTTGTGTGTGTTGTTGAGCAGAGTGCTATGATGTTGGTGCATAAAGAGGTTCTTTTTTAACTTGTATATTTTATTATTTATAAATCTGTTCGCTAGCTTTCTAGCAAAGAGGGCTATTATAGGGCTATTGGGTAGCCGTATAATTTTTGTCTAATAAATGAATAAACATGCACATAATTTCTACACACACCAATACAGGTAATCCTCAACGTACGAACATAATTGGGCCCAAAATGTAAGTTGCACAAATTAGAAATTTGTTAAGTGAGTTTCCCCATTCATTTTGCTTGTTAAAAGGCCTCAAAAGGGGATCACATGACACTGGAACACTGCAACCATCATAAATATGAGTCAATTTTCAAGCAGCCAAATGTAAATCATGTATAGGGATCCTGCAACGGTCATAAATGTGAAAAATGGTCATAAGCAGTGGTGGGATTCTACCAGTTCAGGCGAACTGGTAGCTCCGACGATCAGCTGGGAGCAAACCGGCCGTGCTATTTTCCTACCTTTATCTCCTCAGCTGATTCATGCGGCAGAGCCAATTGCCACGCAAATCAGCTGTGTTACTCTTCCGAAGAAACCTGGAAGTGAAGATTTCTTCAAATTGCACACACGCGGGCAACACGCGATCACCGAACCGGTTGTTCATAAGACACTTTTTTCAGCGCTGTTGTAACTTTGAATGGTCACCAAATGAACTGTTATAAGTTGAGGACTACCTCTACTGGCTTCTCAGCAGAAGATAAAGAGATCTCATGAGGCTTCCCTTTTCCTTCCAGGAAAGAAATTTTCCCCTTTCATGGGTAGAAACAAGGAAGGCAAGAAGTAACAAAGGTCAGAGATCTTCAACCCTTTCTTTTCCTGCCAAATGACTTATGCTGGACCATTGGTCTCCAGGACCTGCAAATTAAATTATGGTCTTTCTGGCTATTGGGCTAGCCAATATCAGGAACAGATTGCTATATGTAATGATATCTTGGGCAAGCCATGCCAAGTTTATTTTCAATCCAGATGGCTTTATTCTTCATTTCTGGACTATATACAAGTCTCTACAAAGAAAGCAGGGAAAATAGACCAACCTATTCTTCAAAGCAGGGGTCTCCAAACTTGGTCCCTTTAAAACGTGTGGACTTCAACTCCCAGAGTCCCTCAGCCAGCAAAGCCACAAGTCTTAAAGGGACCAAGGTTGGAGACCCCTGCTCCAAAGCACCTGAAGGCAGGACAAAGAAGCCATGGATCGAAACTAATCAAGGAGCGAACCCACCTAGAACTAAGGATAAATTTCTTGACGATGGGAACAATTAATTAGTGGAATGGCTCACCCGGCAGAAGTTGTGGGAGGTTTTTAAGAAGCGTTTGGGCAAGCATTTGTTTGAAACAGTGTAGGGTTTCCTGCCTGAGCAGGGGGGTTGGACTAGAAGATCTCTAAAGTCCTTTGCAATTCTGTTATTCTGTAGAAGGAGGAAATGAAGAATGCCAGGAAGGAGATTTCAACCATCAGCATGGCCCATGAGAGTGAACAAAAGAAGGCTAATTTGAACAGAGAGAGAACTCAGTGATTAGCATCCTATGAACCATTTTTAAGGAAGTCCTATAAAATCCTGAATTCCCTGAAATCAGCTGCTTTCATCAAATGCAGCTTATGTAAGAGGTTCTACCTGGGACACCTCATACTTTTCTTAACCACAGCATATTCCCGCTGTTCGAAGACACAAACCTTATGAGAGGCCTCTGCAGGCAACCAAATCTCAAGCTTAAGAAAGAATGATCTGAGTCACAAGAGGGTGAGAAATCGGCTGAACTATTCATACAGGAGTGTCTGGGCGCCATCATGAAAGAAATACTGCAACACATAATGTACTAATCCCGAAAACTGCATGGGTCTGACATGAGGCATTGCTGGAAATTCCAACACAAAAGTAGAAATTTGCTTACAGCAAATGATAGGTTGAGCAGATCTTACGGAAGAAAGATAAATGGAATATCGTCAAAATGATAACATCTGATATGGTAAATGTAGAACTAGGGATGTGGTGGCTCAGTGGCTAAGACGCTGAGCTTCTCGATCAAAAGGTCAGCAGTTCAGCAATTCAATTCCCTAGTGCCGCGTAACAGGTTGAGCTCCCATTACTTGTCCCTGCTTCTGCCAACCTAGCAGTTCGAAAGCATGTAAAAAATGCATGTAGAAAAAATAGGGACCACCTTTGGCTGGAAGGTAACAGCATTCCGTGCACCTTTGGCGTTGAGTCATGCTGGCCACATGACTCAAGAGACGTCTTCGGACAGTGCTGGCTCTTCGGCTTTGAAACGGAGATGACCACTGCTCCCTAGACGGGAACGACTAGCACATATGTGCGAGGGGGACCTTTACCTTTACCTTTAAATGTAGAACTAAGCAGTTTCTGGATTCACTGATAACAGTGTGTGTATGTGGGTTTACTGTGTGACACCAGTAAACAGTGGGCCTCTGTGGCTCAGACTGGTAAGACAGTCTGTTATTAACACAGCTGCCTGCAATTACTGCAGGTTCGTCCCACCAGGCCCAAGGTTGACTCAGCCTTCCATCCTTTATAAGGTAGGTAAAATGAGGACCCAGATTGTTGGGGGCAATAAGTTGACTTTGTATATAAATATACAAATAGGATGAAGACTATTGCTAACATAGTGTAAGCCGCCCTGAGTCTCCGGAGAAGGGCGGGATATAAATGCAATAAAAAAAAAACAAAAAAAAACCAGTGGTTTTGTGAAATCAGGTTTGAAATGAATTAGGATTGATTTGAGAACATTAAAGTATGCTGGAGTGCACAATGCGATTTCCTATGTTGTTAACGGTGTTACTTTTTCTTGCCGCAAGGCGAGCTTTGACAGAGCTTAAAAAGTAGGGCAGGAACTTTCACCCATGATTTGCCAGCATCAAAAGGTGAATAAATACCCCCATTTTTCCTGCTGCAAAGGGGATCAAAGTGCGCAGTGAGAAAATCCTGCCTTGAATGGCTCTATTTGCCTTCAATGATGTCATCACATATGCTAAACAATCCTAGATTGACAGGTGAAAGAAGCCTGAATGGGGAAAAGAAAGACAAAGCAAGGCCCACAACTTCCATGAACAGCTCTAGGGGTAAGAATCAATGATCAAGCAAAAATGGGTGGTTTTCCTTTTTGTGAAATATTTCTACTTTTCCTTCTACACACCTTCTTTTAAAAGCACAAGTTGTGAACCAAAAACTGAAGCACTACACACTACAAACCCCAGGCAATAAAACACACACACAAACTGATATGTTAGATAGATAGTGTGTGTGAGAGAGAGAGAGAGAGAGAGAGAGAGAGAGAGATGATAGATAGATAGATAGATAGATAGATAGATAGATAGATAGATAGATAGATAGATAGATAGATAATAGGTAGATAATAGGCAGGGGTGGGCTTCAAAAATTTTAGCAAGGGATTCTCTGCCTGGTTGCTGGGTGGGCGTGGCCATGATGGGTGTGGCCTAGTTGGCCTCCTATACCAAGACGGAAGGGAGAAAATGGCCTCCCCAGCCTATGGAGGCCCTCCAGGCCCATTTCCGGTCTTCCCGAACTTCCAGTAGGCCTGATTTTTGCCCTCCCCGAACCTCCATCCATGCCCTGCACTTACCTGCATCCAAAACAGGCCGTGTGGGGTCTCCTGGGAGGGGAGGGGTGGGCGGGGCCAGTCAGGAGTGGGATTTGGGGGTTCTCCGAACTGCACAGAATCTTACCTAGAGGTTCTTCCGAACCCCTGTGAACCCCCAGCAGCCTATCCCTGATAATAGGTAGATAGGGGCCAGGGGAAGGCCCAGGGGAAGGGCCTTCTCTGTTGGAGCACCTATCCTCTGGAACGAACTTCCCCCCGGTTTGCGACAAATATCTGACCTTCGGACCTTTCGCCGAGAATTAAAAACTTACTTATTTATCCAAGCGGGACTGGCCTGATTTTTAAATTTTTTAAATTTTAAATTTTAATTCTTTGTAATTTTATATGGGCTATTTTAGGTTGGGTCAATTGACGGTTTTAATTTGGCTATTATTGAATATGTATTTTAAATTGATATTTTAACTTTGTATACTTTATTGTTTTTATCTTTGGCTGTACACCGCCCTGAGTCCTTCGGGAGAAGGGCGGTATAAAAATTTAAATAAATAAATAAATAAATAAATAAATAAATAAATAAATAAATAAATAAATAAATAAATAAATAAATAAATAGGTGGATGGATGGATGGATGGATGGATGGATGGATGGATGGATGGATGGAAGGACAGACAGACAGACAGACAGATAAATGTATCATTTTATTCATAGATAAATTGGACCCAAAATGGCATCTGTTTGATTGGTTGATTTGTTTTGATGTAGAAGCTGCCCAATTCAACAATGACTTTGGGCATGTTTTGGTATGCATGTTTTCAACAGCAATAAAAAATATTTAAAATATTTTTTTTTCTCAAGTAGATGATCTGGTGGAATATACACACAGTTTATTCAAAGGCATTCCAACATCCTTTTTTTATTGCTGTTGAAAACATGCATACCAAAATTTGAGAATAGGAGGCAGGAGAGGAGAGAGAAAGCTGTATCGCTGAATTAGCCAGGACTATGACACAACAATTAGCTCAGTAAGACTAAAGATTCATTTTGGCGGTTAAATGCGAACATGCAACATTAAAGAGGCTGGAATTTCACAAGCTACTAATGTGCTAATGGACAACCTGCAATGTATGTCAAATGAAAATATAGGTCCGCTTATCAACTGCAAAAGAATAGGGAGCATGAAGTTTGAAAAAAAAATTCTTTATGTGTTTGCTAGTGAATGTATTCTATTGAGGGGATTATTCTCAAAGGCAAGTATTTCTCTACAAGTTAGATTCTTGTAGAGGGCTTTCAGGACACCATCCCTTTGGTATTTATGAACATATGAATCAGGGGTGGAGAGCTGGGGGTTTGGGAGAACCTCTAGCTAAGATTCTATGCAGTTCAAACCCCAAAATCCCACTCCTGACTGGCCCCACCCACCCCACCCTGCCCCTCCCAGGAGTCCCCACATGGCCCGTTTTGGATGCAGGTAAATGCAGAATGTGCACCAAGGCTCAGGGAGGGCGAAAAGCGAAAAACTACCGGAAATTCATCTCCAGAGCCTGGGGAGACTGTTTTTGCAACAACAACAAAAAACCGCCAAGGTGAAGGAGGCTGACTAGGCCACACCCACCATGACCACGCCCACTCAGCAACCGGGGGCAGAGAATCCCTTGCTAAAATTTTTGAAGTCCACCCCTGATATGAATGCTAAAATCCATTTCACAAAGGGAAAGATTATGAGGACCCAAATATATTGGAGGGGTGTGTGTGCGCCTCCACCTGTTCTCCGGAGTTTAGCTTTAAACTTGCTTCGGTCTTTCCCGCCCCCTTAAAAAGGCAGCTCCACCTTGAAAAGTATGTCGAATAACAACGAAAACCCCAGGAGTTCTTGGGAACTCAGAGTGGTTAATTAAACAACTCAACCAAACAAAGACAAGAGCGGTTGTTTGCAGCTTTCCCTGAGCGTGAGGTCAACATTTTTCACAGCTTTTTAGTTCATACTTGAAGGACGGCCAACCTGCTCCTGTAGAAAAATCCCCCCACCAAGTGCATCTTTTCTGCAACCTCAAAAAAGAAAAAAAAAAGAAACCCATAGAATGTGTATCTTGGAGACGTCGTGACGGCTATATCCAAAATCAGAATGGCGGTGCTGGAATTGCTCCTTATTTGCAAGCTACAGAAGGATTTGTGCACGTGTACATATGTGCGTTGCCTTCCACTGATTTGGCTACGGCACTGAACGAAGCCTACAATCTATATCTGTAGTCTCATGCGTTACCCTGCTGTGCAGCCCACAATTTAATGTGGGAAGGAGAAAAGGTTACACTAGTAACACAGCATGCAACATTATTCCTGTCAACACTCTCATGACAGCAACTTTGCAAAATGAGAACACCCAGCACATATGCCAGTAGATTTATTATACTCGGTGGCGCAGTGGTTAGAGTGCAGTACTGCAGGCTACTTCTGCTGACTGCCGGCTGACTGCAATTTGGCAGTTCAAATCCCACCAGGCTCAAGGTTGACTCAGCCTTCCATCCTTCCAAGGTGGGTGAAAAATGAGGACCCAAATTGTTGGGGGCAAGATGCTGACTCTGTAAACCACTTAGAGAGGATTGGAAAGCACAGTGAAGTGATATATAAGTAAGTTCTATTGCTATATGATTATTATTTTTTTCTGAATAATTATTAGTGTCAGAAAAACAGAGCATTACAAGGAACATACACATGCATTCAACAGCTTTAACTGAATATGTTGTTGTTAACACAACAATGTACAGGTAGTCCTCCACTTACGACTACAATTCAGCCCAAAATATATGTTGCTAAGTGAATTTTGCCCCATTTTACGATCTTTCTTGCCGCAATTATTCAGTGAATCGCTGCAGTCGTTAAGTTAGTGACATGGTTGTTAAGTGAATCTGGCTTCCCCACTGACTTTCCTCATCAGAAGGTCGCAAAAGGGGATCACGTGACCCTGAGGCACTACAACCGTCATAAATATGAGTCAATTGCCAAGCATCTGAATTTTGATCATACGATCGTGGGGATGCTGCAACGGTCATAAATCACTTTTTCAAAGCTGTTGTAACTTTGAAAGGTCACTAAAGGAATTGTTGTAAGTCAAGGACTACCTGTACACCCAAAAAGCTAAAAAGGCCTGATGCATGAAACAAACCATCTTTTTGCAGGTCTTATTTTCACAATCACTTGATTGCTGCTCAGCGTTAGCAGTGAAGGTGAGTCAATTGTGCATGCGTTACCCAACTTCAGATTAAATTGCACAGCCTCACGGTTTTCCACAGTAAGCGCTTAGAGTGGATGAATCACACATCCTCTGATTTATAACCTAGGCCACCCCCCAAAGTATTTTTATCCCACCAAATAATGGGCTAGTGTCCTCTGAATTACTGTAATGCACAGGATGGTTGCAATTTCCCTCCATATCCAGTCCATAGTACAAATAAAAGCTATTATTTCAAGTGTTCTCTATCTGCCTCCCTCTAGGTGTTTTGGAATTGCAATATATCTGGAAAGCAACTTGTTGGAGAAAAAAAAAACATATTTTCTCTATAAAATTATAGGTTTTCCGTGGTACTTTATGCCCTTTTTGTTCTGCACTACAAAAGTAAAAAGTACATTTTTCATATGCAACAATGACGAAAGGAAAAGCATTTTTAAAATAAGGAATGAAGAATAATCTACCTGATTCTGTGGTCTCTTCCCAAAATCCCCAAAGATTCAATCAAAAACTGTCTACTATTGACCTCACCCCATTCCTAAGAGGTCTGTAAGGGGCGTGCATAAGAGCACAAGAGTGCCTACCGTTCCTGTCCTATTATTTTCTTTTGTTATATCCAATTAATATAGTTATTACATACTTAAGCTTATATATATGCTTATATATTGTATAGCTATTTCATGCTTATGCTTATATATACTGTGTGACAAAATAAATAAAATAAAAAATAAAAAGATACAAGATACAGAGGGAATTCCACCCTGCCCAGTCTCTCTGTCTCATACGCAGTCTTTCCTGCTTCAGCAGAAACAAGCCAACTACAGTCTAACTCTGGTAAGAAATGAAATCTCTTCCTTAATGCACAGTTTTTCAAGCTGTCCATAAATTAAACTCTAAGAAGGAACTGTCTGAGCACATGTTTCGTAAAAGTCACGGGAACCCTTTTACAAGTTGTAACACACCTGAAACTTAGCACGGTGAGCGTAAAACCCGCCTCCCCTTACCTGCAAAACTCTATTCTGGCAATTTCTGTAGTGTGAAATCCAACCGGTTCGCAACAAAATGAATTCGTCTTCCCTTTTTCTTACTGTTCCACCTGCTGTTTCCCACGATGGCTTTCTGTACAGAACGCAAAATAGCTCAGAGCCCTGCCTTAGACTTCCTGCTGATGGACCGTACTTCAAACATGTCCCACGTTTGATTCCGCCTCTCTATTCTCCACCTTCTACTTTACCTCCTTGGGCACAAGTGGGCCCCACCCAAATCCACTCTGTGTATTTTCATTTCAGAATGCTCCCAGCTAAATGGAGTCCTTAAGAGAATTATCTATTGCTTTGGCTGGGCTACAAGACAAGACATTTGTTTCCAACTATTATTTGGCATGAGCGCAGCAGACATTTTACAGAAATGCAAACAGAGTTGAGAAGTACAGGGGAAGGAACAGAAAAATAAACACCTGTAGACAATTTAGTCTAGACACAAGGCAAGGAGATATTAATGCCCAATGAAGTGGGGGAAGTAGAGTTGTACCTGAAGTTATCTGACCGATTGCATATTGTCGGGTCCCGTTTCATATCATGGAAACAAACCAAACTACATCTCCGCATAAAAAACTAACAGGCTTAATTTTACATGTTTTCTCCAGAATAAATATTTATTTCAGAATACATGTTCTACTAGAACAGGGGTCTCCAACCTTGGCAACTTTATGATTTGTGGACCTCAACTCCCAGAATTCCTCAGCCAGCATGCGCTGGCTGAGGAATTCTGGGAGTTGAAGTCCACAAGTCATAACGTTGTCAAGGTTGGAGACCCCTGATCTAGAAGATCCATTCTTCCCAAAGTCAAGAGACTGAGGTCCTTGATTTTGGAACTGACGCAAAAGATCCCAAGGATCTACAGTCCCCAGATCTATCTCCAGATGTCCCGGAGGAACTCTTGGGATGAATTCCAAGTCAAAGGGGAAGCCAAACCACTTTCCAACCTTCTGGCAAAGCAGTGAACACTTTAAGAGCTCAGTGTAATTTATGAACCATGGATTCCTAATCACTTGCAGCAAGATCAGGGCAATTTCCTTAGTATGGTCTGGCAGCAAATAAATTAAAATGCATTTCCAATCTCAAGTTCTTGTAGTTTAGTTCTAGAGTTGAAAAAAAGACCACAAAAATCAAGGTCTGAGAATAATAACTGAAAGGTTATGGCAGAAGCCAGCTGTGGTGGTCTCTGGTTATTGGCACCTAGGATGCCCTACACAGAAAATCTTGGATGCTACATAGAATATTGTTGTGACCAAGGCCCAAGTAGATATTATTAGAGGCAATCAGTCGAAAACAGACTTTATTAGAACAGCTGAGAATTAACTCATTCTCAGCGTAGTCCAAACTAAATCAAAACAAATTCTTCACAACACAAGTCTTCAGTCTTATCACCAACCTTGGTCTAATTAGGCAAACTGCCAAAGGCTTTTCTTGGCAAAAGTTCAAAAGCAGAAGACGCCGACAAGAAATAAATGCAGCAAGACAAGAAACAAGATCAACATTGTTTTCCAACAAAGAATCCAAGAGCTGTTGCTGGTCTTTTAAGCCTTGGGGGTGGGATCATATCGTGGCCCTACTCCCGAGTCGTCCTCTTTGCTTTAGCTGCTCTTGCCTTCTGGCAGCTCTTCTCATGCGTGCATTAGGAACAGGCTCCTCCTGTTCCTCTGCCTCACTACTGTCAGCCTCTGGAAGCTCCGGAATCCGCACATCACTCCCAGATGGCCCTGGCCCCACCTTTGCCTCTGACGCAGAGCCCTCATCTGGGCCTTCCCCAGCCTCCAGAACTGGCTCATGTTCTTCCTCAGCTTCATCGCTGTCCAACTCAGTTGCCAGCTCCGCAGGCTGCTGGCGGACCACAACAGAAAATGTATTCATTGATGAAAAGTCCATTAGTCAGTTACAAAAGGCTATGCTGCTTAGATTCACATGTATACTATGTTGATACATTACAACATCCTAGGCTCTTCAATGTATATGAAGACAAACACCAACTAAAGTACTGGCAGTTGTGATTTCACACTATTGAGATATAATAATATTAATATTTAAATGCATATACCATCAACTTCCAGCAATTGGGCAGTTAAAAATGTTCTATAGGTATTTTTTCCAACTGCACCATAATCAGAATTAATACAAGGATAGAAAAGACTTCTTCCCTTGGGAGGAATCTGTTGGAGGCCATTATTAATTGTAGATGAAGCCAAATTCAAGGAAGGGTTGGACCCTTTCTCCATCCTTCTCCCCAGGTTTCAGAATACACGTAGTCCTTGACTTATGACCACAACTGAGCCCACAATTTTTGTTGTTCATTGAGACATTTGTTAACGAATGAATTACGCCCCATTTTACGACCTTCCTTGCCACCGTTGTTAAGTGAATCACTGCAGTTGTTAAGTTAGTGACACCGTTGTTCAGTGAATCTGGCTTCCCCATTGACTTTGCTGGTCAGAAGGTCAGAAATGGTAATCACATAACCCCAGGATTATGCAACTGTCATAAATATGAGTCAGTTTCCAAGAGTATGACTTTTGATCACATGACCATGGGGATGCTGCCATGGTCGTAAGTGTGAAAAATGGTCATTAGTCACTTTTTCCAGTGCTGTTGTAATTTTGAACGGTCACTAAATGAACTGCAGTTAGTTGAGGACTACCTGTACCAGAAGAAGATGAGATTGTTCTTGCTAGAAGTTCAAAAGTGAGCTGTTGAAATTAAGGCAAATGCCACAGATATCCCTGGAGCCATAACTGTCTCCTCCTAATTTAACATCGTAAGAACAAGGCTAGAAGCGAATGCTTCTCTCTTTCTGAGGCAGCCCTGAGGAAATCTGAAACTAATTCCACTTTTGGACCAACCCTACCTTAGCATGTTAAATCTCCCATCTGTAAACTGCGATTTATCTTAACTACAGTCAGTTGAGGCAATTCAGCTGGTGTTGGCTTCTTTTAATATACTGTAATTGAGATTAAAAACCTTTACCCAAGCTTAGACAACATGCTAAATATGGCTGACTTAAAATCGAAGCAGACATTTGCGTAAATTCTTGCCGTTGCACGAGGAGACCTATTAGAATCCAAACGAGAGAGCTGCAATGGCTTTGGATTGTTTTTTTGTAATGCCAAGTGACTTTTCCATTTTTTGGTACACTAGAATGGAAGGGAAGAGAGGAAGAGGACAAGCTACAACAAGGTGAATGGACTCAAGTACAGTGAGTGATGGATGGACTATTGGAAGTCCTAAGGGACTAAGTTGGGGACAGATCTTCCCGGAGAAAATCTATCAATAGTTGCTAACTATCAACAGTAACTTGATAGCATATAATCAATTTAAAAAACGGCATTTACCATCACTAAAATAGATGATATCACCAGAAAGCTCAAAATAAATATAGGTAGTCCTTGCTTCACACCCATTCACGTAATGATTATTTGAAGTTACTACAGGCCTGGAAAAAGGTTATTAATAACTAGTCCTGTCGCTTATGACCATTACAGTATCCTTGTAGTGAGGTGATCATGATTCGATGAAGGTCATAGCATCTTGCAGTCACATAATCCAATCAGCAAAGGTCAATGGGGAAGCCAGCAGGAAGTCACAAGTCACAGCCAAGTGATGTCTCACTTAACAGTCGCAGGTGATTCACTTAAGAACTACAACTAGGGATGCTGGAACTGCCATTGTAAATTGACACGGCCATGTGGCATTTCACATGGGGCCTCTGGTGGCGCAACAGGCTAATGCAGCCTATTATTAACAGCAACTGCTTGCAATATTGCAGGTTCAAGTCCCACCAGGCCCAAGGTTGACTCAGCCTTCCATCCTTTATAAGGTAGGCAAAATGAGGACCCAGATTGTTGGGGGGCAATAAGTTGACTTTGTATATAGTATACAAATGGATGAAGACTATTGCTTGACATAGTGTAAGCCGCCCTGAGTCTTCGGAGAAGGGCAGGATATAAATGCAAAAAAAAAACAAAAAACTTTAATGGCTGCTCTGCTTAGTGACAGAGTTACAAGTTCCAATTAAGGTTAAACAAGGACTATCTGGATCAGAATATGAATTACTGTCTCAAAGGCGCTTTTTCAAAAGGCAACTGGACTGTTTTTTTCCAAGAGGAAGGTGGAGGAGGAGAAGGAGAAGGAGAAGTTTCTTTTTGGATGAGAAGCAAAACATCTTCTTTTTCTTCCTCAAGGAAAAAACAATCCAAACAATTACCTTTTGAAAAAGCAACTTTGGGACAACTTTGACCGAGAATCTCCACAGACAGTAGTATCACTAATTCACAGTATCTAAACAATGAGATCAGCAACCTAAGATCAAAATAATGCAATAATCAATGTACCAGTAAAATACTTTGTTTCAGTAATATCCATCCTATGTAGATTCAAATATTCAGTGCAAAGTACAATCTACAGCTCATAGGAACAATCACTGCCTTTCATAAAAAACTAAGAGAGTTTGTGTTTGAAATAGCTGAAATTGCCACAGCTCTCTTGATGGTTTATTTATTTATTTATTTATTTATTTATTTATTTATTTATTTATTTATTTATTTATTTATTTATTTATTTATTTATTTATTTATTTAGATTTTTATACCGCCCTTCTCCCGAAGGACTCAAGGCGGTTCACAGCCAAATAAAACAACAATGAATAAATACAAGGTAAAACAGTAATTAAAAAACTTATTAAATATGGCCCAAATTAAAATATATTTAAAACAATAAAACTCACTAAATAAAATTAAAACCGAATAAAAATGTCTAAAATTCTATGCCAGTCCTGCGCGGATAAATAAATATAAATAAATATGGTTAAAGACCATAAGGACTAGCATAGGGGTCTGCAACCTTAAACACTCAAAGAGCCATTTGGACCTGTTTCCCACAGAAAAGAAAACACCTGGAGCCACAAAACCCTTCCCATTTCTTGAGCGGTCACAAAACTAGCGTATGTAGTTGAATTAAACTTTGTTTTCTTCCAAAACTTTTATTTTCTTGGATTTATCCATGGTTGGCTTACCGGGGGTTGAAAAGCTCAATAAATCACATGCCAGTAGGTGTCGCACATTGGCGGTTGTGACGCATGTTTTGAGTGACAGGGAGCCGCAGCAGAGGTGTGAAAGAGCCACATGTGGCTCCAGAGCTGCAGCTTGCTGACCCCTGATCACTAGCAGAACCACATGGGAAAATCATGGGAGCATTGAAACAGCTTCATAGATTCCCCAATCATGCTTTTTCCTGATCGCCTCATTGAAAGCAGACATTGCCCATACTTAATCCCCAAGGAAAGAAAACAATTGCTCTGAATTGATACCATGCTGAGAAGGAAAAGTAATATTCACCTGTATTCTCCATGACCATGTAACTCAAGTGGGGAAAAAAATCTGCCTGTGAAAAGAAAATGCATTCAAAACAGCATTGCTTCTCAACCTTGGCTACTTGAAGTTGCGTGGACTTCAATTCCCAGAATTCCACAGCTACAGAGAGCCAATCTAGGACGTATTTGCACTCTTTCCCAATGGTATATATTAAAGAAAATTCTTTTGAGTCAAGCTCAGTGACTTCATGAGGTTCATAAAATTTTCTTGGCAACAGTGTGAAGGGATTAATCATTGCTTTCTTTGTGGCATGCCTTATCTCAGATACAATCACAGTATTTCTTGGAGATCTCCTAGGTAAATATTTATCAGGATCAACCCTGCTCGGTTTCAAAGATTAGCCAAGATCCTTTATGTACTGCCATCCATCCAGGCAATATTTTGTGTTAGGGTTATAATATTAATTCATCACAGGTTTATTTTAGTAATTCCTCAAACTGAGTACATCATTACATAGATGATCATAGCTTCCAGAGACCCAGATAAATCCATATATTTGTGGCAAAAGTTGAGTCCAAAAGCAATGTATTTGCAGAAGCTGCACAGACAAAATAGCATTGGTTATAAGGTTACTTTTTCATCACGGTTATAGCTGCAAAAAGTTTAGAAATGAAAATCGCTAAACAAAGATTAACTGTAACCAGCAGTTTCATTTATTCCTGAAACCAAATCGGTAATTATTGCAGCAATTTAGTATAGGGCTGTGTCACAAGGCTGAATCTGCTCTCATCTTGGTGGCCCATTCATAAATTCATAAAGATTCCTTGCTTTGTGGACTCATTCCCCTGTTCCAGGGGTGAAATCCAGCAAGTTCTGACATGTTCTGGAGAACTGGTAGCGGAAATTTTGAGCAGTTCGGAGAACCGGTAGCAGAAATTTTGAGTAGTTTGGAGAACCAGCAAATGCCACCTCTGGCTGGCCCCAGAGTGGGGTGGGAATGGAGATTTTGTAGTTTCCTTCCCTTGGAGTAGGGTGGGAATGGGGATTTTGCAATATCCTTCCCCCAGGAGTGGGGTGGGAATGGAGATTTTGCCATATCCTTCCCCTGCCATGCCCACCAAGCCACGCCCACCAAGCCACACCATGCCCGCCATGCCATGCAATGCCACGCCCACCATGCCACGCCCACAGGACTGGTAGTAAAAAAATTGGGATTTCACAACTGCCCTGTTCCCTTGTTTTGCTGGACTGTGTGCAGCCAGAGGCTGCCGTGTGTGTGCGTGTGCGCTTTGCTCTGGGACTTACCAAGGACATGGGAGTGTTTGGGGAAATTTGGCGCATTAAAAGGGAGTTTGAACTCGCAGTCGGCTGTGTGGCCTTCGTGCCTTGTCCTGAATCATCACAAATCTGGTCAGCACTAAATTGGCACTAGATAAGAGTCAACAGAATTCAAGAAGGGGAGGACTTAGATCGCATATGGCAGCGCAAGAAGTCTAAACTGATGATGTGGGTTGGACATGCCTGGTTGATACCCTTAACGTGGTTTCCCAAAGCAGGGGTCCCCAACCTTGGCAACTTTAAGCCTGGAGGACTTCAACTCCCAGAATACCCCAGCCAGCAATTACCCCAGCCAGGACTTCAACTCCCAGAATACCCCAGCCAGCAAAGCAAAGCTGGCTGAGGAATTCTGGGAGTTGAAGTCCACCAGGCTTAAAGTTGCCAAGGTTGGGGACCCCTGTCCCAAAGCATCAATTTCAAGTTTTCCAAGGGGAACAGCAGTTCCTTATTGCTGGATCTACCAACTGCCATTTTATATCCAGCCACAGCTGGTCAAATAGAAATCTAACATTTCTAGCAGCAGGCTAGAAATCAACTAGCCCACAGCAGTTGATATTTTTCAGATGTTTAAATCTAGCAGCAGCAGAACTGTTCAGCAACGGAGACTGATAACCCTAAAAAAATTGACAGGGGTGCCAGAAAAACATTACATGGACATTCTTCATTGCACAGAACATTCTTGGTTAATGAATATTCAGCAAGATAAGAAAGCCTCTCTCCCATCAGAATGTAAACAGGAAATATTTTTTGCATGCTCGCTTTGCAATCCTGTAATCAAATGAGTGAAATTTCTGCCCTGTTTGCATCTATCTTGAGCTCCACCTTATGGAAATTCAGAAGTTCAAAGCTTGTCTTGACGATGAGCACTGTACAGAGAGCAACTACTGACAATGAAAAACTAAGTGGATGCAACAGTCCACAGCAACAGGAAAATTCAGATAAGCAAAAGCACATAGGCACATAAGGACATATGCATCCGCATGAGCAATCAACTGTCTTCCTTTTCTTCAAATTTTGCTTTAGTCATGTATTCCTCTATGGAATACGCTAACCTTTTTGCCATCGCGTGCCAAAAGCAGGGAGAGTGCAGGAAGTCACGCACGTGTGTGCCCACACCCATAATTCTATGCGCCCTGCCACCCCTGTGCATGCCCACATGACTCCTCCTGCACTCCCCCCGCTTTTGGCACGCAATGGCCCAGTAGGCCCGGTAGGCCTCTTTTTCACTCTCCCCAGGCTTCAGAGCCTTTCTAGGAGCCTGAGGAGGGTGAAAACAGCTTCTCCCCCCCCCCCCCGGAGGCCCTCCAGAGGCCGGAAACAGCCCATTTGCCAACTTCCAGTGGGACAGGATGTCAGGAAATGGGCAATTTCTGGCCTCCGAAGGACCTCTGGGGAGGTGGGGAAGGCCATTTTTTCCCTCCCCAGGCTCCTAGTAAGGCTCTGGAGCCTGGGGAGAGTGAAAAATGGGCCTTCCACACCCCTTCAGAGGCCCTCTGGAGACAGAAACAGCCCGTTTCCTGACTTCCAGTGGGCCCAGAAGACCTGAAAATCAGCTGGCCAGAGCTGAGCTTGCATGCCCATTAATATGGCTCCGTGTGCCACCTGTGGCACGCGTGCCATAGGTTTGCCATCACGGCTCTATGGAATGCTATGTGCTTATTAAAACAAGGCTGAAGCAAAGTTTATACTAGCTATAGTACCATGGCTTCAAATAGTTATATACCAAATGCACTTACTTATTAGGGTAAAGTGCTAATTATATTTTATAATTTTTATAATTTAATTTCTATACCGCCCTTCTCCCGAAGGACTCAGGGCGGTTTACAGCCATATTAAAAATACAAATATAAATAACAATTTTAAAAGCAAATTAAAACCAAATATTTAATGGCCAAATGAGCTAAAACGGTCAAAGACTGACTTAAAACCCGTTTAAAATTACAATTAAAATTATACTTAGGCGAGGCTCCAGTGACGTCACCCTCCTGCTGGGTGCTCAAACAGAGCACTCCGTGTTAGAAGATTGTAAAAGTCAGTGAAACAGAAAATAAATCACTGTTCACTGAGCTTAGCATAATCTCTGGGTGAAAGAGATTATCAGAATTGTGGAAGAGTGGCAGGTCTGACAGGGGGTTTGCTCTTAAGAGCGAATTTTCCTGGATTTATGACCCCACCGAATTCCACTCCTTCCAACTTCAGCACGCCCCTGTTTTTTATCAGGGAAAAGGAGAGGAATGTTGCTTCTGCTCTAGAGAACTTATTAAATTGATTGATATTCCAAGCAGACGGGAATTTCACAAGCGTTCGAACTTTGATGTAGAATCAGCACGGCAAGTACCGACTCCCTTTTTGAAATTTGAAACCTTTCTTTGTCTTTGATTAATTGACTTTTAAAATGGCGTCTAAAAGTGAAAGTAAAATCTTTTAGTACGATGAAGCAGCGTTACTTGTGGATTGTTACAAACGGAGTTTTTTTTATACTGAAAGGAGGGAAGGAGAGTTATTAAGTTTGAATTCCTGATTCTTTTGAAGACAGAATGGCAGCTAAACCTTTAAAGCCTTCTGGAAGAAGGATCTGAACCAAGTCTTGAGGAAAATATTGAAAGAACAATTAAAACTTTCTGAAGATAGGCAAAAGAGATGATGGAGAATTTTAATGCAAAAATAAGAGAAGATATTCTTATGGCAGTTCAAGGACTGAGTAAAAAATTGAAGGATTGGAAGTGGAAATGCAACAGATCTCTCAGTCAAATAAGTATTTAGAAGATGAAATGAAAGGTGTTCAGAAAAAAGTGGATCAAAATGAAGATCAGGTTGTGATATTACAATATAAACTTATGGAAGGAGCTCTTAGAATTGTGGTATGCGAGAAGAGCGTGAGAAGACTTAAGAAAAATTATATCAGAAGCATTGGCTGAATTTATTGAAGCGGACCCCAAGAGGTAGCTTACCAAATTGATAAAATATATAGAGTTAATTCTTGGATTGCAAGACAGAGAAAGCTTCCTCGGACATTGTGGTTTATTTTGTGAAAAGGACTATGAGAAATCAAATTCTGCAAGTTTCATATCAGACAACTTTAAAAATTGGAGAACAGGAGTTGAAGGTGTTGAAAGAGATTCCTTCAAAGATGTTAAGAGACAGGAAGCAATTTGCTTTTTTTACACAAGAACTTAAAAAACATCAGATTCAATTCAGATGGGAGGTGCCAGTTGGACTGACACTATTCTATCAAGGAAGGAGATATAGAATTGACACGGTTTTAAAGGCAAAGGATTTTCTTTCTACAGTTTTGAAAGTCGAAATAGAAGTGATAGAAAACTTCAAGAGACTCAAGAAGGCGTGGTGACCCAAGAGCCTTTATTGCTGCCAGTATTAGAGGAACCACAAGAGCAAAGGGTGACAAGAGGAGCCCTTAAGCGTAAAGAAGAGCAACAGTCTCAAAGTAAAAGTCAGGATCCCATTATGGAAGCTGTGGGAGGAGCTAGACGGAAGATACCGGAGGAGGAGCTCGTTGTCTGCTTCAAAGCTTCAGGAGGCCAGTAATGGCAAATAGAATCTTGTCATGGAATGTTAATGGCTTGAATTCAGCTCAGAAAAGAAGGAAAATATTTCACTACTTGAAACAATTAAAAATGATGTGATTTGTTTGCAAGAGACACATATAAAATTATCAGACCAAAAATATTTAGTTAATTCAAAATTGGGTAACCATTTTGTTGCATCAGCTTTGGAAAAGAAGCATGGAATTGTTGTATATATCAGGAAGGATATACCAGCTAAGCTAATTGAGGCAGATATTCAAGGAAGATTTATTGCTATTGAACTGGTGATAGATGCAAAAGACTTTGTTGATAGGTATTTACGCACCTAATCAGCAACAAGAAAAGTTTTACAAAATGTTACATGAGAGGTTGACCCTCTGGGATTATAGTTCGTTTATTTTATTAGGAGACTGGAATGGAGTAATTGATACAAGAAGGATAAGAGAACTTCCTCCAAGAAGATACCTATACATGCAAAATTACCAAAATCTTTTTGAAATGATGGAAGACTTTGAGTTTAGAGATATATGGAGGTTACGGAATCCAGATGAGAGAGATTTTACTTTTTTCTGATAGGCATCAATCTTTTTCACGCATTGATTTTATTTTAATTTCTAATGACTTGCTTTCTAGGGTGAAGAAAACGAAGATATTTTCGAGGTGTTTAACTGACCATAGCCCAGTATGGATGGAATTATTACAAGGGAAAAAAGGTGGTAGAACATGGAGGTTGAATGAAAATCTGTTTAGATATGAGGATAATGTAACTTATTGTAAGAAACAGTTAAAAGAATTTTTTGATTTTAATATGTACAAAGGGACACCTATAGGAACTGTGTGGGAAGCGAGCAAAGCGTTTATTAGAGGATATTGATTTTATTTGGACAACAGGCAAAGGAATAATAAACAAAAGCAGCGTAGATATTTGGAAGAAGAAATTCAAAGGAAGCAACAGTTATTAATTCAAAACCCACAAGATCATAAACTTAAAGAGGCTATAAAAATATTACAGAGTCAATTTAATATGTTAATGGCAGACCAGGTGGCAACGAATATACAATATGCTAAACATAATACTTATTGTAATGCAAATAAACCTGGGAGATGGTTGGCATATAATTTAAGGAAGAAACAGAAAGCACGTGTCATACAAAAAATAGAATATAAAGGTAAAGAGACATATCAACAGGATAAAATTAAAAAGGCATTCTCAGAATTTTATACTGCACTATATGCAAAAGACAAAATATTGGATAGGGATATTTATGATTATTTGAAAGATTATAAGGTGAATATTCTAACATTAGAACAGAGGAGGAGCTGAACGGGCCGATAGCTACTGGAGAAATAGTGGAGGCAATTAAACAATTAAAAATGGGGAAAACCCCTGGTACAGATGGTCTTACAGCAACTTATTATAAAAAAACACAGGATGAAATATTAGGCCCACTTAAAGAATTATTTAATCAGATACAATTAGGAGTGGGAATACCCCCGTCATGGAAAACATCTTTTATTTCACTGATACCACAAGAGGAGCAAGACTGCTCTAAACCTGGTAACTATAGGCCGATTTCACTTTTAAATAATGATTATAAGATTTTTGTAAAAATAATAGCAAATAGATTAATGTTAGTTTTACAACAAAGAATTCATACTGATCAATCTGGTTTTATAAAAGGGAGGCAGATGAGGAATAATGTTAGACAGATTATTAATATATTGGAATATTTGGAAAAGAAGAATACTTCAGCGGCACTTATTTTTTTGGATGCAGAGAAAGCCTTTGATCGATTGCATTGGGATTTTTTATTTAAATTAATAGAGAAAATGCAATTTGGAGACTGTTTTATTAGAATAATTAAAGCGATTTATGGAGAGCAAACAGCACAGATTATAGTAAATGGTAGTTTGACAGAAGTTATTAAGATTGCGAAAGGAACAAGACAGGGATGTCCCTTATCACCATTATTGTTTGTTTTGACTCTGGAACCATTATTAGATAAAATACGAGAATTAATGAAAATAGAGGAATTAAGATTAGACAATATGAGTACAAAGTTAGAGCTTTTGCAGATGATGTAGTGGTTACGTTAATGAATCCTATAAATTCAAGTAGATTTTTGTTGGAAGTAATTGATAAATATGGAAAGGTATCAGGATTTAAAATAAATCAGAAAAAACAAAAGTGATAATTAAAAATATGTCTATACAACAGAAACAAAAACTAGAGGAAATGACAGGATTTGAGGTAGTAAAAAGGTTAAATATTTAGGGTCTATATTAGCTCATCGAACAAGAAACTTTATAAGAATAATTATGACTTGCTATGGCAAAAAGTTCAGAATGATATGAATGGCTGGAAGAAATTGCAGTTATCCCTATTGGGAAGGATTGCGGCTATTAAAATGAATGTGTTACCTAGATTTTTGTTTCTGTTCCAGATGATACCTATAATTAAAAAGGATAAAAATTTGGAAGATTGGCAGAGTGGGATTAATAAATTTATATGGCAGGGTAAAAAGGCGAGGATTAAAATGAAAATAATACAGGATTCACGGGAAAGAGGTGGTTTAAGAATGCCTAACTTTAAACTATATTATGAAGCAGTAACCCTTTCAGTAATAAGTGACTGGTTTAACTTAACAGAGGAAAGAATTTTGAATATAGAAGGTTATGACTTGTTATATGGATGGCATGCGTACTTATTTTATGGAAAAAAGTGGATAGGGCTTTTAAGAATCATGTGTTGAGAAGTGCTCTTTATGGTCTGGAATAAATATTCCTATAAATTAGATTATAAGATTCCTATATGGGCGAGCCCTAGACATGCAATAGAGAATATAAATATAGAACAGAAACAGGAAATGATTACATATAAAGAACTTTTGTATGCTGAAGGAGGTAGATTGCAATTAAAATCATTACAGGTATTAAATGAAGAAGGAGGAATTATACTTGGTTTCAATATGGGCAAATAAGTGCTAGATGGAAAGAAGATCAAAAATTGGTATAATGCAAAGGAGGAAAATTTAATAAAGCAAATTAGAAATCAGACCCAGGAGCATATAAAGAGATTGTATAATGTGTTGCTTGAAATAGATTCGGAAAAGGATTTGGTAAAGGATTGTATGATAAAATGGGCACAGAATATTCAGGAACCAATAATGTTGGAAACATGGGAGAAAATTTGGGTTAGAAATGTTAAGTTTACACAAGCACAGAATTTAAGGAAAATTTTTATAAGATGTTTTATAGATGGCATTTAGATCCCAAAAAATTATCATGTATGTATCCTAATATCCAAGCGAAATGTTGGAGGTGTGATTGTGATGATGCTACATATTTTCATATTTGGTGGACTTGCAAGAAAATTAAGGTCTTTTGGATAAGAATTTGGTGGATTATTCAAAATGTACTGAAGAAGAAGATAAAGTTCCTGCCACAATTTTTCCTTTTGGGAATTATAATGGATTGTACAGGGATTGAGACTAAACTGATTTTGAACTTAATAACAGCAGCAAGACTGTTGATTGGACAATACTGGAAGAAAGAAGAGATACCTACAATAGAAGAATGGATATTGAAAGTTATTAACTTGGCTGAGATGGCTAAAATCTCAGCGTTTTTAAAAGACAATACGCAGGAAAGATATTTAATTGAATGGAAAAAATGGATTGATTATCTACAAAACAGATATCAGATTAAGAAATATCAGATTGCCTTTGAATAATTAGAAAGTTATTTTATGTAATGGGAGGGGTTGGGAGACTAAAAGCTTTGGATGTGGTTATTTGGATTGGACTTTACCTTGTGATTGACCCGGGAAGCCGGGGGGGGGAGGAGGGGATGTTTTGTTTTTTTTTTTTTTGGGAGGGAGGGGGAAAAAAGGGGGAAAATGTTTTTGTTTTTTTTAAAACTCTTTCAATAAAAAAAAAAAAAAAAAAAAAAAAATTATACTTAGGCTAGTCCCGCACGATGAAATAGTAGGTCTTCAGTTCACGTTTGAAGGCCCGGAGGTCGGGGAGTTGGCACAACCCCGGAGGCAGCTCATTCCATAGGGCCGGTGCTGCCACAGAGAAGGCCCTCCCCCTGGGGGCCGCCAACTGACAATTTTGGAGCTGTGTTTGCATACCATTCTTAACTTAGTTACTACATTAACAATTGTCTGAGTTTATACAATACACTGAAGTCTAAACTAATCAAAAGAGTTATTGCATACCAGGCCAGAAAATCTATCCAAGGTTAACATTAAGCTATGTAAGTGCATTCAGGTAGTCCTTGATTAATGACCCCAACAGAGACCAGTACTTCTGTGGCTAAGCAAGGAAATTGTTAAGTGAGTCATGGCCAATTTTATGACCTGTTTTTCCTGGCTATTAAATGAATCACTGCAGTTGTTAATTGAATCAGTATGGTTGTTAAGCAGAACCGGCTTCCTCATTGACTTTGCTTCTCAGAAGCTGTCTGAGAAGGTTGAAAATGGCGATCACATGACCCTGGAACATTGCAACCGTTGTAAACATATGCCGGTTGCCAAGGGTCCAAATTCTTATCATGTGACCATAAGGATGCTGCCACAGCCATAAGTGTGAGGATCTGTTGTAAGTCACTTTCTTCAGTGTGGTTGTAACTTTAAACAAATTGTTGCAAGTATGTAGGTTTTCCTCTCACCTGTTACACATGTTGTGTGCACCACAGGCTAAAGCACCTAAAGAGCTGTGGTGTTGCAGTGGTTAGAATGCAGTACTGCAGGCTACTTCTGTTGACTGCCGGCTGCCAACAATTTGGCAGTTCAATTCTTACTGGCTCCAGGTTGACTCAGCCTTCCATTCTTTCAAGGTTGGTAAAATGAGGACCCAGATTTTTGGGGAAAATATACTGACTCTGTAAACTGCTTAGAGAGGGCTGCAAAGCATTGTGAAGTGGTATACAAGTCTAAGTGATATTGCTATTTTGCCAATAAGGCCTTTGCTGCCCCTGCCTTTCCAAAAATAGCCATAGCACTTAGACTTATACACCACTTCGCAGCACTTTACAGCCCTCTCTAAAGGGTTTACAGAGTCAGCATATTTCCCCCAACAACGTACATTTTAGCTTTGTGATGTAGAGATCCATGTCCAAACTGGGGCCCTGCGCACCACCTGCTCACCAGAAGACTTTTCTGAGCAACTTGCTGGATTTGTTTTTCTCTTTTGCAACTGTCCCACTTCCCTTGGTGTCTGGTAGCACCCCACCCACCCAGCCCACCCCAGAATTACAGTAGTTGCTTGGTTTGGTCACCATCAACATCAACATCAGCCAGAGCATAGGAAAACTCAAAGTAGTAGTGTAAGATTGGAAGACATGGTGAGACCTGGCCCACAGAATCGCCAAGAATTAGACACAACTGAATGGATAACATCATCAGCCTGGTTTGGTGATAACTTGGCACCACGGTAGATGGCTACCAGCTCCCCAAACAAGCATAAACACAGCACAGAATGTCAGGGTTCCGAGTAATAGATCCCATGCAATAAGAACTCTGAGGCAGACAATTTCCTCAAAGAACATTTTATTAGGACATACCAAATTGGCATATTCTTGGTGGAAAACCAGCTCTGGTTTGCCACCGGTTTTTCACTCAATTAAAAGTAAAACTTTGTCACTGCCCCCCAGAGTCTCCAGTCACATGGTCCAATCAGCATACAGCCCAGTTGCTAGGTGACCTCAGTCTCCACCTGCACCAAAGATTCCCAGGGGAAATAATTTTATTTAGGCTACTATACTCCAGCTATTCCTGGGGAGGAAAGCTATGGCAAATCTAGACAGCATACTAAAAAGCAGAGATATCACCCTGCCAACAAAAGTGCGTATAGTCAAGGCTATGGTTTTCCCAGTTGCAATGTATGATTGTGAAAGTTGGACCATAAGAAAGGCTGAGCGCCGAAGAATTGAGGCCTTTGAACTCTGGTGCTGGAGAAAACTCCTGCAAGTCCCTTGGACTACAAGGCGAACAAACTGGTCCATCCTAGAGGAGATCAACCCTGACTGCTCTTTAGAAGGCCCGATCCTGAAGATGAAACTCAAATACTTTGGCCACCTAATGAGGAGGAAGGAATCCTTGGAGAAGAGCCGAATCCTGGGAAAGATGGAGGGCAAAAGATGAAGGGACAATCAGGATGGAGGATGGAGTCACTCAAGCAGTAGGCATGAGCTTAAATGGACTCCAGAGGATGGTAGAGGACAGGAAGGTCTGGAGGAACGTTGTCCATGGGGTTGCTAAGAGTCAGACATGACTTCACAACTAACAACAACAACAACAACCCCGGCTATCTCAACACGCCCCTCCCTGGCCCCTTCATTGCAGGCTGTGTTAGCCCTGAAGCAGGGAAAAGAGAAACCTCCCTATAGAAAACTACAAAAAGAAAATGGCAACAGTTCAGCCAGCTTCAGGGTTGACACAGATGACATAGCTGGAGTATGGTCTTATTCTTTTAAGGCACCTACAGGTAGTCCTTGACTTACAACCATTCGTTTAGTGACCGTTCAAAGTTACAATGGCATTGGAAAAAGTAACTTACAACCAATTTTCACAGTTACCTTTGCAGCATCCCCATGGCAATGTGACAAAAATTCAGATGTTTGGCAACCAGTTCATATTATGACCTTTGCTGTGTCCAAGGATCACATAATCCCCTTTTTCAACCCTCTGACAAAGTCAACGGAGAAGCCAGTTTCACTTAACAACTGGAATACTCATTTAACAACCGCAGTGATTCGCTTAACAACTACGGCTTGAGAGGTCATACAATGGGGCAAAAGTCACTTCACAAATGTTTCACTTAGCGACAGAAATGTTGGGCTTGATTGCGGTCATAAGCCAAGGATTACTCGCCTGGATTACTGCAATGCTCTCTACATGGGGCTCCCCTTGAAGAGCATCCGGAGACTGCAGTTAGTTCAGAATGCGGCTGCGCGGGTGATAGAGGGAGCCCCCCGTGGCTCCCGCGTGACACCTATCCTGCGCAGACTGCACTGGCTACCTGTGGCCTTCCGGGTGCGCTTCAAGGTTTTGGTAACCATCTTTAAAGCGCTCCATGGCATAGGGCCGGGTTACTTACGGGACCGCCTACTGCTACCGAATACCTCTCACCGACCCGTGCGCTCTCACAGAGAGGGACTCCTCAGGGTGCCGTCAGCTAGGCAGTGTCGTCTGGCGACGCCCAGGGGAAGGGCCTTCTCTGTGGGGGCTCCCACCCTCTGGAATGAACTCCCCCCAGGACTTCGTCAACTTCCGGACCTCCGAACCTTCCGCCGCGAGCTTAAAACATATTTATTCATTTGCGCAGGACTGGGCTAGGTTTTAAATTTGTATTGATTTTAATTGGTTTTAGTATTTATATCATTTTAATTAATTTGGCTTTAGAATAAGTTTTTTAATTGTGATCTTAATCTGTATTTATATGTTTTTATTGGCCTGTGAACCGCCCTGAGTCCTTCGGGAGATAGGGCGGTATACAAATTTGATTAAATAAATAAAATTAAATTAAATTAAATAAAGGACAACCTGTGTGTATGACTTATAATCAAAATTCGCCTCATCAGCGTGGTCGTCTCCCCTATTCGCTCTATCAGCGTTTTTTCCTTCTTCTTGCCCTCCATCCCATAATTTATAAAGCGGCAAAGGCTGATTCTTGCAGATGATGACAAGGACGCCCAGCCAGAAAGGTCAGCGGTATTACATGCTTAATAACCACCACTTCTTAATCATTGCTCCTTAATTAGATTATAGGCATGTTTATACTCTAGAGCTTTTTCTACAAAAATAGAAGTTCCTCCCTTTTCTATATAATGTGGAAGAATGTAAACAGAAGGCAGAAAACCAAAGAAAACCCTTTCCCAGTTTCCTACACAATATTTCTATTTTAAACTTTTTTTCCACCCTCCTGATTTCTCTGAATGATAAAACCATGAAGTACAGTATTTAAAAACACAGAGTGCCGTATCTTCTATGGGTAGAGTCCTCAATGTACGACCACAGTTGAGCCCAAAATTTCTTTTGCTATGCAAGGCAGTTGCTAAGTGAGTTTTTGCACCATTTTGTGATCTTTCTTACCACAACTGTTCAAGTGAATCGCAGGAGTTCTTAAATGAGTAGCACGGTTGTTAAAGGAATCTGGCTTCCCCATTGACTTTGCTTGTTAGAAGGTCACAAAAGGGGATCGTATGACTCTGGGACACTGAAACCCAGAGTCATACGAACCCATAAATAAATATATTTATTTATAAATAAATAAATAAATATAAATATGAGACAGTTACCAAGCACCTGAATTTTGATCATGTGACCATGGGGATGCAGCAATCGTCACAAGTCACTTTTTTCAGTGCTGTTTTTATTTATTTATTTATTTTGTCAATCATATATAAGATAACAGGTAAAAGTATAAACATAATTTGGATACATGAAAAGAGTAAGTAAAAAGGAATATTAGGACAGGGACGGTAGGCACACAAGTGCACTTATGCACGCCCCTCACCTCTTAGGAATGGGGTGAGGTCAACAGTAGCCAGTCTAAGGTTAAAGTTTTGGGGGTTTAGGGAAGAAACTACAGAGTCAGGTAGTGCATTCCAGGCATTGACCACTCTGTTGCTGAAGTCATCTTTTCTGCAATCAAGTTTGGAGTGGTTTACCTTGAGTTTGTATCTATTATTTGCTCATGTAGTGTTGTGGTTGAAGCTGAAGTAGTCATTGACAGGTAGGACATTGTAGTAGATAATTTTATGTACTGTGCTTAGGTCAGAGTGAAGTCGGCATAGTTCTAAGTTGTCTAAGCCCAAAATTTGGAGACTGGTGGCATAAGGTATTTTACTGCGAGCAGAGGAGTGGAGGACTCTTCTTGTGAAATATCTGTTAAATATATCTGTGAAATATGCTGTTGTAACTTCGAACAGTCAATGAATGACTACCTATACTTTCAGATCCACAACTTAGCTTATTTATAAGTGCTGAATAAATAAGGTTGATTATTAATACATAAGAAGGGGTATTACTTTGATAGTTAACATTCTTAGCTTTTGGGCTCCCATTTGGAATTGCAAATATCTACATAACTGCTAAATGGGAACATCATGTTGTAGATTACATATGGTAGCCCTATTATATCAGCCTGTCTCAACCTGGTAACTCCAGTTCCCAAATTTTCCAGCCAGCTTACTAAATAGTAGTTGGGAATTCTGGGAGTTATAGTCCTAAACATAGCAGGAGGGCTCCAGGTTGTGTATGGAATCTTTGTTTATCATTATTATTTGACAACCCCAATCATCACTTCTTCTTTGTCACATTGGTAAATTTGATAAGACAAGGTAAGATAACGGACAAAATAAAACTGCTTAGTGGCCACAGGCAAAACAGAAAAAGATGGAGCTGGACCAGAACCCGAACACCCCACCAGCTGAAAACATAATTCGGAAAATATTGGACTGTGCAAAGATGGATACATTGACATTGAAAATAAAAGATAAAGTAGATACAGAGTACTATTCAAAGTGCAATAGGCTTTATCAATGAGTAGAGGTAAGTGGTAGAAGTTAGATGAAGAAAGATTATTGTTATGTATAAGTAAAATATAAATGCTGTTTACGATTATAAGTATGCTAGTACAATTAATATGATTATAAATAAGTCAATATAATTACAAATATTGTTATAACTATTATATGTATTATTATTATTATTATTATTATTATTATTATTACTACTACTACTATCAGTATATCTGTTATTTTCTTATTTTGTAAAATGAAGTGCCTGGATAATACACTATCTTCAATATATATATATAAAACTTGACCTATAAAAAAAAGAAAAAGATGGAGTTGGGTGTTTTTGAGACTGATCCCAGAATTTAACATATTAACAGAGTTGGAAGGGACCTTATTGATCAGGGGTCTCCAACCTTGGCAACTTTAAGACTTGTGGACTTCAACTCCCAGAATCCTTCAGCCAGCAAAGCTGGCTGAGGAATTCTGGGAGTTGAAGTCCACAGGTCTTAAAGTTGCCAAGGTTGGAGACCCCTGTGATAGATCATCTACTCCAACACCCCACCCAAGCAGGAGACCCTACAACATTTCTGGCAGATGGCAGTCCAGTCTCTTCTTCAAAGTTTCCAGTGATGAAGCTCCCACTTGAATTCTTCAAGTACCGTCTATACATAGCAACTTGCCAAAGCTAAAATATCATGTTTCCTTAAGGACATCTATGTCCTATCAGTTCAGATAGGGAGGACACGGTCCCAATTCCTTCACCCAAATATTGTGATCTAAGGGGAGCTAAGAAGCATGTCTTTTCTTTGGTAGCCCCTGCCCTATAGAATATCCTGCCCCCTGAGTTTCAGCCATCTCTTTTAGCCTTCCGTAAAGCTTTAAAGACTTAATTTCCCCCCCCCCCACAAGCATTGGGAGAAGATTAGATGATAGCACGTTAGCTGTGTTTGGCATCACGTTTTTGTCGGTTTTAATGTTTCATGTTTTACCTGGTTGCGTTTTATAGCTTTTAAAATGATTTTATATGTTTTGTGCCATGGTGGCGCAAGTACCACAGTGGCGCAGTGCTTAGAGTACAGTACTGCAGGCTATTTCTGCTGACTGCTGGCTGCCTGTAATTTGGCAGTTCGAATCTCACGAGGCTCAAGGTTGACTCAGCCTTCCATCCTTCTGAGGTGGGTAAAATGGGGGACCCAGACTGTTGGGGGGCAATAGGCTGACTCTGTAAACTGCTTAGAGAGGGCTGTAAAGCACTGTAAAGTGGTATATAAGTCTTATTGCTATTGCTATTTGTAATCTTTAATGGGGAGCCATCCAGAATCAGCCGAAAGATGGGCAGCTATATAAATGTTTTAAATATTCAGTTTGTGGATGAGTCAGACCTACATATCTCAGTGAACAGACTTCCACATCACAGTGAATGAGAGTGTAGTTTGTTTGCTATGAAGTGATTCAAAGCAAATCCACCCACTTTGACTCTGAATTATAAGTAAACCAGCCAGTCTGGCTTTTAAAAAATGACCTAGTTTACATCTGAATGCAATGAATAAATGATTTCAGTAGGAAAGAAGTAGAAGTAGATGTGCAAGTGTAGCTGGTCTGATTCATAAGACAGCACCAGCTTTCCTGGTATGGCATAGAACAATCTCCATTCAAAAATTTCAAGGAAGTTGAAAATAATGCTTAATAATTTAAATGTAATCAACATGTATTAAATGTAAACAAAGCTTATTTGATGAAATGGATTTATTATTATCTATATTTATCATCCATCTTAATAGAGACCTAATTGAATGTCTATATGTCTACATATCTACCCTGTTTCCCCGATAATAAGATCCAATTGGAAAATAAGTCCTAGCATGATTTTTCAGGATTTTCGTAATATAAGCCGTACCCCCAAAATAAGCTCCAGTTAAAATTGTCAGCCAGATGGATGCATTTAGTACTGTATTTTCCCCAAAATAAGACTTAACCAGAAAATAAACCCTAATGCATCTTTTGGAGCAAAAATTAATATAAGACCCAATCTTATTTTCAGGGAAACACGGTATCTACACACACACACACACACACACACACACACACACACACACACACACACCCCTGAATGGTTCCATATCCCCTTCCATCCTCATCTTTTCCATCTAAACAAATCAGGAGTGACAGACCCTTTCCACCATCAACCACCAGCATGTAAATATCTTACTTCCTTCTTGAGTGTAAGAACTTTTATTCCTTTTGTTACCACAGTGGTTAAATCGAATACAGTATCCATTGATTTTCTTTCTTTCTAAAAGTAATTACTGACTTGCAGCACAGTTTAGTCCACTGTTGTGTTTTGATGCAATGTAAATTAAGATCCCTTTAGCCTGCATTTCCAGCACATTGATCTGGGCTTTTGTAAGGTATTTTTTTAAAAAACACTTTTTCACACTATATCTTGGAATACACAGTCTATTGGTCCTTTATGGATGCCAATGAGTGCTTAAACCCTCTCTCCTTAATAGATCAGCCTAACGTAGCACCCAAATCGACACACAGCAAGCATTTTGAATGGCACAAAAATACCATGAATTGTGCAGGCTTCTCATTTCTTTTACCCTAACCCCCACATCGTTCCCTCCTGCTGGTCCCCGTGACTTCCTTTCCTACAAATCCATATTTTCTAGGACAAATCTTGCCTTGACGTAAAAGGAAGCATCTTTCCTGACAGCAGGCTAGTTTTGTCTATAAACAAGATACGGCAATCAGGTCAAACAAACTTAAAAATATCTTCCTCGGTGCAGATTCTCTTATCTTCCCCAGCCCGGGTGCTTTGCTTTCTCCTCGAATTCTTATTTGACATGTTCAAAGTTGAAGCCCAATTGCTTTGCCTTTCATTTTATTCACAACACTGAGCAAGGTAGTGACTCAGAAATTCTAAATGAGGTGCAAAGGCCAATTCTCTCCCAGCCCGTTATTTGGACCTACGAACAAGCATGTAAATCTACAGATAGTCTTCAGTTAATAGCAATAGCATTTAAGACTTATATACCGCTTTACAGTGCTTTACAGCCCTCTCTAAGCAGTTTACAGAGTCAGCCTATTGCCCCCAACAATTTTGGTCCTCACTTTACCCACCTAGGAAGGATGGAAGGCTGAGTTAATCTTGAGCCTGGTGAGATTTGAACTGCCAAATTGCAGGCAGCTGGCTGTCAGCAGAAGTAGCCTGCAGTACTGCACTCTAACCACTGCACCACCATGGTTAAGAACAGTAAATTTGGATCCTAATTTCCGTTGCTAAGCAATGAGGTTATAAAGCATGGTGCCACTTGACTGCATCTTTTAGTGACTATCTTTGCAAAACGTAAGACAGCAAAAAGCGGTCATTAAGCAAAAATCCCTTGTTAAGCAAGAACCTAACACAGTGACTTGGTCCCTCCAAGTCCCGAGATTCCATAAGGTAACAACAACAACAACAACAACAACAACAACAACAGAGTTGGAAGGGACCTTGGAGGTCTTCTAGTTCAACCCCCTGCCCAGGTAGGAAACCCTACACCACTTCAGACAAATGGTTATCCAACATCTTCTTAAAATTTTCCAGTGTTGGAGCATTCACAACTTCTGGAGGCAAGTTGTTCCACTTATTAATTGTTCTAACTGTCAGGAAATTTCTCCTTAGTTCTAAGTTGCTTCTCTCCTTGATTAGTTTCCACCCATTGCTTCTTGTTCTACCCTCAGGTGCTTTGGAGAATAGCTTGACTTCCTCTTCTTTGTGGCAGCCCCTGAGATATTGGAACACTACTATCATGTCTCCCCTAGTCCATCTTTTCATTAAACTAGACATACCCAGTTCCTGCAACCATTCTTCATATGTTTTAGCCTCCAGTCCCCTAATCATCTTTGTTGCTCTTCTCTGCACTCTTTCTAGAGTCTCCACATCCTTTTTACATCTTGGTGACCAAAACTGAATGCAATATTCTAAGTATAGCCTTACCAAGGGATTATAAAGTGGTATTAACACTTCAAGTGATCTTGATTCTATCCCTCTGTTTATGCAGCCCAGAACTGTGTTGGCTTTTTTGGCAGCTGCTGCATACTGCTGGCTCATATGTAAATTGTTGTCCACTAGGACTCCAAGATCCCTCTCACAGTTACTACTATTGAGCAAGGTACCACATATACAGTACCTGTGCATTTTGGTTTTTTTGCCTAAATGTAGAACCTTACATTTTTCACCGTTTTCATTTTGTTAGATAGCACCCAATGTTCAAGTCTGTCAAGATCCTTCTGTATCTTGAACCTATCTTCTGGAGTATTGACTATTCCTGCCAGCTTGGTGTCATCTGCAAATTTGATGAGTTCCTCATCTGTCCCCTCATCCAAGTCATTGATGAAGATGTTGAAGAGTACTGGGCCTAAAACAGAGCCTTGGGGTACTCCACTGCATACTTCCCTCCATGTGGATGCAGTTCCATTGAGGACTACACATTGAGTGCGGTTGGTCACCCAGTTGTGGCAGAGAAGTAAAGAAGGAAGGCAGTTATGTAGATCTACCACTTTTATTAATCTGTCCTTAACAGACAGTAAAATTAATCCTCATTTGCAGGCACATATTTAATCTACTTCTCCAATTCAGTTTGAATGAAAGCTGCATAAACTAATTGCCTGGAAATTTCACTTCTCTTACTTCGTTTAATTTTTGAATCTGCAGGAATACGGAGCTTGGTTACTCTACAATCCAGTCCATTATATAAGAACAGGCATGCGCTCTTGATACCTACCAAATGCTTTCTCTTTGTTTCCAGCAGTTCTAAACATCCACAATCGTGATGCATGTATGGGAATCCAGAAGTTGAGGTATGAAACGTTAAGTGTATTGTGACATGATTGCACAAACAACATGAATTAATCCTGTGTATTGCATTTGCATCATGAAACGACAGGCACAAATTACATCATTCGCCTGAGTTGTGAGATGATTTAGCTGATGTCACCTGGACTGAGAACTGATTGCTACGTGCACAACTAAATACATGCTTAGACATATACAGTCTAACCCATATAGGCAAAACTGTCTATTTGGATCTGGTCTATGAACAGTACAATTTACCCATGAAACTAATAATCAAATTTGCATTGAGATGGAAACAACGATACACAGTTGGCATACTAAAAAAGAGGTATGCTCTCACTGCCATCCAAAGCATGGGCTATTCTGAGCAGCAGGAAAACACAACAACCACAGGCATATTTAGCCTAGTTGTTTCCTCCACAATGGACAACTGTGGAGGTCTATGGTGGCCTACCAGCATGTTCACAAAAGACGTTTTGATGTGTCCTGATCCAAAATGATCTTGGTGAATGTTAATTATCATAACTTTCTTAGATAGATGTTCATCCAGGCCCTGAATGAGGGATTGGGTAGGCAGGTTGGGGATCAGTACCAATCCAAATCCCATTCAGATTGATTAAGGTAAAGGTAAAGGTTACCCTCGCACATATGTGCTAGTCGTTCCTGACTCTAGGGGGTGGTGCTGATCTCTGTTTCAAAGCCGAAAACAGCCAGCGATGTCCGAAGATGTCTCTGTGGTCATGTGGCCACCATGACTAAACACCAAAGGTGCATGGAACGCTGTTACTTTCCCACCAAAGGTGGTCCCTATTTTTCTACTTGCATTTTTTACATGCTTTCGAACTGCTAGGTTGGCAGAAGCTGGGACAAGTAATGGGAGCTCACCCTGTTATGAGGCGCTAGGGATTTGAACCGCTGAACTCCTGATCTTTCGATAGACAAGCTCAGCATCTTAGCCACTGAGCCACCATGTCCCTTTTAGATTGATTACCCTATCAATAAAAGAGATGGCCATTCCAAGTTTAGAACCAAAGGGCAAAGAGCCAGATGAGAGCTACAAAAAATATCCTGGGAATAGTGGCATATTCAGAAATATAGTATACCCAAATAAACCATTTTCTGCAATTAATAAACTAGCTGGGCACTGGGAAATCCAAAAGAAACTGAACAGAAAAGAAAACAGAAAAGTTCTGAAACAAGTATATTATTTATGCCTTGAATCTAAGCCTTCCCTGATTATCTACAATTTTTTTGTTTGCTTGAATGTGATTTCACCTTATTGCTGTATCCTATATATAAAAGGCTGTGAGAATGACCTTGGGAGACAGGAGGAAGAATTGCAACCTAGAAAACGGTCTGATAACAGATATCTCAGCCTTCAGAAGAAACTGGAACAAGAAGAGACACCACAGAAGGGTCCTTTCTAGTTTTCTGGAAAATAAAGAGGGAACCAGGTTGGTCTAGTGGTTAAGGCACCACGCTAGAAAGCCAAGAAATTGTGACTTCAAGTCCCAATTTATCTATGAAAGCCAGTTGGTTGACCTTCGACCAACCACTCTCTCTCAGCTCAACCTACTTCACAGGATTGCCGTTGTGGGGAAAATAGAGAGAGGGAGGAGTGTTGGATATGTTTGCTGCCTTAAGTTATTTATAAAAATAATAAAGGTAGGATAAAACAAACAAAGGCAGGGGAGAGGGGAAGGACTTTCAGATTTGCAATATTCTTATTTGTCAACTCGCAAAGCATTTCTAGTCTGCTCTCAAGTTGTCATGGGCAGAAAGGGGGGAGATCTGTCAGAGCAGTTCAGCAGTCATGTTCATAAGCACATTCCACGCATACCTTCCTCGGAGGAAGTTCCTCCAAGGTTGGATCTCAGATTACCAGAGCCAGTTTGTGAGGCGAGGTTTCTACATCCCGTGAAAGTGCCTCATTGGAGAATGTGATTTATGACACAGCCTGAGAGGAGGGGGGAAACAGGGTCATAGCTGAGCTGTAAATTATGTACAGCAGAGTTGACTACACTTGGGAACCTGCCGACATGTTGCTCCTAATAAATAACTGGATTTCTTTTGAAACTTTGCTTGAGGCTCACAAGTTAATTAGGGCATTCGTTGGAGCCCTGACAGTGTTATTATAATCGTTATTATTATAATAAAGGTATAACAGCACCCCTCAAAGGGCTGACATTAACCCTGTATTTTTCAATCTTGGCAACTTTAAGATGTGTGAACTGTGTGGGCAACACAGGCTTAGGAATTCTGGGAGTTGGAAGTCCACACCTCTTAAAGTTGCGAAGATTGAAAAACACTGCTGTTACCCTCAATTGGCAGTACAGAATTTAAAAAATAATTTTACCAAATTTATGTATGTCACCCAACAACTTGGGATGGTTCACAACAACTAAAGCAAGGAAAATGCTAACTGGTAAAAAATAAAATCAAGAACAGCAGATCAAAGCAAGGACAAAGCAAAGGACTTTGTTGCTTGCACCAAAAGTCTGGCTCAAAAGTCAGTTTTCAAAGCCCTTGTAACAACAGAAGGGTGGAGCCATTCCGATCTCAAAGAGAATCTCATTCCAGAAATTACGTGTTGCAACGGAAAAGGTGGACTTCTGAATATTTTGAGCCCCAGACTATGGCAATCGCTTCCATTAAGTGACTCAAATAACATTAACCTTGGACAATTTAGAATTCGGAATACAGGATAGAGTATTATCTGTCTTGGAGGTCCTCTAGTCCAGCCCCCTGCTCAAGCAGAAGACCCTCTACCATTCCAGATGAGTGGCTGTCCAGTCTTAAAAGTCTCCTGTGATGAAGCAGCCATAATTTCTGACAGAAAGTTGTTCCGCTGGTTAATTGTTCTCGGTGTTAGGAAATTTCTCCTTAGTTTTAGGTTGCTTCTCTCCTTGGTTAGTTTCAATCCATTGTTGGAAACTAATCAAAGAGAGAAGCAACCAAGAACTAAGGAGAAAGTTCCTAACACTGAGAACAATTAAGATGCCTTCAGAAATTGTGGCTGCTTTATCACTGGGGATTTTAACTCAATTTTAACTCCAAAAAAATTGCTCAATTTTAAAATCCTTTGTGTAGGACATGACAGTATTTTATTTGTAACTCATCCTGTCTGATTCTTTCTCAATGAAAGGGGAACTCCCTAAATGTAAATAATCATAGATCCCAAGGCCCAGCATTTTCTCTGCTTAGAGAATGGCAGTGGTTCTCAATTGATGCAGACTTTAGAGTTTCATGCTTAACATAGTTTGGAAATTATGCTTGACAGAATTCCTGTGAGATTCAATTACCCTTGTAAGAAAAAAATCCTTTTACCGCTCCTTGATTAAATCCAAGAAAGGCCATCAGGAGTCAAATAAAATGATTTTGCCAATTGTCCTTTGCCTAGATAGTTGAAGCCTTTATAAAGAAGGGTATTTCTTTCCCAGAAATGAAACAAAGTGACAACAGTATTAGTAAGACGAGCTTTTATGAAATACATTAATGAGTTCAAAGAGTTCATGATACCTAATCAGGATTTTGCTTTCTTTACCTACCAGTCTCTCAGTCAGCTTCAGCCTTCAAGTATCTATGGATTTTGACAGCTGCAGTCCCTTGTTGTCCTATTTAGCTTTATTTTCCCACAGCCTTCTCCAACAATGAATAGTGTGTGATTTCCGTTTGCCTCAACCAGCTTGTGAGCTTGATGAACTGGCAGTGACCTCAGGAACAAACAGCCTCTTTGCCAAATGAGGAACTGCTGAAACAAGCAAAACTGGGAACTGAATTCTAGCATGCAAAGTGCAGGGAGTTATCGCTGAGCAGGTTGCGCTTAGTACAGCTGGGATGCGACAAAAGCAAAGGTAGGTTGTACAGGATGCAATTTTCTGCAAAGTGTGATTTTAGTGTTTATTTTGCACCAGAGCCTGGAACTTGCTAAATGCATGCCTTGTAGAGGCAGTATGATTTATTGTTCAAATTGCTCTTCCTGAAATTAACATTACAGGTAGTTCTCAATTTACAATCTTTTGTGATAGAGGAGAATATCTGGCGCTTGGGTGTTAGGATGAGGGTGGAGGTTCATTCTTCGAGCTTGTGGGTTGGTTTCCAAATAATTCCCCTACATTCCGCTGAAGATGTAGGGTTCCCAATAACACCCCCAACGAAAGAAGACTCCAAGGCTAAAAGTTCCTCCAAGTCCCATTTTATTACAGATGTCATATTGGCACATCTGGAAAAACTCGAATCTGAAAGCTTCCAGGTTTTCCCCATCCAAAAGAAAGTCCAAGTCGCTTCCCCTGCGCCCACATGTCCATCACATGGCCCAATCAATGCACCATCCCAACTGGAGATGTAGCCCAGTCACGCCACGCCAGGTGCAAGGCTGAACGTCCTTGACTCTCAGAGAAAGGAATGTTATTATGGCTAGATAGCTCTATAACTCCATGCAATCCCCCCTCCCAGTTTTCCACAGCACTAAGTGTGGCAGCCCTGAAGATCCAAAGAAAAAGATGGCCTCCAGGGCTGACACTAGCCTGGTAATGAAATGTTTGGAAACCAACCCACAACCTCGGAGAACTAACTCCCAACCTTACAGTCTTCGGTTTAACCATGATTTGGAATGATGACAGCCTCTGAAAAAGTAACTTACGACCTAAATTTTCACTTAAGACTGTTGCAAAATTGCCCCCTTCCCTGCGGTCATGCAATCATAATTCACTGCCTTGCACTTACAAATGGTTGTAGTATCCTACAGTCACGTGATTGTGATTTGTGGTGCCTGGCGTTAGGGATGCTGCGTACCCAAAGCCATCAGAAAAGCTGGATTTACTTAACAACTACATGATATGCTTAATGATGGCAGTGACTCGCTTTACAGGCACCATGAAATGGTTGTAAAATCTGGTTAGTGACTTAACTTATGACAGCAATGACTTATGATAGAAATTCTGGTCCTGATTGTAGTTATAAGTTGAGGAATACTTATAATATAACTTGAGGAAATGCTCAGGTATTGCTTTTCTCTAAAGTTCTGGAAAAAGTGGAAAGGAGAGTAGAAAGAGGCATTAATAGCCTTCATGGTGCAGTGGCTAGAGTGCAGTACTGCAGGCTACTTCTGCTGACTGCTGGCTGACTGCAATTTGGCAGTTCAAATTTCACCAGGCTCAAGGTTGACTCAGCCTTCCATCCTTCCGAGGTGGGTAAAATGAGGACCCAAACTGTTAGGGGCAATAAGTTGACTCTGTAAACCATTTAGAGAGGGCTGTAAAAGCATTATGAAACGGTATATAAGTTTAAGTGCCATTGCTAATATACTTCTCAATGAAAAACATATTTTCCCTTCTCAGTATTAGGGAGATCCTCTTTGACTCATTAAATCTCCAGACTGAAAGAAGAAAGGGAAATAACCAGACAAGGTTGGCCAAATCTGCTCTATTGCCTACTCTTGATCTTCCTCTGGTATAAATCTGAAGAAGGAAAACTAACCAATGTTTGCTTTATGACTGTAGTACTACAACTATATTCATTAAATATGGATAAGAGTACCCATATTTTAAAGATCAACAGAGGTCCCCTTAAGGATAACTTTCCTATGCAAAAGACAGCTATCTCCTGCACTAGACCTTGTCTACTAATTAGGGTCTTTCGCTATAGTTTTAGGAACCAGTTATTTGGTAGTGGCACCATGACTGGAGTAAGATCTTTTTACACTGACAAGCAGGGGAAACGTCTTTCATTGTAAATTCTTGAGCTTAACTCAGTCAGGACCTTTAGTCCAGGGGTTCTCCAACCTTAGCAACTTTATGACTTGTGGACTTCAACTCCCAGCATGCGCTGGCTGAGGAATTCTGGGAGTTGAAATCCACAAGTCGTAAAGTTGCCAAGTTGGAGACCCCTGCTTTAGTCAATATAACCAAAGTCAGAGGCACATGGACTCTGCTTTCTATTCCTTTTCATCCACCAAAGAGCTGGCCTGACTTTTTAAATTTCAACAGTCCTTCAAGCTATCTGCTAGAACTCAAGCTATCTACGTATGATAAAGCCCTGTCTTTGGATATGTACTATAACTAAGCCAATAATATCCAAAACCTTCTACATAACCTTTATCAGCTCATTAGGTAACAAATGACAGAAAACGCTAATGTATTTCCATCTGAATTCTGTCAACCCTATTATAAAATTGTATATATGTTGTATGTAATAGATTTATGCCCATGTGATGTCCTACCAACACTTTGCAACATACCAGCTATAATATTTTTTATAATTAAAAGAATAAAAGGAAGTAAAAAATGGATGAGAGAGTGCAAATGTAGCAGATTACCTACTTTGGCTATAAATAATTTTAGACCAACAGAGCATTGTTTTACTATATTCATCTGCTCAATTGTCTTCTCAAGCAATTTATTCGTCCTCCTTGTATGATGTCACCTTTAACTTTTTTCAAGCATGCTGGCTGGGGAATTCTGGGAAATGAAGTCCACAAGTTCCATGGTTGAGAAACACTGGATTACTGCAAAGAGATGTATAAGGACCTGCCTTTAAACTAATCTGAGAAATTTCAACCAATCCAGAACAGAGCAGCAATAGAATAGAATAGATTTTTTTTTTATTGTCCAAGTATGATTGGACACACAAGGAATTTGTCTTGGTACATATGCTCTCAGTGTACATAAAAGAAAAGATATGTTCATCAAGATACAACACTTACAACAATGAGAGTCATAGGCTACAATTAAGCAAACAGGAAACAATCAATTACAGTATAAATCATAAGGATATAAGCAACAAAGTTACCGTCATAAGAGGAAGGAGATGGGTGATGGGAACGATGAGAAGATTAATAGTAGTGCAGATTTAGTAAATAGTTTGACAATGTTGAGGGAATTATTTGTTTAGCAGAGTGATGGCATTCGGGAAAAAACTGTTCTGGTGTCTAGTTGTTCTGGTGTGCAGTGCTCTGTAGCGTCATTTTGAGGGTAGGAGTTGAAACAGTTTATGTCCAGGATGTGAGGGATCTGTAAATATTTTCACAGCCCTCTTCTTGATTCATGCGGTATACAGGTCCTCAATGGAAGGCAGGTTGGTAGCCATTGTTTTTTCTGCAGTTCTAATTATCCTCTGAAGTCTGTGTCTGTCTGAACCGAACCAGACAGTTATAGAGGTGCAAATGACAGACTCAATAATTCCTCTATAGGAATCAGCAGCTCCTTGGGCAGTTTGAGCTTTCTGAGTTGGTTTCTCCTAAAGACAACAAGGGCTGAACTACATGGTCCCATGAGACCAGTGTTTTGTCATCTCCGCTGGCAGAAGCTTTGTTTCTAGCCTCTCTTTAGAATGCTGATGTTCGAACTCTTGTCTACTCTAGCATGGCAACCTTAATTTTGCATGTCTTGTAAAACCTAGGAGGACTCCATAAACCAAAGGATTTCATGAGGGATTGGAGGATTAAGTAATTAGCATTCACACTCTGCTGTGTTTCTATATCTGTAAACATATTGCAGATGGAGAGGTAATGAGCATAGCCATATTTTTATTTGCAAGCAGTGAGATATATATATATATCTGAATTTCAGAGAAACAGAATAAGAATGCATCTGCTTTCATAAAATGCTACACCCGACTGGTTTCCTAGGCTAGTATAAGTGGCTAAAAGGGAACAATCTGTGGTTGCCTTGAAAGCCGTAATAGGGATGCCAAGCCGTTCCAATTCTCATTTAGCTAAGCTCTTGGAGACTGCATATGGGCAGGCAAGCTGGCTGATCTTAGTTGAGTTTGAGCATGGGAAGTATCCCATTCGTGAAAATTAAAAAAGGCAATTAGTACGTATCGGGGAAAGCAATATTCTTCTTGTTTCACTAAAACAGAGAGAAGATAAATGGATTCTGGCGAGGAGCCTCGGAGTCGTTTCGCCCATGACACACACACATAAATCGAAGTTTTCCACCAAGTGCCTAGTTGGCAGGACTTTCTCATGAGTATCCTAATGGAGCGTGGAACCTGCCATTTGCCGATGAGAGCTTGTGCTCCGCATGCAGAAAGCCTCTTCCTCCTGATCAGCACCTTTGGTAGCTCCGCATAAAAATCAATCTGAAGTAATGGGTGATGGAAAGGAATGGATTCTGCGCAACTTCGTGGAGGGAGATGTTATCAAGGGCAAGTTTAATGGACTAGCCATAATGGACTGCACAGTATCAACAGTCCAAAGCACACAACTCTTCTAGAGAGAAGTTCCCTGAAGATGAGCTCCAGCACAAGTCCAAAAACTCGGACAACAAAACCTCTGGTTTGCAGACTGGATCCTGCAGTATCATAGTTGTCTACCCTTTCCAACTTCTCTCAGGTTTGAGGTTAGAATTTTAAAAAAAATTGTGTTGACTTTAGAGTGCAAATGTGGGCCAGGGTTCTTCAAACTGTGTTCCTAAAATTTTATGAGAACTTGATGGGCTTCTGAGAGAGGTTAAGGAGCAGGGGAAGTTCACTCAAACCACACTTGAACACAACCAGTTATCTATCCCTAGAGCATTGTTTCTCAACCTTGGAAACTTGGTTTACAGATACCAGAAACACAGCAGAGACTGAATGCTGATTATTTAATCCTCCAAGCCCTCTTGAAAAGTGGGTCTATGGAGTCCTCCTAGTTTTACAAGACATGCAAAATTAAAGTTGCCATGCCATAAACTGTGTGCTGTTCTAATCAGACCATTGTAGTTCAGTCTTAATTGTCTTGCTGCTCTGTTCTAGATTGGTTGAAGTTTCTCAGATTATTTTAAAAGGCCGGTCCTTATACATCTCTTTGCAGTGACCCAACGTTTCTGAACCTTGGCACTTATGGACTTCAACTTCCAGAATTTCCCAGCCACCAAGTTTTTAAAAAAAAGTTAAAAGTGACATCATATAAGGAGGAGGAATAAATTGTTTGAGAAGACAGGAAACCTTCAGCAGGTAAGTGTGGTAGGTAAAATCTGAGTGACATGTAAGCAGGGGTAAGCAGGTAAAGACGAGAACCCAAAATATAAAACAGCCCTTCCAAATATGAATAAAGGGCCATCAATTCTAGTGCCATATTTACAATCATCACCAGTTTGATGTCTACGTGAAAACTTCATGCAGGACCTAAGCGAATAGCATCATTCTACATCTTATTCAGAGATCAATCATACAGAAGAAAATAAGCAGCTACTTGATTTCTGTGAATCAAGCTAATTAACAATAGCAATAGCAATAGCACTTATATATCACTTCATAGTGCTTTTACAGCCCTCTCTAAGCTGTTTACAGAGTCAGCATCTTGCCCCCAACAATCTGGGTTCTCATTTTACCCACCTTGGAAGGATGGAAGGCGAGTCAACCTTGAGCTGGTGAGATTTGAACTACAGCTAGCAGTCAGCTGAAGTAGCCTGCTGTACTGCACTCTTAAACACTGCACCACCTCAGCTCTTTAATTTTAAATTCCCTTTAAAACCATCCAATATTGAATTTAGAAGGGACTTCCACCTTTCAGACACGCTAGAAAATTCTTCCTTGAATCTAATTTAGCTCTCTGATTATTCAGCTTCATTGGGAAGCCCAAAGTTTGATATGATGAAGGGCTCAAATCTCCATATTTTCTCCATTACCCTGCCTAATTTCATTCACTTTTTACCATGTTGAACCAATTCATTTTCCTTCCTAAACTATAAGGCTCTTAACTGTATTAAAATGAGTTTTTAATTGCAATATGGGAGCAGACAAAAAGCAAGTGCCAAGTTTTAATATGTGTATGTTGGTAAGGTTCGGTTTGGATAGCAGTGTTGTAGTGGAAGATCAGAAAGAAAGAAATTACCTGATCAAGGTGAAAGATGACCAGGATCTTTGCAGTCAGTTAAGAATCAGATTTTACAGATTTATTATTTGCAAGACTGCAAAGAGAGATGGGACACGTAAAATAGAAATAGGCATAAATGAGGGGATCATCAACAAGATCAAGCCAAGAGGTAAGTATCTAGAAGACTAACTACCTGAAGGAAGCTCTCTCACAGGAGCATAGTTATTTACAGGTAGTCCTCGACATACAACCACAACTGAGCCCAAAATTTATGTTGCTAAGCAAGACATTTGTTAAGACATTTGCCCCATATTATGACTTTTCTCGCCATAATTGTTAAGTGAATCACTGTTGAGTTAGTAACACAGTTTTTAAGTGAATCTGGCTTCCCCATTGACTTTGCTTGTCAGAAGGTTGCAAAAGGGGATTGTATGACCCCAGGACAGCACAACCGTCATAATATGAGTCAGCTGCCAAGTGTCTGAAGTTCGATCAAGTGACCATGGGAATGTTGCAGCAGTTGTAAGTGCGAAAAACGATAACTCACTTTTTTCAGTGTTGTTGTTATTATTATTATTATTATTATTTATTCGATTTTTATACCGCCCTTCTCCCGAAGGACTCAGGGCGGTGTACAGCCAAGGTAAAACAGACAGTACAATATACAATTAAAATACAAATTAAAAAACTTATTTTATGATTGGCCTAAAAAACTTTAAAATATATAAAACTAAAAACCCCTTAAAATTAATAATGGAAAATTTAAAACCAATAAAATTTAAGCCAGCCCCGCGCAAATAATTGTTGTAACTTCAGTCACTAAATGAACTGTTGTAAGTCGAGGACTTTCTGTATTTATATTTCAATCATTGCGGGGAATCTTTTATCTTTTAATTTTCAATGTAAAGATGTTCTTGGATGTGGAAGGCATGACATATACTTTTCTAGGTGAGTCATCAAGTTATCAGAGAATGTACTTGAGTAAAGTACCTCCCAAAAGTGAAAACCTAACCTGCAACATACTTTACTTTAGCAAACAGGTTCCAGCTTGTGATAGGGAAAAGTCATATCACTCATGTTGCAAGCCCTCATTTATTAGGAGGATCCTAGCCGGTTCTTGTGTTAGCAAGGAAGCGGTGGTGATTCCCGAGTATGTAGTAAGAAGAGATGAAAAATCGGACTCAACAAAAGGCTCTCGTTTCTTTGTACTAGTAATTGTTAGCCAAGATTTTGTCTCAGGGATGAGCCAACCCCAATGTCTGCACTTAATTAAGCAAATCTGCCTTTGCCAGCGATGAGAATGCAATAATTTTGACAAATATAGGACAATGAGAAAAGTGTGTGTGTGTGTGTGTGTGTGTGTGTGTGTGTGTGTGTGTGTGTGAGAGAGAGAGAGAGAGAGAGAGAGAGAGAGAGTGTTAGTGAGTGAGTAAATGAGTGAGTGGAAGGAAGGAAGGAGATATATTTGTGCAGATCTCTAATTAAGGCACAATCTGGGTCAGAGGTGTCAAACTCACGCCATCACGGCAGTGTGTCACATGACATATCGGGATTTTTTTTCCCCTTCGCTAAACCAGGCGTAGGCATGGCCAGTGTGTGACGCATCCGGCCTATGGGCCAGGAGATTGACAGCCCTGTTTTAAGTTATAGCCCTTAGCAATAGCAATAGCACTTAGACTTATATACCGCTTCCCAGCTCACTCTGAGCGGTTTACAGAGTCGGTCTATCGCCCCCCAACAATCTGGGCCCTCATTTTACCCACCTCGGAAGGATGGAAGGCTGAGTCAATCTTGAGCCTGGTGAGATTTGAACTGCCAAATTGCAGGCAGCCAGCAGTCAGCAGAAGTAGCCTGCAGAACTGCACTCTAACCACTGCGCCACCGTGGCTCAATGAACCATTTTAATCTTTTCCTGTATTGCACACAACTAAATATTCAAAAAAAGTTGAAATATTTAAGGAACACTATCTCTCTCTCTTTTTTTTTTTAAGAAATATTTCTGGTATTCAAGTACTGAAAGAAGTAGCCTGCAGTACTGCACTTTAACCACTGCACCGCCATAGTTTATGCCTATAAATAAGGAGCAGAAACTACAAACTAGCATAAATTTACAGCAGTCTGAGTGTGTTGTGTCCTCCTCGCCTCTGTCCAAAAGATGGCTTAATTAGCCGGCTCTTATCAGCTTTGGCAGCAAAAGAATCAGCGTCTGCCAAGAGCCCTCGATAGCTGCCAAGACGCTGGTGAGTCACAACCTTCAGCTCTAGTCAATCCATGGATTTGCCTGATACAAAGAGACACACCACTCTTGCTGCCTTTTATATCCTGTGGGGTGTGGCTCTATGACTCAACACTTCCTAGGCCTGCCCCTCCCCTGTTTCTGTCGTTCCCTTCTCTCCTGCCTACGAAACCTGGGATTGAGCCAAGCCTGATTGCTGTCAGCTGGGTCTGCAGGCGTGGCCTGGGGGGGGAAAGAGTCAGAAGAAGGAGGCCTCGTTATCTCTTTCACTTGGCCTGCTTCTGGCTCCTGGAGCTGATCCAGGGAGGCCGGTGCTTCTGAGGTAAGTCCTGACGGCCCTTCTCCCTCACTGTCCAAATCACTTTCTGGCAGCAGGCCCGGCTCTGAGTCACTTTCTGGCAGCAGGCCCGGCTCCAAGGCACTTTCGGGCATGGGACCAGGTTCGGGGGCGGGAGCCACAACAGAGTGATTTATAGAATCAGCATATTGCCCCACCGCCCCCCAAAAAACTGGCTCCTCATTTTACCAACCTCAGAAGGATGGATGGCTGAGTCAACCTTGAACCAGTCAGGATTGAACTCCTGGCAGTGGGCAGAGTCAGCCTGCAATACTGCATTCTAACCACCGCGCCACCACGGCTCATTGATGGTATAAACAACACTTTCCTCCCAAGGGAGTTGAAGTCCTCCAGGCTTAAAGTTGCCAAGGTCGGAGACCCCTGTTCCAGAAGGTCTTTGGTCTTCAAGCAGCCAGAGGAAGATCCTCTATATAGCACAAGCCTCTCTCTAAAGGTGAATTTATATTTTAAAAAAATTCAGTAGGGAACTTCAGGGAAAGAATTTGCCAAGAGGAGAACATTGATTAGTCTCTCCTCAATTAAAAGGATGATACATACATTTTGTGAGATGGGGAGGAGATAAATAAATGCCTGTTACCATTTTAAAAAGGGATGCCTGCTTAGCACAGATAGTATTCAGCAGGTTCTGACCAGTTCTGGAAACTGGTAGTGGAAATTTTGAGTAATTTGGAGAACCGGTAAATACCACCTCTGACTGGCCCCACCCCCATATGTTCTCTGCCTCCTGAGTCCCAGCTGATCAATAGGAAATGGGGATTTTGCAGTACACTTCCCCTGCCACGCCCATCAAGCCACACCCACAGAACTGGTAGTAAAAACAAATTGAATCCCACCACTGCTGCTTAGGATCCTGAATTCCAGGACTAAAATAATTCAAGAACGTATTTGGTCTCATCACAGACAATATGAGAGTCCTACTTTATGTCCTGGGATGAACTGCAAGTTTCTAGTTTATACACTTCCTGGGTGGCGAGGAGTTGGGGGCTGCTTCAGAGGGCACCATTTAAGTGACTGTCACCACCTCAGCACCTTTTAAATCTTTAATGCCACTTTCAAACTTTTTTTCCTTTGGAAGGGAAAGGCTGTCTAAGTGTCCTTTCAGCCTCTGGCACATAGCAAGATAGAGATAAATGTGATTTTAAGAATAGATCAATTCTGCAGTGACCTAAAAGCTGGCTCAGTAAAGGCACCACTGAGCCGGATAGTCTTCTAAAGAAAGCTAACTTAAGCAAAAATGGTAACAGTCCAATTTTCTCATTCCTTAGGCTGAAGCCAAAAGTTGGGTTTCAAACAATGCCTGGGCTGGATCAGGAGATGGAAGTTGATGGACAAGAGTGTCCATCAACTCAGAGGAGATGATCAATAAGCTTCTTCCCTCCATCAAGCAGTTATAAGCTGATGTGATCATTCTCTGCCAGCTGACATCTCTGCATTTCACTTATTCCTTTTGCAACTGACAGTGATTAAGATATGGCAGAACTTAGAATTGGGTAGCAAGGGCCAATCAATGCATTTGCACATTTTTTTCCTCTGGTTTTGATTAACTTACCCTCTCCTGATAATGCAGTGACAATTGAAGGGGCTTTGAACATAATCCTTCCAAGACCATGGTAGGCCAGCCATCCCTATAGCTTACCATCTTCTTTAGACTCTGAAAATTTGATCTCCTGCCTTTCGAATCCCAACATTGGCTGGATTTGTCTCAAAGTCAAGGTTGTTGTACAAAGCTCTTTTTTCACTGTGACTGTTCATGTACTTCTATGAAACCCAATAGAAGAACCTAGAGGCAATTTTAGTTTAGCTTATCCTGAGAAGAACATACTAAAAAGTAGAGACATCACCCTGCCAACAAAAGTGCGTATAATCAAGGCTATGGTTTTCCCAGCTGCAATGTATGGCTGTGAAAATTGGACCGTAAGAAAGGCTGAGCACCAAAGAATTGAGGCCTTTGAACTATGGTGCTGGAGAAGACTCCTGCAAGTCTCTTGGATTGCAAGGTAATCAAACCGGTCAGTCCTAGAGGAGATCGACTCTGACTGCTCTTTAGAAGGCCAGATCCTGAAGATGAAACTCAAATACTTTGGCCACCTAATGAGAAGGAAGGACTCACTGGAGAAGAGCCTAATGCTGGGAACAATTGAGGGCAAAAGAAGAATGGGACGACAGAGAATGAGGTGGCTGGATGGAGTCACTGAAGCAGTCGGCATGAGCTTAAATGGACTCCAGAGGGTGGTAGAGGACAGGGAGGCCCGGAGGAACATTGTCCATGGGGTTGCGATGGAAACATTACCGTTGTCTTTTGAATAAAAGCCAGACAAGAAGACAGTTGTTAGTGGCCCATCACCTCCTAAGAAAACCTGTGGAGTGCCCTGAAAAGACTGTTTCATGGGCTGGCTGCCTCCTCTATCCCTCTTGTTTCGTTGGTAAGGTTCCTGCTCTTCCAGCTGCCCTTTTTAAAGCCTTAAAATCAAAAGCCGATGGGCTGTCAGAGTTCTCCTGCCAGGGTTTGAGGATGCTATGATTAAAGCTGAAGAACATCCACACTTCCAAAGCTTTATAGCACAGAGGAATGACGGGGCAAAAGAAAGCAGGAGGCACCAGAACAGGTTTGATTTCTCAAGGAAGATGAGACATGACTGCAAAATATCCCAGATAAGGCATTTATTATGTATTCATGCATTCCACCTATGAACAGGTTATGCTTGAACACAGCAGAACATCTTTTTTAGTTCTACCAGTTTCCTGCCCCAAGTCTCCTCTCTTTGGCTAATATATGTAACACAGGAGACCAGCTCCTGATTTGTAAGCCCAGTTACTGAGATTTCAAATTCATATAAGGACACTCTGTGCCTGAGTTCACACACATATCATATGACAGTGATGGCTAACCTTTTTGCCATTGCGTGCCAAAAGTGGGGGGGGAGCGTGGGGGGGGGGTTGCACACGTGCATGCCCACACCCATAATTCAATGAGCCCTGTCCCCCTGCACATGCACACGAGACCCCCCCGGCCCTCCCGCTTTTGGCATGTGATGGCACAGTGGGACTGGAAGGACCATTTTTTGCTCTCCCCAGGCTCCAGAGCCTTTCTAGGAGCCTGGGGAGAGTGAAAACGGGCTTTCCCACATCCCCGGAGGCCCCCTGGAGGCCTGAAACAGCCTGTTTCCTGACTTCAGGTGGGCCCAGAAGGCCCGAAAATCAGCTGGCTGTCATACACATGTGCACCGCAGCTGAGCTAGGGCAATGCTCATGTGCCCACCAATATAGCTCCCCGTGCCACCTGTGACACGCGTGCCATAGGTTTGCCATCACGGCCATATGCTTTACTTGAACTACAGCGGATTGAAGTTACAGTGGTAAGGTTCATGAAGACATCAAGCCATCAACTGTAGTTTAAGAACAATAGTGAAGAAAATATACTAAATCAAAATTAAACATTAGACCAGGGGTGTCAAACAAGCCCTGCGGGCCAGATCTGGCCTATGGGGTGCTTAGATCTGGCCTGGAAACAGCAAAGGACTGGCCCTCCTGAGCTTCATTTTGGCTGGCAGAGGGTTGCAAAAAACCATCACAGCCGAAAACGGACCTCGTGGGGGCTGCACAGTGGTGGGTTTCCACCTGTTCACCCGGTTTGGGCGAACCAGTAGGGCAGCGGTGGGAAGCTCCACCCACCCGCCCGGACGTCATCACAGATGCTCTGTGCAAGCGCAGAGGCGCCACACGTGTGCTCACAGTTCTAAACCGGTAGCGAAGGTAAGTGAAAGCCTCTACTGGGGCCGCACCCAAGCTCCGTTTTAGCTGGTAGAGGGTTGCAGGAGCCTATCTCCAGCTGAAAATGAAGCTCAGGAGCCCATTTTCGATTGCAGAGTGCTTGGGCCCCTACAGGCATCTCTTGACAGGAGTGACATCAAGCTGGCCACGCCTGAGCTGGCCATGCCCACCCCGGCCCCCCGAGGTCAAACATAACCCTAATGTGGCCCTCAATGAAATCAAGTTTGACACCCCTGCATTAGACTTTAACACAATGTGGAAATCCAGCCAATGAATTCCAAGGGCTTATAACTTTAGGCCAGACATTGCAAAGTTACAGTCAATAGCCAATAAATGACCAGGGCTAAGACTAGACCTATAACATTGCTAATTCCTTTACTGCCCTTATGATATTTATTTAATGAGGGTTGTTAACAGGACTCATCTGTCTGTTCTAATTCTGAAGAAGGAAAGGACGTTGCTTATATATCTTATAGTGCAAATGCTCATATTAGATCACTAGAATGGTCCACGTAGCTGAGACTGAATGAGAACTCATGAGCATCAGCTAGTGGGGAAAGAAACCCAAAGGAAGATAGAGACATAGCAATATTCACAGGTCACTAGATCCCAAGAACACTGTATTGATTTAACTGGAGTAGGTTGCAGTTTCATCATTGGGTTAGGTGAAATTGTAGGGTGTGTGTGGAATTAAAAATATTAAATATAACGTCAACCTCTATGATGCTTGCTTGCTATCAGATGCCATAGTAATGGGGAGGAGGTATAGTTATTTGGGTGGGGAAGAGAGCTGGTGGAGATGTCTCGTGATGTGACCGAAAAGGGAGGGATGCTCTCATCGTCTTCTGCGCAGCTGAATGGACTTGTTGCTAGCCCGTCAAGGTCAACCATCCTGGCATACCAGATGGATGCGGCCTTCTGAAGATGCATCTCACATGACACCATGGGAGGGCTAGAGATTGGACAATCAGCCAGGATCCTTGGGGGGAGGGATTTGGGAATACTTTCAATCAGGGGTGAAATCCAGCAGGTTCTGACAGGTTCCGGAGAACCGGTAGCAGAAATTTTGAGTAGTTCAGAGAACCAGCAAATACCACCTCTGGTTGGCCCCAGAGTGGGGTGGGAATGGAGATTTTGTAATATCCTTCCCCCGGGAAGGGGGAGGGAATGGGGATTTTGCAGTATCCTTCCCCTGGAGTGGGGTGGGAATGAAGATTTTGCAGGATCCTTCCCCTGCCACGTCCACCAAGCCACACCACGCCCATCAAGACACGCCCACAGAACCGGTAGTAAAAAAAAATCTGGATTTCACCACTGTTTTCAATATGTAATTTTTGCGCCTTTAGCCTCAGATCTTGCTTTTCTTTCGTTGCTATCAGTTCATACTCAGTAAAAGTACCTTTCTCTACAAACATGGAGTTGGGTTTTTTTTCTTTCTTGAGTTTTGAATGGAGGCACACCTGACATATACTAAGCATTTATCATTCATCCTCCCCCTGTATTTTGTCTTTTTCTGTCTCTTTGGGTTTCCAGCTTCCCAAATAGAAATAGCTACAAGCTCACAAAGGCAAGAATTTACACGACCAAAATATCATCAAAGCACTACCAGATTGTTTAAATTAATGTGTAGAAGACTGTTTTACTGCTGTAGCAGGAAAAAACCTCAAAAAAAAAAAAACGCAACCCTTTTGGCGTCTTTAAAATAAGCCAGTGTACACCTATATAAATATACAGGCATATTAAAGGTGCCACCAGATTCTTGCCTATTTTTTGCCATGAAAAAAGAAAGCAATTCTAAGTCATCTGCATAATCAGCGTGACAATGAAGTTCTGCTAGATACAATACTGGGAGTTTCTCGACATCCACAGAATTATTCAGCAGCCAGAAGCAATAATTCCTAACTTTAAACTCACGCAAGGAACACCCTGCTAAGGAGTTTCATTGCCATCGTACGACAAGGTGACACCAGATAAAAAGAAAATTATCACAGGGCAATCAAGGACTGTGTCATGCTTGGAGAAAGAACTGTGAAGCGTGAGATCTGCAAAGTCGACATAATTGATTTCTTTTGAAAAGGCAAAAATTCGTTCCCCATCCTGGTTGGAAATCTGTAACACTTTTAGACCTACATCTCACCCACCAGTACCAAAATATACCCAGGCATTAATAGTGGATATTCAGTGTTAAGATAGAAGGAAGGGATGGATAACCAACAAAGGCAGGGGTAAAAAATTTTAACTTCTAACCCGAGAGCAAATTATTTAAGCCCTGGAGGTCCCTAGTCTATATTTTTTTATCTATTTATTTTATTTAATTAATATTTATTTAATAATTTAAGCATTGCTTATTTTGATTTTGAATAAATACATAACATGATTTACTGGTAAGGTAAAGGTAAAGTTTCCCCTTGCACATATGTGCTAGTCATCCCTGACTATAGGGGGCGGCGCCAAAGAGCCAGGGCTGTCCAAAGATGTCTCCGTGGTCATGTGGCCGACATGACTCAATGCCAAAGGCTCCCGGAATGCTGTTACCTTCCCATCAAAGGCGGTCCCTATTTCTCTACTTGCATTTTTTACATGCTTTCGAACTGCTAGGTTGGCAGAAGCTGGGACAAGTAATGGGAGCTCACCCCATTACGCGGCACTAGGGATTTGAACAGCTGAACTGCCAAACTTTCGATCGACAAGCTCAGCATCTTAGCTACTGAGCTACTCTTATTACTGAGTTACTATTATTAAATTATTATTTACTGGTAGATGTCACCAAAATGAAGGTCTGGGTTCACACATCATCCTAGCCCAAAACACAGTATATAATTTAGTATGAGCAATTTAGTATATATTTAGTATATAGTATAATATACTATATTTAGTATATTACTAAATATATTTTTATATTTAGTATATCTATATTTAGTATAGGCCATTATGGCTTATTCAATAAACCATGGTTTAAATAGCTACATGACTGTCCTTTCCAGGCACTACTAGCCAAACACAACCTTGTTTAGCTTCAGTGAGGAAACAGTGATAGTATGATGACTGTGCACTGAGCTGACTTGTTTTTTATGGCTAAATTGGTGTCTTCCAAGCTAGCCTGTTTCTTTCAGATGGAGAGAACGGGATCCATTTTCGTGATGATGCAATTCAACTGTCAACTCAGTTGGCTCTTGAGGGCATCTTCCTGTTCTCCGGCTCTGGCAACAAAATGTCTTGGAACAGTCCTGAACTTGGTACTGAGATTTAAAAACCTTTACAACTCTGTTACAGAATATCTGCTGGCTCATCTTCCTCAGTATTTACTGGTACGGAGAACCTTTTCATGGTGGGGAGGACCAGTGGTGAAATCCTCCATGGGTTGCCACCGGTTTGCTGCTCGTGCATGCACGGTGTGCACCAGATGCATGCTGCATGCGCATACATGCACACACACCAAACACATGCTGTGCATGCATGCACAGTGCACACCAAAGGCGTACTGCACGCAACTGCATGCACAGTGCATACCAAACCTGCGTTTCAGGAGAAAAAGGAGCCATTTGAAGGTAAGTAGAACAGCAAGGGGGGAACAGCTGTGCCGCACGATTTATATTCACTAGAAAGCAGGATTTCCTGCTTTCTAGCGAATATAAATCATACTGCACAGCTGATCATCAGAAATACCGGTTTGGATGAACTGGTAGCTTTTATTACTACCGGTTCACCCGAACCGGTGCGAACAAGTAGCATTTCACCCCTGGTGAGAACCATGTTTTCTTTCTAGACCAGTGGTTCTCAACCTTTATAGTGCTGCGACCCCTTTAATACAATTCCCCACGATGTGGCGACCCAACCGTAAAATTATTTTTGTTTTGAATTTATCGCGCCTGAAGCTGTATTGGCTAGCGATCTGAACTGCTTGCAATTGTCTTGAGGACGGAGGCATTAAAGCGGAGACTCCTCCCCTATTAAGTTTATCGCGCCTGAAGCCAGATTAGGAGTGGGAGTGATTGCAGCTGGCTTGAGAGGGAGACATCAGAGCAAAGATTTCTCTCTTTTTTAATTCATAGCGCCTGAAGCTGAATTCAGCTAGCGATTTGAAGAGCCTACAGCTGGCTTGTGGAGTCAACCATTGGAGAGCCATTCTTCAACTCGCAAGTATACTTCCCATATTTCCGATGGTTTTAGGCGACCCTTGGCAAATCGCCATTCGACCCTCAACGGGGTCACGACCCACAGGTTGAGAACTGCTGTTCTAGACCCTGAAGGTCACTGCAGTGGCCCATTGCTATAATTGCAGCAAGCAGGGTTGGTTGGAAATAGGAGGGAGGGAAAGATCTGAAGGGGAGGAAGCAAATATTTGTTCATCTCAAATAATTGTTTATCAACCCACAGTTGGGTTTTGTGGGAGAAAGGGGAATAAGGGAGTGATTCTTGAACATCTTGTCCAGTGTCTGGAAGTTGTTGTTCAACAATAACAAGCAAATGGCATTTTTACAGTCCAATTTCAATATGACCTGGGATGTTCTCAGGACTGCAAAAGCTAGAGAGTAAAAACTAAACACCATGTAGTAGTAAAAACTAGACATTATTATGGTGTCCCGAAATCAGACACCTGCAGAATAATTTTACTACAAGCAAGTGGATCCGACAACAATAATGGCTTGTTGGATCTGTAAACTCCTGTGTTAGACAGGTGAAGAAGAAACAAAATAAGGCATTAATGTATCACCTATTATAGCTACCGGTAATCCTTGAGTTACAACCACAACTGGGAACAGAATTCCCATTACTAAACAAGATGGTTGTGGAATCATGCCTGATTTTATGACCTTTTTTCCCATGGCTCTTAAGCAAATCACTGCAGCTGTTAAGTGAATTACACAGTTATTAAACAAATTTAGATTCCCCCATTGACTTTGTTAGCTGGAACGGTTGCAAGTAGCAATCACGTGACCCCAGGATGCTGCAACAATTCTAGATATATGCCGGTTGCCAATCATCTGAATTTTAATCACATGACATGGGAATTCTGTGAAGATTGTAAAAGTGCAAGAATTGGTCCGCAGGCTAATTCTGCTAATTGCTGACTGCCAGAAGATTGGCAGTTCAATTCTCCCCGGCTCAAGGTTAATTCAATCTTCCATCTTTCCGAGGTCAGTAAAATGAGGACCCAGATTGTTGAGGGAAATAGGCTAACTTTGTAAACCGCTTAGAGAGGGCTGTAAAGCACTGTGAAGCAGTATATAAGTCTAAGTGCTCTTCCTATAAGTCACTTTTTCAGTGCTGCTGTAACTTTGAATGGTTGCTAAACTAATAGTTGTTAGTTGAAGACTACCTGTATTATATGCAGTAGTGATTTTCACTTACCTTTGCTACCAGTTCGGAAGTGTGAGCGCTTGCTTTGCTCACGTGCAGTGCTTCTGCCCATGCGCATGTGCAGAACATCCGTGATGACGTCCGGGCAGGTGGGCGGAGCCTCCTGCCACTGCCACTACCGGTTCACCCGAACCAGTAGAAACCCACCACTGATTATATGTGTGTCCTTACTTCCTCTCTCCTGTACAGTATCTTCTACTACCGGTTCTTTCACCAGAATGCTATCTATGCTGTTATGCTCTATGGATGGACAGAATGGGATGGGGGAGAAATTACAGTATCATATTCAGAATCTTCATTTGAGCTTCTTGTAACTGTTCCGTGTATTCTTTGCCCTTTCTCTCTGCTCATTTGGAAGTTGGGACAAGGGGCTAGAAGTGAGATCCATGCCTCTTACACTAGGCTAACATGTTAAGACACACCCTGAGGTCTTCCCTGGGATTCTACATACACTTAATTGGGCATTTGTGGAGATTCCAAAACTACACATGTCCTCTTTGGAAATTCAGCAAATATGCTTGTTGGAAACTCTAGGTCCGTGGTGGCGAACCTATGGCATGCGTGCCAGAGGTGGCACACAGCACCCTCTCTGATGGCACACGAGCTGTTGCCCCAATTCAGCTCTGCTGCACATGCGCCCACACCTCCCGCTGGCCAGCTGGTTCTTGGGTCTCTGCCGTGCATGCATGGGGTGCGTGCAGGGGACCATGCGTGAATGAGAAGGGGGCATGCAGGGGATCATGCACGCATTGCATATTGGGGGTTCAGGCGCACACGCGTGCATTCACATGCACACACACATGCTTTCAGCACTCGGTTTGGAAAAGGTTAGCCATCACTGCTCTAGGTATTATAATTCAAATCTATCTGAATGCCTGATATTATTCATAAGGATGTCTATGCTATTGGGATCAGAATGATAGATGATGAACCTCAGCAGATCTAGAAAGGTACTTGGTATTTTTATTTTATTTTTTGTATTTAATTTTGGCTGGAATGTACCCTGTGTACGTCAATGACTTCACAAATACCTTTTTTTTGGAGAGGGGGGAGTAAAAGATTATAATTTTCAGGCCAAGCATTAAAAGCATTCCTAAAATAGAGAAATAAATTAATTCTCCATTTTTTCCTTCTCCTATGCAATCTGTTTCTCATCTGTCCCAAAGTATCCTGGCTCTACCATTAAGTCAACCTAATGTTAGTTGCCAAAGAAAGATATGAAACAAAACAGTTATAAATATATTTGACTGCAAAACTCTGGCAGCAACAAAATTTTGATTTAATGTCAGGATTTCATTACGACGGATCTTACAAACCGATAGCTGAATTGTTTCTGTTTTAAAAACAAAAAAAGTAAAAAAAAAAAAAAAGGTTCATATAAATTATTATACAGGTAGTCCTGTGTAAGTGACTTACAACAGCCGTTCACTTAGTAACCGTTTGAAGTTACAACGGCACTGAAAAAAAGTGATTTATGACCATTTTTCACACTTAGGACCCCCATGGTCACCTGATTTACATTCGGATGCTTGACAACTGACTCACATTTATGACGGTCACAGTGTCCTGGGTCATGTAATTCCCTTTTGCAACCTCCTGACAAGCAAAGTCAACGGGGAAACCAGATTCACTTAACAACCGTGTTACTAATTTAAAAACTGTCGTGGTTCACCCAACAAATGTGGCGAGAAAAGTCGTAAAATGGGGCAAACCTCACTGAACAAATTTCTCACTTAACATAAATTTTGGGCTCGATTGTGGTTCTAGGTTGAAGACTACCTGTAGTTATTATTGCTACTACCTTTTGTGGTGATAGTAGTAGTGCAGGCATTCCTCAACTTACAACCACAATTGTGGATTTCCATTGCTAAGCATGGCAGTTAAGCAAGTCACGTTTGATTTTATGCCTTTTGCCACAATGGTTGAACGGGTCACTACAGTTTGGTGAATCACACAGTCATTAAGGGAATCTGGTTTTCCCCCATTGATTTTGCTTGTTGGAAAACAGAAGGGAAGATCACAAATGGTGAACATGTGGCCCAGGAAAACTGCAACCACCATTTCAATTGCCAAGTGCCCAAATTTTGATGAGATGACTGTAAATGTTAAACAGGAGGGGTAAGAGGGCCAAACTCTGTGGTACCCCAAAGATAAGGCTTTAGGCTTCGTTTCTTCCCTCCAATGAACTCCAACTCGACCCAGCCACAGAAAAAAACAAGAAAGGAGAACCTCTGCAGATGGTGCCCCCAACTATCAACCCTCTAAGGCAGGGGTGTCAAACTCAAGGCCTGGGGACCGGATCCAGCCCACGGAGTGCTTAGATCTGGCCTGTGGCGCTGCCCTGGAAATAGCAAAGGACCAATCCGTGATGCCTCTGCCAGCGAAAACTGAGCTCAGGAGGGCCGCCTCCGTTTTCAATGGCAGAGGGTTGCAGGAGGCCATCATAGCCAAAAATGGTGCACGGGAGGGTCTCAGGAAGCCCTCCCGGCCTCCATTTTCAATGGCAGAGGGTTGCAGGAGGCCATCGTAGCCAAAAATGGAGCATATGAAGGTTGCGGGCGGCCCTCCCGAGCTCTGTTTCTGCTGGAAGAGGATTGCAGGAGACCCTCACAGCCAAAAACAGAGCTCGGGAACCCATTTTCGCTGTCAGAGCGCTCGGGCCACCACAGGCGCCAACACGAGTGACATCGAGCTGGCCCATTCTGGCCATGCCCACCCCAGCCCTCTAAGGTCAAACACAACCCTGATGCGGCCCTCAATGAAATAAGAGTTCGACATCCCTGCTCTAAGGCAGATCCAGAAGGATACAATGGTTAACGGTACTGAATGGAGGTTTCACATGCGCCAAATAATTAGCCCCATTTACACCCATGCTCCCTCATTCTGTACCCAGTTGAAGCTTCCAAATGTTCTTCAAGGAAAAGCCCCACATAGAGTGCTTTTCAATGGTCTAGATCAGAGGTCTCCAACCTTGGCAACTTTAAGCCCGGCGGACTTCAACTCCCAGAATCTGGGAATTAGTTTTAAAGTTGCCAAGGTTGGAGACCTCTGGTCTAGATGGGGGATCATGAGGGCATGAGAGACAATGAGCAGGGCCTCTTGGTCCATTGAGGGCACAACTGGTGCCCAACTTGAGAGTGTGTAAAGCCATGGCTGCCACCTGCTCTTTCAACAGGAGACGGTAATCCAGAAGGACTGCACGCTGAGTCTGTCTGAGGCAGGTCACTCTTCCAAGACCAACAATAATAAGTTCTTGCCATCAGAGATTCCAGATACCTAAAGCTTCTCAGTTTTGCTTCGATTGAACTGTACTCTGTTGCACCCCATCCGGGCTCCCACAACCTCCATACACTGGACAGGATGTTCAAAAATCACTCCCTTATTCCCCTTTCTCCCATAAAACCCATCTGTGGGTGGATAAACAATCATTCAAGATGAAGTCCAATGGTTGTAGAAGGCACCAAATTGAATATGACTCTACTAAGATCTGAAGGACTTATACTACTCTCAAGATTTCCCCCATCCATCTCTCAAGAGTGGACCAAATACATCGTTTTATCCAATTGAGATTTCAGTTTCCTATCCAGTACAATGAGACTGTCAATCAGGATTTTCAACCTCAAAGGTAGTGCTTACTTGTGAAATTGCAGCTTATACGATAGATATTTTTTTTTACGCCTTTGAAGTTTTTCCTCCTTCCCTCCTTTCTTCTTTTTGGAGAAAATGTTTAGCTTACAGCATTTCCAGGATTCAAACGTACGAATTCAGAAAGTACCAATTAAGGATAAACAATTTTCCAGGATGGCCAGAGTTACAAGTGACCAAGGCTGTGTCAAATGCAAAAATTGAGCGGCAGCATAAAATTGATAAGCTCGGAAACTCTTCTGAGGAGAGAAGCAAGTTTGCACGTTTCTGGATTAGTTTTCTTTAAGAAATTTCACGCTCTCTGCCAAGTTATTCTCTGGGTTCTCAAGCTAAGAACAAAACCCCCATTGACGTCTATCAGAATGAAAATTTCAACCCACCTACAAGAAGAATGAAGCTCACATATATCCTGCCAAGATTCCTACAGAGAACTTTGTGGCTCATTTTTTAAGAAAACAGTGAGCAATTGTGGACTGTCAAACCTAGGGAATTCGGCGCATGGTCGTAGGGCTCACCAAGGCTACGAGGAATTCTCTCACCCCTCAGGAACGTCTGCAACCCAACTGGCACCAATAAAATCTCTGCCTGGCAGACTCAACTCTGCATGTTGGCACAGTCATCAAGAGAATATTCTTCCATTGAGCCAGTGTTCATGCTTGACAGAAGGCTGGGTTGAAATTCTCCATGGATTTCTACTTGTGAATCTCTTATCTTAAAATAAAATGGGCTGCTCACCACAGACAGCTTAATATACAGGTAGTCGTAGACTTACGACTACAATTCAGCCCAAAATTACTGCGGTTAAGCGAGACCACTGTTAAGTGAATTTTACTTACCTATTTTAGGATCTTTCTTGCCACAATTGTTACTGCAGTTGTTAAATTAGAAACACGGTTGTTAAGTGAATCTGGGTTCCTTATTGACATTGCCTGCCAGAAGATTGCAAAAGGTGATCATGTGATCCCAGGACACTGCAACAGTCATAAATATGAGTCAGTTGCCAAGTGCCTGGATTTGATCACGTGTTCATGGGCCTGCCGCAGTGGTCATAAGTGTGAAAAATGGTCAGATGTTACTTTTTTCCGTGCCATTGTAATTTCAAAAAGTCACTAAACAAACTGTTGTAAATCGAAGAATCAAGGACTGTCTGTATTTCACAGTACTCTGTCTTTGACCTGCCACAATTTTCAGGGGCTTGCTTTTTCTCTAAAAACTTTGCAAATGTAATGAAATAAAGCTTAGTCTGCACAGACAGGCGCCTTAAAAAAATGTGCTATTATTCTATAAGTTGTGGTTGCAAGAAAGGGCAAGCACTTCTCTGAAAAATGACGAAAGATCACCTGTTTGGGGAGGCACTATTTTTTCTTCTGCAAAAACACCCTTGCCTGGAATACAGGTAGTTCTTGTTTAGCAACCACAATTGACACCAGCAACTCAGTCATTAAGCAAAACAGCTTCTACTGGAAGTGAAACCACATCTATGCTCGTAATTTATATCAGGTTTGTTTTGCTTTACGCATCTACAAAGCTCATCAGTGTGAGGATTAGTCACAAACTTCCTTTTTCTTCAGTGTCATAACTGTGAATGGTCACTAAATGAGGCAGTTGCTAAATGAGGACCACCTGTATTATTTTCAATTGGTTGATCAAACAGAAAGCTTTTCATCTGAAGCAAATATAAAAAGTCTTCTTACCAATCTGGAATGGAAATAATTAATCCAAAGAACAAGTAGCCCTCAATTTAGGATCACAATGGAGCCCAGAATTTCGGTCGTAAATCACTGTTGTGGTACATTCAGTCATCACATGACCAAACTCAATTTTACAACCGTTTTTGTGACAGTCATAAAGCGAGTCATTTTGGTTAAACAATTCATGCGATGATTAAACAAACCACGTTAAATGAATCCAACCTATCCAATGGGTGTTTTTTGCCATTTTCTGCTGAAAAATCACGGTTACATGACCCTGGGATGCTACAACCCATGAGTAAATGCGAGCCAGTTGACAAGTGCCCCAAATGCAGTTTATATGATTGGGGAGGGTGAGGGGAGGAGTAGTAATCATAAAATAGCTTTTTTTGAAGTCCATTGTAATTTGAACACTCATCAATAGCGTTCAAATTACATAACACTCATAAGATAGACTCAAAATCACGTGAACTGTTAATACCACTTTATAATGCCTTGGTAAGGCCACACTTTGAATACTGCATTCAATTTTGGTTGCCACGATGTAAAAAAGATGTTGAGACTCTAGAAAGAGTGCAGAGAAGAGCAGCAAAGATGATTAGGGGACTGGAGGTTAAAACATACGAAGAACGGTTGCAGGAACTGGGTATGTCTAGTTTAATGAAAAGAAGGACTCGGGGAGACATGATAACAGTGTTCCAATATCTCAGAGGCTGCCACAAAGAAAAGGGAGTCAAGCTATTCTCCAAAGTACCTGATGGCAGGACAAGAAGCAATGGGTGGAAACTAATCAAGGAGAGAAGCAACTTAGAACTAAGGAGAAATTTCCTGACAGTTAGAACAATTGATCAATGGAACGGCTTGCCTCCAGAAGTTATGAATGCTCCAACACTGGAAAATTTTAAGAAGATGTTGGATAACCATTTGTCTGAAGTGGTGTAAGATTTCCTGCCTGGGCAGGGGGTTGGACTAGAAGACCTCCAAGTTCCCTTCCAACTCTGTTATTTTATATTTATATATAAGTGACCACTCATGTTGTGTCTTGCCCGCTCTCACCGCAGCCGGGGTCTGCTTATCTGCTTCCGAACGCTGAAGAATGTCCTCCCGGCCCCAGCCCTGGCTCCATGCCCAGACAGGCTGAGGAGGGGGCATTTCCCGGCCCCAGCCCTGGCTCCATGCCCAAGCAGGCTGCAGAGGAGGGAGCACCCCCTGGCCCCAGCCCTGGCTCCATGCCCAGGCAAATGGAGCAGCTAGACCCCTCCCCCTCCTCCACAGCATGTGAGCCTGAGGAAAGTTTATTTCCAACAGCTGCTGATTGGAGTGACCCTCGCATCAGAAGACTGGATAGGCGGAGGCAACAGAAGGAAGGGAGGGGCAGGCCTTAATGAGTGCTGAGTCATGGAGCCACACCCCATGGCCTATATAAAGGATCTGCTTTCTGGCAGTCTCTGAGTCAGGCAAAGTCGAACTTATCTTGCTGAAGTCACTTTCTGGTCTCCTGCCTGCCCTGAGGACTTTGCTAGGACTTTGGGCAGAGCTGCAGAGGCAAGCCTGATTCGGATTTCCCTGACCCGGCCGTCAGCGGAGGAGTGGGACACGACAACTCATAAACTGAGGATAACTTGTAACTCTTATCAGAAGGAATGTAAAACACTGAGCTTGTCAATCGAAAGGTCGGCAGTTCAGCGGTTCGAATCCCTAGTGCCGCGCAATGGGGTGAGCTCCAGTTACTTGTCCCAGCTTCTGCCAACCTAGCAGTTTGAAAGCACGTAAAAAAAATGCAAGTAGAAAAACAGGGACCACCTTTGGTGGGAAGTTAACAGCGTTCCGTGCACCTTTGGCGTTGAGTCATGCCAGCCACATGACCATAGAGATGCCTTCTGACAGTGCTGGCTCTTTGGCTTTGAAACGGAGATGAGCACCGCCCCCTAGAGTCAGGAACAACTAGCACGTATGTGTGAGGGGAACCTTTACGTTTACCTTCTATATATCCCACCCTCTCTCTCTCTTTCCCTCTCTTTCTCTCTCTCTTCTCTGATTTCTCACATCTTTTCAGTGCAGAGGAGAAGGGGTTTACCTCTTTTGTTCACTGGATTATAACTGTTACTGGATTTCCTATTAGAGTGAGGAATTACTCCCCTCACCCCACAAATGGATTAAGATAATGCATATTTTAAATGGCTCTCCATAGAGAATCCCAAATGCACAGCTGGAGGAACCCTGCACAAATTTAGTAGCACGTCTGTCGTACTGCAATGAGCAATCTTTCCATCTCAACCAATAAAAATCGTGGAAGGGGAAATTAAAAGTGAAATTTCCCCTCCAGTCCTACTTTTAACACACCAGGGGTTAATTAAACCCACTGACTTGCCAGTTCATGTCAGTTTATAGCCATCAAGGAAAAATCGACATCTTGCTAATATATCCCCCAGCATAAGGGATGTATTTCTATTTTGTCTAGTTCCATGGCTTTCCTGTTGAATCTGAGTTGGCCAATACTCTACTTACCACTACTGTGACGTCTATGAGACGCATCCTGCAGGCAACACCCATCACTAACCTGCTAATTTGCATGGCACTAAGGACAAAAATTTTAGATTATAAGTATGACTGCAGCTACAACTGCAGGGCATGGCCAATTACTATTTTTCATGGCGTTGTCACAAACCAGCTTCTGGCTACCACAAAGTATCTCCAACGGAGCTGTGGTTAATTTACATATTCATGCATCTTACTTGCTTCTTCTATAGCCCAACTTGATGGCTGAAGGCTAAATCAGCGGTTCTCAACCTGTGGGTCGGGACCCAGTTGGGGGTCGAATGACGATTTGCCAGGGGTCGCCTAAGATCATCGAAAATATGGGAAGTACACTTGCGAGTCGAAGAATCGTGCTCCAATGGTTGACTCCACAAGCCAGCTGCAGGCTCTTCAAATCGCTAGCCGAATTTGGCTTCAGGCGCGATGAATTAAAAAAGAGAGAAATCTTTGCTCTGATGTCTCCCTCTTAAGCCAGCTGCAATCATTCCCAATCACTAGCCTAATCTGGCTTCAGGCGCGATAAACTTAATAGGGGAGGAGTCTCTGCTTTAATGCTTCCGTCCTCAAGCAGTTCAGATTGCTAGCCAATACGGCTTCAGGCGCGATAAATTCAAAACGAAAATAATTTTATGGTTGGGATCGCCACATCATGGGGAATTGTATTAAAGGGGTCGCAGCACTATAAAGGTTGAGAACCACTGGGCTAAATGGATAAATGAAAGCAAAACAGTGCTCTGAACTAATATGAAATGAACACCACCTTGGCCACGGCTGCTTCTCTAGGTTGCTTCACTGCCACTCCTTTCCAAATAAAGCATGTAGGTAACCCTCCAAAACCATGGAAAGACCCTCGGGGATGCTAGGGGGCTGCAGTACAACAGGACAATACAAGAAATCAGTGGAAAGCAGAACATTGAGTTAGACAGTTCAACACAGTCCGTCTTTCCCTGACTGACCTTGTAGCAAGGCACTGGGGAAAAATACATTTACATAAACATTTCCAACATTGTCATTTTAAATAAATACATAAATTCGTGACCTGCCAAGTTTTGCAATGCCCCTGAGATTTTTATTTTTTTTTTAAATGGGAAAGACACATCAGTTCATGAGAATAATGTATGAACATGTATTACAAGTGTGTAAACCAGGCAAAATTACACGGAACGATACGTACTTCTGAAGAAGTATGGAACAATACGTATTTTAACGTGGGCTTCTTTAAGGTAAATTTTCCATTTGACAAGCTACACTTTTATTCTCAAAGAGATGGGAAACTGAGAAAAGAGTGAAGTTGAGATAGGATAGCAGAGGATAGGATAGGAGGAAGAGGAGAAAGAAGAAAAAGAAGAGGGGAAGATTCCTCAATTCTAACAACAGCCTCTTATTCTATATCTCAAACTTCTGGACATTGATCAATTCCTACTTAGGTCTGACAGTTGAATCCTTAACTTACAACTGTAATTGAGCCCAGAATTATGGTCAAAATTTGTTAAGCAAGGCATCATCACATGAACAGACCTGATTTTTCAACATTTTTTTCTAGTGCTCATTAAGCAAATACCACTGTCCTCAAGCAAATACGGCAGCTATTATGTGAACACACTGTGGTTGTAAGCACAATTCTCCCCAATGGGTGTTTTTTTAATCAGAAACCAGAAGTAAACACTGGAAACCAGCCAAAAAGCTACAAATTATGGTCACATGATTGTGGGATGCCGTAAAGTAGACCCAGTTGCCAAGAAGTGCTTGAAATGTGATAATGTGTCTATGGGGTGGGAGGCGACCATTGTAACTTCAAAAATGAGTCATAAGAAGCACTGGGGAGGTCCTTCATCACTTTGAATGGTGTTAAGCAACTGTTATAAGTCAAGGTCTACCTATAAAGCTCCAAATCTAGCAATCCTCACATCTTTTGGTACCAGTCCTTTTCAACTTTTTTATGGGCTACTCTTGGGCATCCACTGGACTGCTAGATTGATTGATTACGGCAGTATTTCTCCACCTCAGCAACTTTAAGAAGTGTGGACTTCAACTCCCAGAATTTCCCAGGCTTGGGATTCTATTGGTTCGGACCGGTTAGGGCAAACCAGTAGCTCCAACGATCAGCTGGGAGCGAACTGGTTTGCTCCAATGATCAGGTGGGCCCGTCCGCTCGCCCCTGTGCTTTGCTGACCTATAACTTCTCATCTGATTCGCGCAGCAGAGCAGACTGCCATGCCTCAGCTGTGTTACTCCCCAGCAGTAATGCAGAAAGCAAGTTTTTGTGAAACTGCGCACGCGAAGTACACGATCACCGAACTGGTTGTTAAACCGGCAGGATCCCACCACTGCAGGCACCCATACTTTTCCATGCTTTTACAGAACATTCATCCACAAAGATGTGCAGCAAATTCTGAGAGGACCTTACATTATTCATCTGACAGATCTTTGGAGATATAATTTGAGATAGGCGTTGTTTTTTTCACAAGATGCTGAAAACACATCATTATTATCAGGTAGTCCTCGATTTACAACCACAAGGGAGTCCAAAATTTTTAAGTGAGACAGTGTCGTGTCCCACTCCTCCGCTGATGGCCGGGTCAGGGAAATCTGAATCAGGTGTGCCTCTGCAGCTCTGCCAAAATCCTAGCAAAGTCCTCAAGGCAGGCAGGAGACCAGAAAGTGACTTCAGCAAGATATGTTTAGACTTTGCCTGACTCAGAGAATGCCAGAAAGCAGATCCTTTATATAGGCCATGGGGTGTGGCTCCATGACTCAGCACTTATCCAGGCCTGCCCCTCCCTTCCTTCTGTTGCCTCTGCCTATCAAGTCTTCTGACACAAGGGTCACTCCAGTCGGCAGCTGTTGGTAATAAACCTTCCTCAGGCTCACATGCTGTGGAGGAGGGGGAGGGGTCTAGTTGCTCTGTTTGCCTGGGCATGGAGCCAGAGCTGGGGGCTGGAGGTATTTCTTCCTCTTCAGCCTGTCTGGGCATGGAGCCAGGGCTGGGGGCTGGAGGTATTTCTTCTTCTGTGTTCGGAAGCAGATAAGAAGACCCCGGCTGAGGTGAGATTGGACGAGACACAACAGACAGTTGTTCAGTGATTTTTGCTCCATTTTGCGACCTTTCTTGCCACAGTTGTTAAGTGAATCATTGCAGTTATTACGTTAGTAACACTTTTGCTAAGTGAATCTGACTTCCCCATTGACTTTGCTTGTTAGAAGGTTGTAAAACCTGATTACATGACCCCAAGACATGGCAACCATCAAATACAGAGAGTCCTTGATTTACAACAGTTCATTTAGTGACCATTCAAAGTTACAACAATGCTGAAAAAAAGTGACATGACCATCTTTCACACTTATGATCATCGCGGCATCCCCAGGGCCACATGATTTATATTCGGATGCTTGACAACTGACTCGCATTTATGACGGTTGCAGCATCCCAGAGTCATATGATCCCCTTTTGCGACCTTCTGGAGACCAAAGTGAACGGAGCAACCAGATTCACTTAACAACCCTGTTACTAATTTAAGAACTGCAGCGATTCACTTAACAAATGTGGTGAGAAAAGTTATAAGATGGGGCAAAAGTCACTTAACAAATTTCTCACTTAGCAACCTAAATTTTAGGCTCAATTGTGGTCGTAAGTTGAGGACTATCTTTATATGAGTCAGTTGCCAAGGATCCAAATTTTGATCACATGACCATGGGGATGCTGCAATATCTGTAAGTGTGAAAAATGATCAAAAGTCACTTTTTTCAGTGCCGCGATAACTCAATGATCACTAAACAAATTGTTGTAAGTCGAGTATTCTGAATGATCAGGGGAAGAATACTTCAGAGAAGGTATTCCAATGCAGAGAAAGTCCATTTACAAATTATTAAACTAAGTCACAGCAACCACTGGATGAAGTATCTTGTACAAATGGATAAATGGGGCTTGATCTAGATTTGGAGGTCGGGTGATGGATTCAATCTGGTTGAACTGAGGCAATCACTCTCCTTCAGCCAAGCCTACCTCACAAGGCTATTGCCGTCAAGATGAATAGAAGAGCTATAGCAGGTAACATCAACTTAAAAAGAATTTTTCAAAAAGACCAACATTGACTCCTCACCAACGGCCAGCTCTCAAAGTTACTGACTTTCTCACGAGATTTGGGGTCTAGAACAGGTGCGTCAAACTCGATTTCATTGAGGGCCGCATCAAGGGTGTCTTTGATCTGGGGGGGCGTGGTCAGGAGGCGTGATCAGCATGATGTCACTCATATTGGGGGAGCCTATGGTGGCTCGAGCGCTCTGCCAGCGAAAACGGGCTGCTTGGCCCCGTTTTTGGCCATGATGGTCTCCTGCATCCCTCTGCCAGAAAAAATGGAGTGGGAGGAGGGGCATGTGCTGGTAGAGGGCTGCAGGAGGCCATCACGACCAAAAACGAAGCCTGGAACAGCTGTGTGTGGCCCTCCCAAGCTCCATTTTCGCTGGAAGAGGCACCACGGACCAGTCCTTGGCCGTTTCCAGATCTAAGCACCTCATGGGCCGGGTTCGGCCCGCAGGTCTTGAGTTTGACACCCCTGATCTAGAAAATCAACATTTGTGAAATGTGCCATTAAAAAAGAGATTTGAGGCACTCTGAGGGCCCTTGTTTGTGGGGATGCTGCCTAAATGGGTCAAGTATGCCATGGCTTCCATGGACATTATCAAGGATGATTAGATATAGAAAGACTCAGATTGAGAAGTGCTGGGAGGAAAGACCGGCTATCAGTCTGACAGGCACGATGTAAAAAGGATGTGGAGGTTCTAGAAAGAGTGCAGAGAAGAGCAACAAAGACGATTAGGGGACTGGAGGCTAAAACATATGAAGAACGGCTGCAGGAACTGGGTATGTCTAGTTTAATGAAAAGAAGGACTAGGGGAGACATGATAGCAGTGTTCCAGTATCTGTTGTGCCTCGTCCGCTTTCCCCGCAGCCGGGGCCTTCTTATCTGCTTCCGAACGCTGAGGAATGTCCTAGCATGCCTCCCGGCCCCAGCCCTGGCTCCATGCCCAGACAGGCTGAGGAAGAAGAAGCGCCTCCAGCCCCCAGCCCTGGCTCCATGCCCAGGCAAACGGAGCAACTAGACCCCTCCCCCTCCCCCACAGCATGTGAGCCTGAGGAAGGTCAATTACCAACAGCTGCAGACTGGAGTGACCCTCGCTTCAGGAGAATTGATAAGCGGCGTCAACAGAAGGAAGGGAGGGGCAGGCTGGGATAAGTGCTGAGTCATGGAGCCACACCCCATGGCCTATATAAAGGATCTGCTTTCTGGCATTCTCTGAGTCAGGCAAAGTCTAAACATATCTTGCTGAAGTCACTTTCTAGTCTCCTGCCTGCCTTGAGGACTTTGCTAGGACTTTGGCAGAGCTGCAGAGGCACACCTGATTCAGATTTCCCTGACCCGGCCGTCAGCGGAGGAGTGGGACACGACAGTATCTCAGGGGTTGCCACAAAGAAGAGGGAGTCAAGCTATTCTCCAAAGCATCTGAGGGCAGAACAAGAAGCAATGGGTGGAAACTAATCAAGGAGAGAAGCAACTTAGAACTAAGGAGAAATTTCCTGACAGTTAGAACAATTGATCAGCAGAACCACTTGCCTCCAGAAGTTGTGAATGCTCCAATACTGGAAGTTTTTAAGAAGATGTTGGATAATCATTTGTCTGAAGTGGTGTAGGGTTTCCTGCCTAAGCAGGGGGTTGGACTAGAAGACCTCCAAGATCCCTTGTTGTTGTTGTTGTTAGTTGCAAAGTCGTGTCCGACCCATCGCAACCCCATGGGCAACATTCCTCCAGGCCTTCCTGTCCTCTACAATCCTCTGGAGTCCATTTAAACTCATGCCTACTGCTTCAGTGACTCCATCCAGCCACCTCGTTCTCTGTCATCCCCTTCTTCTTTTGCCCTCCATCTTTCCCAGCATTAGGCTCTTCTCCAGGGAGGCCTTCCTTCTCATTAGGTGGCCAAAATATTTCAGTTTCATCTTCAGGATCTGGCCTTCTAAAGAGCAGTCAGGGTAGATCTCCTCTAGGACTGACTTGTTTGTTCGCCTTGCAGTCCAAGGAGTCTTCTCCAGCACCAGAGTTCAAAGGCCTCGATTCTTTGGCGCTCAGTCTTTCTTATGGTCCAACCTTCACAGCCATACATTGCAACTGGGAAAACCATAGCTTTGACTATGCGCACTTTTGTTGGCAGAGTGATGTCTCTGCTTTTTAGTACGCTGTCTAGATTTGCCATCGCTTTCCTCTCCAGGAGCAAGTGTCTTTTAATTTCTTGGCTGCAGTCCCCATCTGCGGTGATCCTGGAGCCCAGGAAAATAAAATCTGTCACTACCTCCATTTCTTCACCATCTATCAGCCAGGAATTGAGAAGGCCGGATGCCATGATTTTAGTTTTCTTAATGTTGAGTTTCAAGCCAACTTTTGCACTCTCCTCCTTAACCCGCATCAAGAGGCTCTTTAGTTCCTCTTCGCTTTCTGCCATTAGAGTGGTATCATCTGCATATCTGAGGTTGTTGATATTTCTTCCGGCAATCTTAATTCCAATTTTTGATTCATCTAGCCTCGCCTTTCTCATGATGTGTTCTGCATATAAGTTAAATAGGCAGGGTGATAGTATACAGCCTTGCCGGACTCCTTTCCCAATTTTGAACCAATCAGTGGTTCCATGTCCAGTTCTCACTGTTGCTTCTTGACCCGCATACAGGTTTCTCAAGATCCTTTAGAACTCTGTTATTATATATAATTAGATACATAAAAATTTGGGCTTTGCAAAGCAGTCAAAAGGGCACATCAATGCATGGGGGCCTTGTATCTTGAGCAACCTCCTCCACTGAAAAGCTGGGCATCAGGCACATCGATAGCGAATTGAAGCAGATACGGCTTCCCTTGTCTTCACTTGCACAAACATCTGCTGCATTCACCATTAATCCTAGAGGAACTGATTGGGGAGGAGGGGGCAGTTGTGGTTGCACATAGATCTGCAATCTGAGTGGGTCTTTGAAGTAGCCATGGATGCCTTTTTTAGGGGCTGCAAAAAAAGGGGGGGTCCTTGCTCATGCCTACAAACTTTGCAAAATGCCCCTTGGAGCTCTAACATAAACAAAACGATCTATCCGCATAGATCTAGAGATATGGGCAGAGCAAAATAAGGTGCATTCATAATCTAAGACCAAAGGCCCCGCTTCTTTTTCCTTTCTTGAAGCCTTGCCCTTGATCTCTTTTGCTTCCTGCATTTGAACTTAGTTCCTTACGGGCCACCCAAAACTCTCCACAGAATGTGACTTGGCTCCCCCTTCACTTCTCTAATGGAGCCATCGCTTTTATATAGGAATAAGTATCTGGTTACAGAGCTGCAAAGCCTCCTTTAGCCAAACATAATACTCAATACAGAGATTCTCTGCACATTAGATGTTGAACTCTCCGAGAATAAGGAATTTGGCAGATTCTCCTGAAGCCAAACAAAAACGTGTTCTTCCCTCCTGTGATTCATCCATTCACAAATATTGTCACTAGGGCAGCCATTTATCATAGACAGTTTGACATAACAGGCAGAAGGAAGCTTTTTTGTTTGTTTGTTTGTTTTGTTGAGCAAATTAACGGAGCCATGAAAGAAGCCATGTGCTCAGAACAACCACAGCCCAATCCAGAAGGCCCAGGTAATCCATTTCACCAGCAAGGAAAACTGAGTCAAAAGGAATGACTGTCTATACGGAAACCATCATTACCATTCATGCATCTGTTTCAACCCATTTACTGTAATGGTATGTGGGAATGACCTTGGCAGACCAGGTAAAGAGATAGGAACAATCAAGAGGAGAGGAGAGGAGAGGAGAGGAGAGGAGAGGAGAGGAGAGAAGAGAAGAGAAGAGAAGAGAAGAGAAGAGAAGAGAAGAGAAGAGAAGAGAAGAGAAGAGAAGGGAAGGGAACATACCCGACAGCTACACAGTGGGCGAAGAGGCTCAAGAGGAACCCTTCCTAAGTTATGGGGATGTAAAGGAAACTGTGGGACAATTATACTTGCAGACTTACAAGATTGATGTCAACTTTATCAAGTAGACCAGACAGAAAACATAGCCAGATAAGCTAATTCTACTTTATTATATAGCTATTCTATTATATAGAATCTTGCATGTCTGAATGTACAATTTTTCTGCAGTCCCCACTGTTGTGGTTAGTTGCAAAGTCATGTCCGACCCATCGCGACTCCATGGACAACGTTCCTCCAGGCCTTCCTGTCCTCTACCATCCTCTGGAGTCCATTTAAGCTCAGGCCTACTGCTTCAGTGACTCCATCCAGCCACCTCGTTCTCTGTCGCCCCCTTCTTCTTTTGCCATCAATCTTTCCAAGCATTAGGCTCTTCTCCAGTGAAACCTTCCTTCTCATTAGGTGACCAAAGTATTTGAGTTTCATCTTCAGGATCTGGCCTTCTAAAGAGCAGCCAGGGTTGATCTCCTCTACGACTGACTGACCTCTTTGATCATCTTGCAGTCCCCATTACAGCCTGAGAAAATGGGGTGGGTTCCTTCTGAGCCTGTAAGCTATGCTCCCTCTTATCCGATCGTTCCCTAGGCAACATTTCTTCCTCTCCCACCCACCACCCACCCCCGCACAAGGTCATTTCCACATATTATTATATCTACCAATTAATTTCTATCTCCAATTAACACCAATAATCCAGAGCTCAAAATAGATGAGAGATTTTAAAGACAGTTGAAGGAAACATGATGAATCATAGAAACACGGGATTGGATAGGACCTTGGAAGTCTTTTAGTCTAACCCTTTGCCAGGACTGGAATCCTCAGGCCATTCTAAATGGCTGTCCAACTTTTGTTTGAAGCCTCCAGTGAGTGATGGGCACTGATGATGCTCTTTATTTATTCTACTGCTATTTCATTGCTTAATAGTTGTGACGGGCAGGAAATTCCTCCTTATTTCGAATATGGAAAGCTTCCATCCACGGGTTTTTGTCCTTTCCATTACAGAATATAAATTCACATCCTTTTTTTCTCTCTCTCTCTGACAGTCCTTCAAATATTGGGAGATTGCTATCGTATCTCCCCTTAGCCTTCTCTTCTCTAGGCTAAATTTATCCAGCTCTTTTAATGGGATTTAGCCCCCAATCCTCTCAGCATCTTTTTTATTCTTCTCTGAACTTTTTCCAGTTTCTTAGCATCCTTTTTGACACAGTATGCTGTGGTATGTGGTCCTACACTTACAGCAGAACTATCAAGTCCTGTAATCTGTAAATTATCCTTCTGTGGATGCAGCCAAAGATTGCATTGGTTCTTTAAAAGCTGCTGTACACTGTAGCCCACGCTCAATCTGTAGTCTATTAAGGCACCCAAACCAGAGGCGGGTTTCAGCAGGTTCTAACCAGTTCTGGAGAACCGGTAGTGGAAATTTTGAGTAGTTCGGAGAACCGGTAGTAAAAATTCTGACTGGCCCCGCCCCCATCTATTCTCTGCCTCCCGAGTCCCAGCTGATCGGGAGGAAATGGAGATTTTGCAGTATCCTTCCCCTGGAGTGGGGACGGAATGGAGATTTTATAGTATCCTTCCCATGCCACACCCACCAAGCCACGCCCACCAAGCCATGCCACGCCTACCAAGCCACACCCACGGAACCGCTAGTAAAAAAATTTGAAACCCACCGCTGATCTAAACCCTTCTCACAAATACTGCTGCTGAGCCAGTTATTACCTCTCTTATACCTTATGTCAGGGTTTCCTAAAGTCTGGTCTGAGGACCACTGGATCTCCAGATCCATTCACAAAATAAAAATGATGTGCCAGAATTGAAGATAATGGCAAAAATTTAAAACAGTGTCACTTTTCTCATTATTTGTCTTTGTTTTTTTAAAAAAAGAGCTTTTGATGAGAAATACTTTATGTTAATATCTAATGTTTTAATATTGCCATTTTTATACGATTCAATAAATATTCTATCATTTAATTTTTAATACGTTGATAAATATGACCCATATAAGAAAAAGCTCTTTTGGGTCTTTCATAATTATTAAAAATGGGAAGGCGTCCCAAGAGCAAAAGAGTTTAAGAAACATTGCCTTATACAGATAGTCCTCGACTTATGACTTATAACTGAGATGGAATCATGGTCACAACCCACTGTAACCATAAGTTGAGGCCTCACATGACCAGATGCATTTTTTGTGATGGTTGTTAAGTGAATGCCACGGTCATTAAGCAGATCCATTTTCTCCTTTTTTTGCTGGAACAAGAAGAGAATACTGGAAACCAGGAAAAAACACTGCAAATGGCCACATGACCACAGGCTAGGAACCAAAAAGGTGAGCCAGTTGCCAACTGCTCAACATGTGAGTCCCCCCCCCCACTCTGTGGACATTGTAATTTTGAAACCAGATCATAAATAGCTCTGGGGAAGTTAGGGTTAGGACTAGGGCAGGGGTCGGCAACCTTAAACACTCAAAGAGCCACAAAGGTCCTAACCAGAAGCCCCCCCGTTCAATTCTGGAGCCGATCGGAAGTCCAGTTCCCCCACTATAAAGTCTCCTCCTAGCGTGGAGTCCTTTTTCCTCTACCTGTCCTAACTAAAAGCCCTATCAATTGTGGAGCCGACTGGTGACAAAGAGCCGCAGCAGAAGGATGAAAGAGCCACATGTGGTTCCAGAGCCACGGGTTGCTGACCCTTGGACTAGGGGTTAGGGAAAATAATAGCTTTTTCCATATTTTCATCATGGTCATCTTTCTTACCCTCTGACTCCATGCCATTAAAAGGCTTCTCTCAGTGACTTCAGATCGGCCACTGAATTAGGAAGGACCAAGAGAGTTGATTCGTGCAACACCCACAACAGAGAGCCATAGGTTTTTATCCCTCTTCTTCTGCCACCACCATTAAACAAAACCATGCCTGAAAGAAGGACAACTTCTCTACAGAACAGCACCCCTCTCCCAACCCCTGGAGATGGCCAGAAGGATAGCACAATCCATGCTATTGAACCCAGCTGAATACAATGGCTTAGGACCTCAAAAGGTTGCTTCTTCCTAGGAGCAAATTTATCAAAGTAAACAAATCTATTCTTTTTATTTATTTATTTTTGCAAAAGGAGCCAGCCAGATTAACTGCGTCCTGTTCAGCACTGTACTGTGTCTCTCTGCAAAGGGAAAGCCAAGCCTGAGGTCAGAATTCATCGAATGAAATGCGTAGAGAGCTAGCATCCCTCTTTTCATTAGCTTTTGGAAAACAACTGCCTTAAAACCCCTCATTCTCTTAACATCCTTCTTTCTATAATCAAGAAACCCCGTCTGGTGTCTTGACACATTCATTCAGGCATGCAATCCTTTCCTCTAAATTTAAAATAGTCCGAGTATTTCTGTAGACTAGCTCCCATACAAATCCTGCAAGAGAATTTTGCCATGCGTATTAGGATCTTCCTTAACCACATTCCGCTGCTCTCCTTTAAAAGCAGCTGGGTTTTCTTAAACGTTGCATGATCTTAGTTGAGAAAATTGAATTTGCAGCTGTGAATGGCATTTGGAAGTTTCTAACAACCGCTTCTGGAAAATAAACCAGAACAGGCAATAAGAATGTCTTTTGAAGTCTTCCAGTGGGAATAATTACAGATAACCCTTGGTTGTCCTAAACTTTTGACTTCAGATCTGGATAAAGAGAATTTCATGGCTCCTGCTTTTTTTCCCCCCCATTAGCTTTTGGGGATCCAAAAACAATTTAAAGATTAGCAAAATGGAGGCTCTGTCTTTTTCTGAGTGAGTTTAGAAATGGGTGGGCAAGAAAGAAAGTTGCTTTTATTACTTTTTTTTACCCGTTCTGACACTTCCTTTGTCTTTTTGACTTTCTCCAAAACGCAGGGGCTACAGGAATGTGTTCCAGCTACAAAATACTAAACAGGGGGGGGGGGAAACTTACTTGAATTTTAAAGGAAGTTGCAACAACCAGGCACAAGATTAAAATTTTGAATGAATGGTATTTGATAAGGAATTGCTGGCAAAATCCACTGGTCACTCAGAGGCCATTCCAAGAATGGTAGGATTTTCTCTCTCTGCACACAAAATGTCTCTTAACAAATATTTTACACTTTTAAAACCAAAGACGTAACAGAAAAAGACAAAGACGAAAAAAGGAAAAAAAGAAAAAAAGAAAAAGAAAGAAAGAAAACATACACATACACCAAACGGTAAAATACAAAACATAAGTAACAACATTATATAATATTTTTACAGCTTTCTGCATCGACAGTTGTCTTTGCTTTTAAATTCAATTCTTCTATTTAATCCTTTAAGTCTTCTATAGCCATCTTAACAAGTCTTGTAACCAAAATTGTTATATATATTTGCATCCTATTTATTTACATAGATGGTGTTTTACCCTTGCCGATATTCAATAATTTTGGTTTTCAGTTAGTCAAAATTCAGTTCACAAACTTATTTCTTATTTTGATTTCTATTTTCTAGCCACATATAGAATCTATTCCACATTTTATAATAGTCCGAATCATTTCTTTCTTTAATCTCCATCGTCATTTTATCCATTTCTGCACATTCGAGGATCCTTTTAATTACTGTTTCTTCAGGTGGTGTATTAATCCGTTTCCACGGTTGTGCAAGAGTGATCCTGGCCGCCATTAATATGTGCAATATTATGTAATACAAACTTTTCTCCATTTTCGGATCTATTATTCCTAAGAGAAACAACTCCGGTTTGAAATCAATCCTTTGGAGTGTAATCTCTTCTAGTCTCTTAAAGGTCTTCACTATCCTTTCCTGCCCTTCCATTGGTGCTCCGATGGCTGAAAGAAGAAAGGTATTTTTTTGTTTTGTTTCCTATTTTGCAGTCCTGGATCCTGCAAGCCAACACAAACACACATACTCCAAGAGGAGGAATAGAAGCAGTGGGGCGGGGAATCAGAGTAGGCGTATTGTAGGAGATGACCAGGCTGAGACAGAGGGCGGGGTCAAACATATCATTAGTTTGGAGTCACTACACCCCCACAAGAGACCTAAGTCTCAATAGCTGTGGTTAAGTTCACGCAACTTCAGGGCACACTTCATTATGTGATAGAATAGCATCTGTGGGGTTTTGCAATATCTGTTTCTGTATACATACACAATTAAGAATAGGCAGACACATGGAGAAATAATGTTAACCCCAAGCAATCACGGCAACCATTTGTCAAACTGATTCAAAGAATTCCCTCTTTTTTTAGCTATTTTAATATATTTGGCTAATTCCTATATCCAAAGCAGATATAAATCAATATATACATAGAGCATGTTATAGTTGCTGTTTCTGGTAAAATAACTTCCAGATAGCAATAGCACTTACTTATATACCGCTTCACAGGGCTTTACAGCCCTCTCTAAGCGGTTTACAATGTCAGCATATTGCCCCCAACAATCTGAGTCCTCATTTTACTCCTCTATGAAAAGAGACCTAAGTCCAACTGCCCCTTACCTGGCGCCAATTTGCCTTCACCTTTAATAGATCAGATTCTTGTGTATAGGTAAGTAAAGGTAAAGGTTCCCCTCGCACATATGTGCTAGTCGTTCCTGACTCTAAGGGGGTGGTGCTCATCTCCGTTTCCTAGTGCCGCGTAACGGGGTGAGCTCCCATTACTTGTCCCAGCTTCTGCCAACCTAGCAGTTCAAAAGCATGTAAAAAATGCAAATAGAAAAATAGGGGCCACTTTGGTGGGAAGGTAACAGTGCTCCGTGCGCCTTCGGCATTTAGTCATGCCAGCCACATGACCACAGTTATGTCTTCAGAAAGTGCTGGCTCTTTGGCCTTGAAACGGAGATGAGCACTGTCCCTAGAGCTGGAAATGACTAGCACATGTGTGCGGGGGAACCTTTACCTTTATAAAATTGTACACAGTATTCCACCAGGAAGTACATTACATCTTATGTGAACAAAAATACTGGAAGTTTTCTAATTTAAATGTGTATTTTTGGAAGCATAATTCTGTAGAGAAATTTTTAAGTGTTTGAATATAGTAAAATTACTGGTCCTAAAACCTTAAATGTATCCTTCCTTAAAATAAAACACTTGGTTTTGGAGATGTTCCTTAACACGATTGTGTCCTCTGACTTTATTTGGCCTTGGAAACTAAGCCCAGGATCTGGTTAGAACTAGATGGAAGCCCTCCAGGGAACACCTGTACAGTATGTGAGAAAAGACCTTGAAAGATGGACAAAGAAATGCTACCTAGGGAGCGGTCAGGTGACAGAGGGCATAGCTCACAGCTGCAAAAGAGTGGATCAAGAGACTCAAAAGAGATCATCCCTTGCTTTTCAGACTATAAAGGAGACTGCAAGATATGTGTACTTTCAGGTTTGCAAGATTCTGTTAATGTAGAATTAGCTCATCTGGTCATGTCCCCTGTCTGTTCTACCTGGGAAGGCTGACAATATTGGAGCTGAATTCCTTGGAGGAGGGCTTCCATTCAAGTCCTAACAATAAATCCAAACACACCCCAGGAGATAACAATGGGAAATCATTTCCATACTACTGTCAAGAAAACTGTATAGTTTGAGTTTGAGTTCAGCTTGTTCTCTTCATCTTCCTGGGGATTCAATTGGGCGAATGTAATATTCACATTTGAATTTATTGCTTTGGTAGAACCTTAAGATTATCAATCAATTCTCAAGTTCTGAGAATCTACATATGCACAACAAATCTGGGCTGTTGGAGGAAGAAGAAGAAGAAGAAGAAGAAGAAGAAGAAGAAGAAGAAGAAGAAGAAGAAGAAGAAGAAGAAGAAGAAGAAGAAGAAGAAGAAGAAGAAGAAGAAGAAACATAGTTGAGTAATGAAACCTCTGCAAGCAAACAGTTCAGAAGCACCAAGGACTACAGTTTTACCCTGAGCTATATATATTTTCTTATACTGAGCTATCTTTATCGCAATAAATCTTTAAGGATCTCAAGAGGTTTGAAGTCTAATTATGATATAGTATTTTAGTGGAGTATTCTAAATCTATTCAATATCTATACTCCCATTTCCTTTCACTCCTTTAAACAAACGTAACTGGCTGATAATACTGTATATCAAGCAACCTTGGAAATCCAAGAATCCTTTTCTGTCTGTCACTGTAATTTAATTATCTAGCGGTGATTCTCATTTAACCAAAATGATCTAATGCAGCCTTTACCCCACAATTACTTTTCAGATGTGAAATTAGAAATTTCAGCATCTTATATCCCTAATCAATAGGAACACAGTCATAATGCATCTGAAGAATGCCAGGGATTCAAACCCTTCTTTGAGTTTTACTGTGTCTTTCTGCATCTTCCCTCTTAAGCTAGTTGATGCTAACAGATCTTAAATCAGATACCAGACTAATAAAAATAAGTCACAATAGGACGGATTGGCACAATACACCAATTCCACAAACAATGGTTTAAAAGTCTAATTGGCTGTCTTAACATAGCAAATATATAATTTTTTATATATGGAAATTTTATAATAAAAATATAAATAAATACAGATAAATAAGGAAGGCTGAGCGCCAAAGAATTGAGGCCTTTGAACTGTGGTGCTGGAGAAGAATCCTGCGAGTCCCTTGGACTGCAAGATGATCAAACAGGTCAGTCCCAGAGGAGATCAACCCTGACTGCTCTTTAGAAGGCCAGATCCTGAAGATGAAACTCAAGTACTTTGGCCACCTAATGAGAAGGAAGGTCTCACTGGAGAAGAGCTTAATGCTGGGAAAGATGGAGGGCAAAAGAAAAAGGGGACGACAGAGAATGAGGTGGCTGGATGGAGTCACTGAAGCAGTAGGTGTGAGCTTAAATGGACTCCAGAGGATGGTAGAGGACAAGAAGGCCTGGAGGAACATTGTCCATGGATTGTGATGGGTCGGACATGACTTCGCAACTAACAACAACATCACAGCAAAAAGGTCAAAATCAAAGTTTTATTACTTACTGCAACATATCAATACAAAGGTAGTCCTTGACATATGACCATTATTTAGCCAGGCAATTACAGTTATAAACCACGGCAGCAGGACATTCTGCAAGCAACCCATTTTTTATGCCTGTTACATCATCATGAGACACTGTAAATGGCCATAAATGTGGGCTGTTTGCCGAGCACCCAAAATGCACTCAATGTAACTGGGGTTGGGGGGAATTGGAACTTATGAACCATAAGTAGTTTTTGGAGGGTCCCCTGTAACTTTTAACAGTGGCTAAGAGACCAGTCATAAATTGAGGATTACCTATAACTTCTACCTAATAGAGCTTTTATGCAAATCCTGAAGAAGAAGCAAGATTTTAAGGCAAGATTCCAAAAATGTTTAGCCTATTCCTAAATAGAAAAATTATTCACACTTATTTTGGGGTCACTGATGTCAACAGCACCGAAACTAGGAAACTGTCACAGTCTAAATAAATAATTTCACAGAATGATTAAAATGGGAACCAGTCCAAGAGTTGGGTCCCAGAATAACTATACTTGGAACCAGTTTTGAAGCTGTCCCAAGGACTGAAATATGGAATGTTGTTAATGCTAGTAATTCAGTAATTCTTCATTCATGCACACTCTCCATGCTGCTGTGTGCAACAATTGTCACTTTGGCACCAGACGAATGAGAGTCTTTAATCTGTTCCCTTGTCTGTTGGGCTGAAATCTGAGCACAGCATAAACTGCGGTGCTCACAAATTGCCTGTAATTAAAGATGATCAATGAATGCTTCACTTCCACTCCATTTACTGCTAAACTCAACACCGTTCTAAGATGGAAAGAGAGGCAGGAAGGAGAGCAACACTCGTCTTGGATCAACTGAACTGAATCACAGAGTTCCCATGGTCCTTGCTGCACCCCACATTTAACCACAGGGAAAGCTGTTTTAAAAGATGTCCCCCAATCTTTATTTATTTTTTATTTTATTTATTTATTTTGTCAACCATATATAAGAAAGCAAGTAAAAGTATAAACATAATTTGGATACATGGAAAGAGTAAGTAAAAAGGAATATTAGTGTTGTGGTCCGCCAGCAGCCTGTGGAGCTGGCAACAGAGTCAGACAGCGATGAGGCTGAGGAAGAACATGGGCCAGTCCTAGAGACTGGGGAAAGCCCGGATGAGGGCTCTGTGTTGGAGGCAGAGGTGGGGCCAGGGCCATCGGGGAGTGAGGTGCGGACTCCAGAGCCTGACAGTAGTGAGGCAGAGGAACAGGAGAAGCCTGTTCCTAATGCACACATGAGAAGAGCTGCCAGAAGGCAAGAGCAGCTCAAGCAAAGAGGACAACTCGGGAGTAGGGCCAAGAGATGATTGGCCCCTCCCATAAGGCTTAAAAGACCAGCAACGGCATTTGGACTCTTTGCTGGAAAACAACGTTGATAGCTTTGTCTCGTTGCATTTGTTTTGTATCGGTGTCTTCTGAACTTTTGCCAAGAAAGGCCTTTGGCAGTTTGCCTAATTGGACCAAGGTTGGTGATAGGACTGAGGAATTGTGTTGGGAGGAATTTGCTTTAATTTAGTTGGACTACGCTGAGAATGAAGTAATTCTTAGCTGTTCGAATAAAGTTTGTTTGTTTTTACACTGACTGAGTTTCCTATTATGTACTTGGGCCTGGATCACAACAATTAAAACAGGGACGGTAGGCACGCAGGTACATTTACGCACACCTCTTACAGACCTCTTAGGAATGGGGTGAGGTCAACAGGAGTCAGTTTAAGCTTAAGTTTTGGGGGTTTGGGGAAGAAACCACAGAGTCAGGTAGTGCATTCCAGGCATTGACCACTCTGTTACTGAAGTTATATTTTCTGCAATCGAGTTTGGAGCGGTTTACCTTGAGTTTGTATCTATTATTTGCTCGTGTATTGTTGTGGTTGAAGCTGAAGTAGTCATTGACAGGTAGGACATTGTGGTAGATAATTTTATGTATTAGGTCAGACTGAAGTCGACGTAGTTCTAAGTTGTCTAAGCCCAAAATTTGGAGTCTGGTGGCATAAGGTATTTTATTGCAGGTAGAGGAGTGGAAGACTCTTCTCTTAAAATACCTCTGGACTGTCTCAATTGTATTTATGTCCTATGTGCAGTGCAGGTTCCAGACAGAAGAGCTGTATTCAAGAATTGGTCTAGCAAATGTTTTGTATGCTCTAGTTAGTAGTACAATATTACCAGAGAAGAAGCTACGCAAGATTAAGTTAACAACTCTTAGTGCCTTTTTGGCAATGTTGTTACAGTGGGCTCTGGCACTTAGATCTTTAGAAATGAATACTCCAAGGTCCTTGACAGAGTGAGGGTCATCTATAAGGTCATGTCCATCTAATTTGTATTTTATGTTTTGATATTTTTTTTTTTTTTTTTTTTGCTAATGTGCAAGACAGAGCATTTGTTGGTTGAGATTTGAAGTTGCCACTTGTTATCTGACATTAGATTTCTGCTGAACAAATGTAAAGATACTGCACCTTTAAACCATTTGTAGCATGGCAAGAATTAATTTTACAATTTGCAGATGCCAACACTTGCCTTTTATGTTCCTTTTCAAGTTTCTGGCCCATTTAAGAAGCACACCTAATCTTGGCCTATCTCAAAAAGCTAAACAGGATCACACTTGGTTAGTACTTGGACAACAAACCACCAGGAAATAACAAAGCTGTAAAGATCGAGAAGTTAAAGAACGTCTTGAAAGAGGACTATAGTGAACAACTTCCATATTGTTGCAAAGAACTGTACAGACATTTCTACAATATTCACACTATCAGGGATTGCTGATAAACCCGATACTCCTTGAGGGGGTGTCAATCTTTATATTCTTGACATATATTTAAAATATATTTAATGGTATACCTGTCTATTATTTTTCATGGGCAAAATCTCCTAAAGTAATTGATAATTCAAACACATTCAAATAATTAAAAACCTCCCTAGTTGATTGAATCAGACTGGAAGGCACAGCTAAAATCAACTCAAGAGGAAACTGTGTTCATTTTTGTGAGGAGGAATTCCACCAAGATCGAGTAGCACAAAAATCACTCTAACTTTGGGGTGGATTTTAATGGGGTTAAGGAGCTTAGAGATGAAGAGTTAACAGAATAATAATAATAATAATAATAATAATAATAATAATAATAATAATAATAATAATAATAATAATAATAATAATGATGATGTTTTAATTTGTATACCGCCCTTCTCCCGAAGGACTCAGGGCGGTGAACAGGCAGATAAAATACAGACATACACAATAGTTAAAACAACCCTTAAAAAACTGATTTAAATTTGCCCAAAAATTAAAATAGCATACACCCCCATAAAATTACAAAAATTTAAAAACCCATCAAATTCAACTAAAATTTGTGTTTACTGGACCCGTGCCCATCCTGGTTGGTGCTGGCCACTCAGGAGGTGACACGAGGCTGGCTCCAGGCAATTACAAGCGCTTCCTTGGTGGAGGGAGTCTTCCCGGCCGCCTTGAAAGAGGCGGTGGTGAGACCCCTCCTCAAGAAGCCTTCCCTGGACCCGGCTGTTTTAGGTAATTATCGTCCGGTCTCCAACCTTCGCTTCGCGGCGAAGGTTGTAGAGAGTATGGTGGCATATCAGTTTCCCCTGCACCTGGATGGAACTGTCTATCTAGACCCGTTCCAGTCCGGCTTCCGGCCCGGTTACAGCACTGAGACGGCTTTGGTCGCGTTGGTGGATGATCTCTGGAGGGCCAGGGATAGGGGATGTTCCTCTGCCCTGGTCCTGTTAGACCTCTCAGCGGCTTTTGATACCATCGACCATGGTATCCTGCTGCGCCGATTGGGGGGATTGGGAGTGGGAGGCACCGTTTATCGGTGGTTCTCCTCCTATCTCTCCGATCGGTCGCAGACGGTGTTGACGGGGGGGCAGAGGTCGGCCCGCGGCACCTCACTTGTGGGGTGCCGCAGGGTCGATCCTCTCGCCTTTGTTCAACATCTATATGAAGCCGCTGGGTGAGATCATCAGTGGCTTGGTGTGAGGTACCAGCTGTCGCTGATGACACCCAGCTGTACTTTTCACACGGGCCACCCCAACGAAGCTATCAAGTGTTGTCCCGGTGCTTGGAGGCCGACGGGTCTGGATGGGGAGAAACAGGCTCAAGCTCAATCCTCCAAGACAGAGTGGCTGTGGATGCGGCATCCCGGTACAGTCAGCTGAGTCCTCGGTTGACTGTTGCGGGCGAGTCATTGGCCCCGATGGAAGGGGTGCGCAACTTGGGCGTCCTCCTGGATGCACGGCTGTCCTTTGAAGATCATTTGACGGCCGTCTCCAGGAGAGCTTTTTACCAGGTTCGCCTGGTGCGCCAGTTGCGCCCCTTTCTAGACCGGGATGCCCTATGCACGGTCACTCACGCCCTCGTGACGTCTCGCCTGGATTACTGCAATGCTCTCTACATGGGGCTCCCCTTGAAGGGCATCCGGAGGCTGCAGTTAGTTCAGAATGCGGCTGCGCGGGTTATAGAGGGAGCCCCTCGTGGCTCCCGTATGACACCTATCCTGCGCAGACTGCACTGGCTACCTGTGGCCTTCCGGGTGCGCTTCAAGGTGTTAGTAACCACCTTTAAAGCGCTCCATGGCATAGGGCCAGGTTATCTGGGACCGCCTACTGCTACCGAATACCTCTCACCGACCCGTGCGCTCTCACAGAGAGGGACTCCTCAGGGTGCCGTCAGCTAGACAGTGTCCTCTGGCTACGCCCCGGGGAAGGGCCTTCTCTGTGGGGCTCCCACCTCTGGAACGAACTCCCCAGGACTCCGTCAACTTCCGGACCTCCGAACCTTCCGTCGCGAGCTTAAGACGCATTTATTCATCTGCGCAGGACTGGCTTAGATTTTTAAATTTAGATTTTAAATTTATAGATTTTTAAATTCACAGGGGTTTAAATTTGGTTTTAAGATTTATATTTATATTTTTAATATTTGGCATTAGAATAAGTTTTTTAATAGTTATTTTAATTGTATATAAATGTTTTATGTGCCTGTGAACCGCCCTGAGTCCTTCGGGAGATAGGGCGGTATACAAATTTGAATAAATAAAATAAATAAATAAAATAAATAAATTTAGAGATAAAAATCAAGCTAGTCCAGCCATCCAAAATAAATAGGTTTTAAGTTCGTGGTGAAAAATCCTAAGGTCAGGTAGTTGTCGAAGCCCAAGGGGAAGTTCGTTCCACAGGGTCGGAGCCCCCACAGAGAAGGCCCTCCCCCTGGGGGCCACCAGTCGACACTGTTTGGCTGACGGCACCCTGAGGAGTCCCTCTCTGTGGGAACGCACCGGACGATGGGAGACAGAGGCCGGCAGTAGACGGTCCCATAAATAACAGAGTTGGAAGGAACCTTGGAGGTCTTCTAGTCCAACCCACTGCTGAAGCCATTTCAGACAAATCATTGACTAATCTTTTCTTAAAAACCTCCATTGTTGGAACACACACAACTTCTGGAGGCAAGTCATTCCGCTAGTTAAATGTTGTCACTAACAGGAAATTTCACCTTAGTTCTAGGTTGCTTCTCTCCTGGATTAGTTTCCACCCACTGAACAAGAGTTGGACAAGATCTTTTCTGGAATCATGGGAAACTGCTGCCATCAACACAGATATAGGCATGTGCAGGGAGCAAGATGGTCAAGCAAATGAAACATCTGGTATGATATTACAATGCATCTTATGAAGTTGTGTGTGACACAAGTATTGCAACACAAGTTTGAATGGACTGAGCACACAGAATATCACAAAAACCCAGTGCCCTCTAAATATCTTGAGCTTCATCCTCCATAATCCCTATCCTGCATGATCAAAATTGTGGTAGCAGAGAATTATAGTCATAGAAACAGATCAAGGCGGTACCAATTTGAGAAAGGCAGCTATAAATAAATGATTTGAGCTTGAATCCTTTAACATACGCCACTATCTTAACAAAAAAACCAAAATATCTAAATAAAATAAATAAATAAAATAAATTAAATAAATAAATTAAATAAATTAAATAAAAATATCGAGCTATTGCCATTTTTCAGGATGCTACTGTACCTGTGGCCCTGGACTAGTCTTTTCAAACTTAAATGGCTTAGAGATCTAATTCAGTGATCCAGTAAGTCATTGTTTAATAAGAGCCTGAATAAATGAATAAATAAATTAAATAAAATAAATAAAATAAATAAATTAAATAAAATAAATAAAATAAATTAAATAAAATAAATAAATAAAATAAATAAATTTAGAGATAAAAATCAAGCTAGTCCAGCCATCCAAAATAAATAGGTTTTAAGTTCGCGGCGAAAAATCCTAAGGTCAGGTAGTTGTCGAAGCCCAAGGGGAAGTTCGTTCCACAAGGTCGGAGCCCCCACAGAGAAGGCCCTCCCCCTGGGGGCCACCAGTCGACACTGTTTGGCTGACGGCACCCTGAGGAGTCCCTCTCTGTGGGAACGCACCGGACGATGGGAGACAGAGGCCGGCAGTAGACGGTCCCATAAATAACAGAGTTGGAAGGAACCTTGGAGGTCTTCTAGTCCAACCCACTGCTGAAGCCATTTCAGACAAATCATTGACTAATCTTTTCTTAAAAACCTCCATTGTTGGAACACACACAACTTCTGGAGGCAAGTCATTCCGCTAGTTAAATGTTGTCACTAACAGGAAATTTCACCTTAGTTCTAGGTTGCTTCTCTCCTGGATTAGTTTCCACCCACTGAACAAGAGTTGGACAAGATCTTTTCTGGAATCATGGGAAACTGCTGCCATCAACACAGATATAGGCATGTGCAGGGAGCAAGATAGTCAAGCAAATGAAACATCTGGTATGATATTACAATGCATCTTATGAAGTTGTGTGTGACACAAGTATTGCAACACAAGTTTGAATGGACTGAGCACACAGAATATCACAAAAACCCGGTGCCCTCTAAATGTCTTGAGCTTCATCCTCCATAATCCCTATCGTGCATGATCAAAATTGTGGTAGCAGAGAATTAAGGTTATCGAAACAGATCAAGGCGGTACCAATTTGAGAAAGGCAGCTATAAATAAATGATTTGAACTTGAATCCTTTAACATACGCCACTATCTTAACAAAAAAACCAAAATATTGAGCTATTGCCATTTTTCAGGATGCTACTGTACCTGTGGCCCTGGACTAGTCTTTTCAAACTTAAATGGCTTAGAGATCTAATTCAGTGATCCAGTAAGTCATTGTTTAAAAAGAGCCTGAATAAATGAATAAATAAATTGCAAAGCCGTAAACAGTGGGCATATAAGCTTCAGTGGCTGGATGGATTCACAAACATAGTAAATCTAAAATTAACAAAGCTCAATATAACTTAGCTTGTTGTGTGATCCAAGCCACTTATGTTCCTGTTTATTGCTTGGACTATGATGATTTTGGCTGAACCAGGTTCTACATTCTGTGCCAAGTGCCTAAGGTAACATCAAACCAATGAACACCGGTTCTATGGTTTATTCATACATTTTTCTTACTGCCGGCTTTGTTGGTAGGAGTGACATGGTAAAATTGGGTTACAAGCATTTTTGGACAGAATGTTCTTCTTGAGGTTGACTGAATGCAGCAGTCTTCCCTAAACTGGTGCCATGGTGGCTATGGATCCCAAGTGCTTATATTTAACTCTTTTTGATGGTGACAGTGTAGATGAGGCTAAGCTTGGATAAAGAAAAGTTCAATTGTTAGCATGTTGCTGGAAAGGTGCAGTTTATAAAGATACAAATGTCTACAGATCAAATGTAGAAAAGAAGGGATATGACAGCAACCACTAGCACCAAAGCTCAAGTCAGAGATGAATAGGAGATTTTAAAGAAGAGATTGGACGGCTATTTGTCCGGAATCATGGTATAGGGCAGGGATGTCAAACTCAAGGCCCACAGGTCGGATTCCGCCCGCGGGGTGCTTAGATCTGGCCCACAGCGCTGCCCTAGAAACAGCAAAGGATTGTCCCGCAATGCCTCTGCCAGCCGAAAACGGAGACCCTCCTGACCAGGGGTGAAATGCTCCCAGTTCGGACCGGATCAGTCGATCCGGTAGCAATGGCAGTGGGTGGTTCAGAGAACTGGTAGCAAAAATCCCTGCCCCACCCCATGCCCAGCTGAGCTATGCAATCGTCAGAGCCTTTTTTTTTTTTTTACTTTTAAAATCATTTTTTAAAAGGTAAAAAAGCTGAAGCCTGCTAGGCAAAAAATGGGGAGGCGGGGGTTCGTTTGAAAGAGACAGAGACAGAGAGAGAAAGAGAGAGAGAGAGAAAGAAAGAAAGAAAGAAAGAAAGAAAGAAAGAAAGAAAGAAAGAAAGAAAGAAAGAAAGAAAGAAAGAAAGAAAGAAAGAGAGGGAGGGAGGGAGGGAGGGAGGGAGGGAGGGAGGGAGGGAGGGAAGAAAAAGGAAAGGAAGAAAGGACTACCAACCTGGCACTAGACGCAGCTTCAGAGGAGAATCCAGAGCTGGAAGGGGCCTGGAGGTCATCTAGTCCAGGGGTCTCCAAACTTGGCAACTTTAAGCCTGGAGGACTTTAACTCCCAGAATTCTCCAGCCAGGTTGGAGACCCCTGATCTAGTCCAACCCTGCTCTAGCAGGACATTGTTAGTGAGTTTCTGTCTTTTGATCCCCCAGTCACATAGCCATGGCCACCCAGTCACATGACCCCCCCACCAAGCCACACCCACCAAGCCACGCCCACAGAACCAGTAGGAAAGAAATTTAGATTTCACCACTGCTCCTGACCTCCGTTTTCAGTGGCAGAGGGTTGCAGGAGGCCGTCCCAGGCGGAAACAGAGTTTGGGAGCCCGTTTTCGCTGGCAGAGCACTTGGGGCACCACAGGCATCCCCGACAAGACTGATGTCAAGATGGCCACGCCCATCCTGGCCACCCCCACCCCACCCCACCCCTGAGGTCAAACACAAACCTGATGCGGTCCTCAATGAAATCAGGTTTGACACTCCTGGTATAAGGTTTCCTGCTTTGTAGGGGGTTGGATTAGAAGACCTCCAAGGTCCCTTCCAGCTCTCTTATTTTGTAATCTGTACATCTGGAAGGATGCTTTTGATTGAACGACAGTCCCCGTTTCAAGATAGGACAGGTCTTTCTTTCTTTCTTTGAATCAATTTTTATTGATTTTTTCCCCTCACACCCCCCCCCACATATTTTATGAACAGAGTATTGGCCATATCATAGCTTATACCACTTATCATATCCAAATACATTTTACTTAGCTACAATTTCTGCCAAAGTATTCTTTTTTCATATTTGTAATTATATCTTAATATTTCTATGCTTGTTTATATAAATCACATCTTCTTTCGCCCTCAGGTTCTAATTTCTCCATTTTTACTGATATATATTCTCTTTTATTATTTTTTAAATAATTCAGTCTTTATCCTGATATATTCAACCATGTTCGGGGTTGCCTTTCTTCCATTTCATCTTTTTTTGTTTTACAGCAGTCATTCTTCTCTTTCTCTTTCTTCCCCCTCCCTTCTTTTATCCTTCCTACTTTCTTCCCTCCTCTCCTACTCCTTCTCTACTTCCCCTTCCTTTCTCCCCCTCCTCCTTTCTTCCTCCCTATCTAACATTCTCTCCTACTCTTATTTCCCCTCCCTTTCTTCCTCCCCTCTTCCCTTTCTTCTATTCTTCTCTCTTCTTCTCCCTTTCTTCCATCTCTCTACTCCTTCTTATCTCTCTCTATTGCTGTATTCATTTTCAATTCAGTATTTTTCACTATGGTGTCCAGGATACCCAGGACAGGTCTTTCTGACTGTGTAACTTTACCCAGGATTCATAAGAAACTTTTTTCCCCCATCAAATTCCTTTGTGCTATCCAATCAACTGATGTTAGCAACTCCCCCCCCGCCTCACCCGCCCATATCCAGCAAAGATCTTTCCATCCTTGCTACCAGAGACTGAGTCTGTACAGGAAAAATATCAACTCCCCATTAAGCTATCCAGCATGGTATCAGGATTTCTGGCCTTCATCATTCAATACATTTGGAAGGAGGCAGAATGAGCAAGCTTCACTCAGCTTCCCAGCTCACGATCTCTTATAAAGGGAATTCTTGACACAAATGTATTTAAGGAGACGCTACTGTCCATCAGAAAGATAGATGCTAAACAGCCCTGAGGTCATCCCGTCATACTTTATTTATGCATTTGTTTATTTGAAGCAGCAGCATGCATACTAATAACTTGAACTGTAGAGTTGCTAATACCATTCCGAAAATAGGACTCCAAGACTTGAAACGGATTTGGTAAAATGCTGCTCTTAACGGTAAGAGTACTTTTGAATAACGGAACATTTAAAGAATCCTTGCTATCATATACATTATACATCAATTTTAGATGTATAATATAAGAGAAGATATTACAGTGAAATGCAATATTTAAAGTGTAGTAGGTATGGATATAATGTAGTGATTATATGAATAAGTAAGGAACAAACAAAATGTATAAGTATATAATTGCTCAAAAGATAAAATGGATATTATTAAAAATGCCAGTATCGGAAAGCTGTAAAAATGTAACACAGATTTTAAAGATGTAAATGTTGAATAAAAATAATTTTAAAAAATAAATAAATAATCCCTGCTACCTTTTATTCCTAATCTACATTTTACTTACAGATAGTCCTCACTCAACAGCCCTAACTAGGGCCAGCAATTCTGTCACTAAGTGAGGTGTTTGTTAAGCAAAACATCACACAACTGCCCTCCTTAGCGAGAGCAGTTCCAGCAGCCTCAGTTATGGTCATTAAGTGAATCACCTGCAGTCTTAGTTTTCACTTAGTTTTCACCTAAGTGAAATATCACATGACTGTTACTTGTCACCTCCTGCTGGCTTCCCCATTGACTTTGCATTTTGGAAGCCAGTGGAACGGTCACAAATGACGGATCATGTGTCTCCGGGATGCTGCGACAGTCATAAACAGTTGTCAAGCATCCAAACTGCAATTATGTGACGACAATGGGCTTAAGTGCAATACTAGTCATAAGTCTCTCTTTTTCAGTACTGTTGTAACTTTTGAACAGTCACTAAGCAAATGTTTGCTAAGTGAGAACTACCTTGTATTTGTTTCATGCACAATTCTTCTGCCCACCCACTCCCTCTTGTGGTCTCACAGTGAGCCAAAGCCATACCAAAGCATAGACCTAATAGCAAGCATGCTTATAAAGTTTATTCTAATCAAGCCAATCCCTGCAAACTCAAGGTTACCTATAAAAATATAGTCTCCACGTTTTGGAGGAAAATTCACACTAATTGAAGCACTGAATAAAAATCTCCTCTTCCTACAGGATCAATCCCCACCCATTTCATTCCGTAGAATACACCCAATATAAACCCACAAGCACATACAACAAGGTGAGCCTCATGTAAGCAAACATCTCACTTTCTGCATTAAATTTTATCACTATTACTGTGGGATAAGAACCATCTGGTGAATCTTTGGGCATTAGCATATACAACTTTTGGTAAAATAATTGCTGATTGCAATCGTAAAACATTCTCAGTGAAATGTTCACCTCTTTGGGGCAATAGTCTCCGTCTGTCTAGATTTGCATTCTTGAAAATTTAAAACCAGCAAGGGACAGGGAAGGACTTCCCCAAGCGGTGTCTGTTCTGATTTATTGAGGATTCCAACATCCAATTTCTCCAAAATCCCTGATTTTCCTTGAGGCTGCTATCACAGTGTTGTGCTGTCCCCCGCCCCCACCTTCAGCTCTGGCTCCACGGAGCCCTTCATGAGTTCCGATGTACCTTCTCAGTTTAATCAAAACAGAGCCAATCTCATCGAAAAAAATGTTCCTTGCAAAGCCACAACCAAAGCAAAAAAAAAAAAGCACTGGTAGGCACTGCCCAAAGCACAGCTGTGGCATGATTTCACAAACCAAAGTCATTTTAAACAGCGTTCTTAAAAGAGCGCGCACACCGGACTTTTCCCACAGCCACAAACAATTCCTAGCCACAATGAAAGGATTGAACATTATCTATTTCACCAGCCTTTACCTTTCCGAGGAAAAGCACCACTGGCGTGGGAGCTGTCATTTTAGTTACATAACTTTTTTCTTCTTTTTTTAGCTTCCCAGTTCCGTTTACGCAAGAAGCAACCAAATACTTGCCCATTTCTCTGAGACACTTTCACCGTCCCTCGGTTCCTCCTACCTCTTCTTCTTTTTAGATCCCACCGGAGGTTTTTCCTTCTCTCTTCCTCCTCCTCCTCCTCCTCCTCCTCTTTAAAAACCTGGCGGAATGTCTTTTAAGGAGCAGCTGGCATCGCTGGGTTAATCGTTGAGCGGGTGGCTTAGAATCCTGTTAAGTCTATTAATTAGTTTAATCGCTGGCTGGCACCCGAGACGAGGCGGGAGAGAGAGGGAAAGGGAGAGGAAGGAGAGAGGGAGTAAGAGAAAGAGAGAGAGAGAGAGAGAGAGAGAAGGAGAGGGAGGGGGCACTTAAATATTCAAGGAGCAGAATTCAGCAGCTGGTGCTGCTGCTGCTGGCTTGGCTTCTGCTGGTGGGGGGGGGAGCTCTTTCCCCCCTCAAATGGGTTGTATTTATCCATGGGGAGGAGTGGGGCGAAGTAAAGATTTCTGAAGCTGCTTCATTGAGTTTCCAGAAGGCGGAGGGCGTGTTTTCCCCTCCTCCTTGATGCTTCTGGCGAAAGGAAAACAAATAGATCGCGAGGCATTTCTGACGCCGCTCTGTCACTGGCGATGCGCTCAGCTGTCAAAGCTGCACACACAGACACACACATCCCCTCCTCCTCCTCCTCCTCCACCGCCACCACGGAGAGATTGGCAGTCTCAGCGGGCACAAGCTCCAGAGGGCTTCGCCGGACAGGTGAAATCTCACCTATTTCTGGGTTGGTAAAGCAGCAGCAGCAGCAGCGAGAAGAGCTGGCCCTTCAAAACAAACCCCGCCAGAGAAGGGAATAAGCAAATCCTCAGCTGCTTTGCAGTCAAGCCGAGAAACATTTTAGGGAGAGGGGGGAGAAGGAAAAAGGAATATTTTAAATATTATATTATATTATATATAGAGAGAACAGATAGGTAGGTAGGTAGGTAGAATACTATATATATTTAAATGTCAGCGCCAAAGATCAGTGCGCCCCCCCGGCTATCCCGCGATCTCCTGGCATGGCATGGCTGGATCCTAACCTCAAGAAGGCACCGGCAAGGCCGGGGCAGGAAAAGGGGCTGAAGGAGGCGACCCTGGAATGCGATGGCCAGAGGAGATCTCCACCCCAGCTCACCCCACTCCACCCCAGCTGGCTGAGTGACAGGGTCTGATCTGACCGCACCGCTCAAGCATTTCCTTTCCACCTTCCCTGCGCTCAGTTCCTCCTCCCCTCCCTTTCGCTGCTTCGGCTAACTTCAGCCGGCAGGATCCGTCCCCGTCCCCCCCTGGGAGGGGCACAGCCTTTTTTTTTTCCCTTCCCCCTCCCCACAACCTCCCCACCCCCGGCTGCAAAGTGATTAAGAAGCGCGACCCGAGAGGCAGCTTAAGCTGCTTAGAGCGCTCCTCCTCGGGGCTTCTTCCCGCCTTGACGCAAGAAGCGGCAATGCTTTGTTGCTTTGAGATTTACTACACAGTCCTGCGGTGGGGCTGGCAAAGGCGGTTCTCTCTCTCTCTCTCTCCCCCCCCCCCGCAACTTTTTGCAGGGCTGTGTGATCTGGGCAACGCAGGTCCTCCTAGCCCAAAGAAACCTGAGCTCTCCCCTAACGTTCCTCACTCCTAATAGCTGGACTTTGGTCTGTCTGGAGCAGGGGTCCCCAACTTTGGCAACTTTAAGCCTGGTGGACTTCAACTCCCAGAATTCTGGGAGTTGAAGTCCTCCAGGCTTAAAGTTGCCAAGATTGGAGACCCCTGGTCTGGAGGGAACTAAATTCCCCCAAATGGAGAGGACCAGGAAGGTAAAACTTATAATTATTTTTCAGGCTCTAAAGCAGGGGTCTCCAAACTTGGCCACTTTAAGACTTACTTACTTACTTACTTACTTACTTACTTACTTACTTACTTATTTATTTATTTTGTCACACAGTATATATGAGCGTAAGCATGAAATAACTATACAATATATAAGTATATATATGAGTATGTAATAACTAAATTAATTGAATATAAAGGACAGGGACAGTAGGCACTCTTGTGCTCTTATGCACGCCCCTTACAGACCTCTTAGGAATGGGGTGAGGTCAATAGTAGACAGTTTTTGGTTGAAGATTTGGGGATTTTGGGAAGAGGCCACAGAGCAATGGTGGGATTCAAGTAATTTAACAACCGGTTCTCTGCCCTAATGATTTCTTCCAACAACCAGTTCATCAAACTGCTCAGAAAGTTAACAACCGGTTCTCCCGAAGTGGTGCGAACTGGCTGAATCCCACCACTGCCACAGAGTCAGGTAGTGTATTCCAGGCATTAACAACTCTGTTTCTAAAGTCATATTTTCTGCAATCAAGATTGGAGCAGGTAATATTAAGCTTAAATCTATTGCGTGCTCGTGTACTGTTGCAATTGAAGCTGAAGTAGTCTTTGACAGGAAGGACATTGTAATAGATGATTCTATGAGTTCTATATTATACTATATATATATATAGTACACACAGCATGAACAAACGAGATGATACCTCCCGCCTACCAGCCATTTGGAAACCTGCCCTTATTGACAAACGTGTCCCTAACACGAGGAATGACACCAGACCCACACTCACGAGGTCCACACAGGATGTCACCACCACACATCCACCCAGAAAGCACACCCAAACCCACACTGATCAGGAAGCACGACCAAGGACCAGAAGCCAGACCGCAGCTGCAACATTAGCCACTTCAAACCCCTCCAATCCATACATGCAGCAGACTGACACCCACTACGAAGATGTAGCACGACCACGAACACGAAGCCAAACAGCAGCAGTGCAGCTCACCAGCTCAAATCCCCCTGCAGCACAGATTAGACTGAGCACAACCAAGCCCCACCAACACAGGACACACCCCAGCCAATCAGAGCACAGAAAACCCCATCCAATCAGAGCACAGCCAAGCTCCCACCCAATCAGTTCAAATCCCACTAGCAGTTAAAAGGAAGAAACAGCTGCGATCACACATTGCTACCAGAAGCTGAAGCCTGAAGATGACGAATGAGACTTTCGAACGTCGCCAAGACACTTCCAATTTTACACGGAGAAAACCCGAACAACCAAAGACCTATATATATATATATATATATATATATATATATATATATATATATATATATATATATATGTTTTCTGAGGTTTTCACGGTGTTTGTATATAGGTCTTTGGTTGTTGGGTTTTCTCCCGTGTAAAATTGGAAGTGTCTTGGCGACGCTTCGACGAAGTCTCATTCGTCATCTTCAGGCTTGAGCTGTGCTTCTGGGAGCAATGTGATCGCAGCTGTTTCTTCCTTTAACTGCTAGTGGGGTTTGAACTGATTGGGTGAGCTTGGCTGTGCTCTGATTGGATGGGGGTTTGTGCTCTGATTGGCTGGGGGTGTGTCCTGTGTTGGTGGGGGCTTGTTTGTGCTCAGTTTAGTCTGTGTTGCAGGGGGATTTGAGCTGGTGAGCTGCATAGCTGTTGTTTGGCTTTGTGGTCGTGCTACATCTTCATAGTGGGTGTCAGTCTGCTGCATGTATGGATTGGAGGGGTTTGAAATGGCTAATGTTGCAGCTGCGGTCTGGCTTCTGGTCCTTGGTCGTGCTTCATGATCTAATATAAAAATATTATATTATATGACTTCTCGGACTTCAACTCCCAGAATTCCCCAGCCAGCCAGCATGCTGGTTTGTTTAATCATGTTTACTCAATCTGTCCAAACGGCTTGGATCTGTCCAAAATGCCAGGTGATGAAAGCATGGTTTATAATTATTGCATTCCTATACCACCCTCAGCAATACATATACATACATACATACATACATACATACATATGCAAGGCACATGATCATAGTTTACTTATTTATCACATTTTTGAACTGCCCATTTCCCACACAGAGGGACTCTGAGCGATATCAATAAAATATTAAAATATATTTAAAAAACAGTTAAAAATCCAAAAAGGAAAGGATGATTAAAATGCAGTTAAAAATTAATGTAAAGGCAATGGGAGGGCTTTCAGGATACTAAGTGTGCACTGCGCAAGCCATTTACGACCTTGTGAAAATAGCCAAGAGCACAAAACACCTATGTGTAATTAGAATGCAGCCAGGAACTAAACACTGCCTTCAACATATCCTTAAACTACACAGTGCGTTTAATTCTAGACACTGCACTTCAAGGAAGATGTCAGTCAACGGAGGATAAAAATGGCCAAGGCTACAAAAACAAGATCTGTGAGAAAAAGCACAGTTTGTTTCAAGAAGACCAGGGATACGGGAACATCCCAGGATGTGTTTGTCTCAAGTAAAATTGATCTAAGACTCTGAAATGCAAAAAAATTGGGCCAGCAACAACTGGTGGCAAAGACCTAGAGATTTCTGTTTCCTGCCACCTATTGGTAATGCAGAAGCTCTTTTCTTTTAAAAAAATGACTGAAGATGCATTAAATATGCTTATTTACCAGGGGTGAAATTCAACAGGTTCTGACAGGTTCTGGAGAACTGGTAGCGGAAATTTTGAGAAGTTCAGAGAACCGGTAGCAGAAATTCTGAGTAATTCAGAGAACCGGCAAATACCACCTCTGGCTGGCCCCAGAGTGGGGTGGGAATGGAGATTTTACAGTATCCTTCCCCTGGAGTAGGGAGGGAATGGGGATTTTGCAGTATCCTTCTCTTGGAGTGGTGGTGGGAATGGAGATTTTGCAGTATCCTTCCCCTGCCATGCCCACCAAGCCACACCACGCCCACAGAACCGGTAGTAACAAAGTTTGAATTCCACCACTGATATTTACCAAACATTTGGATGATTAGTTGCGGCAGGAGTGAGTTGCTGTTTGGTCTGCCTTTCAGATTGGTTGATGTAACTAAGACCTTTAAAATAAAATAAAAACCCTCCTGTCTTTTAGGATAGCTGGTTTAGGTTATTGTTTGTAGACAGATTACTTTTAAGACTGTTTTAGTTGTTCTTTTGTAAACTATTCTGAGGCCCTCCAGAAAAATATCACAGCATCAGAACTGGCCAAGAACTTTCCAACATGTAGGATTTCACATCTAGAAACTAATCATCTGGTGAAAAAGAAAGATAAATTGCAGGGTTGTTTAAAACCAACCAATTTTAGATGTATAGGGCCACTACCTGCAACTGAACTAAATCATATCCAAGATGAGAACTAGCAACATCCGAGTGCATTCCTTTTTGGCCAAGATGCCTAAGGCTGTCAGACCTGCCTCAGCTTGAACCTCTAAGTAAGAACGATCCTTAACTCCATTTATTGAGAAAGGTATAGTTTACTAGAGGTCAAGTGCATTACAGTAATGCATAGTCAGAACTGAGAATCGCGTGCCAAAATACCCAGGTCTAACTTATAATATAATATAACAACAGAGTTGGAAGGGACCTTGGAGGCCTTCTAGTCCAACCCCCTGCCCAGGCAGGAAACCCTACACCATCTCAGTCAGATGGTTATCCAACATTTTCTTAAAAATTTCCAGTGTTGGAGCATTCACAACTTCTGCAGGCAAGTCGTTCCACTTACTAATTTTTCTAACTGTCAGGAAATTTCTCCTTAGTTCTATGTTGCTTCTTTCCTTGATTAGTTTCCACCCATTGCTTCTTGTTCTACCCTCAGGTGCTTTGGAGAACAGCCCGACTCCCTCTTCTTTGTGGCAACCCCTGAGATATTGGAACACTGCTATCATGTCTCCCCTAGTCCTTCTTTTTATTAAACTAGACATACCCAGTTCCTGCAACCGTTCTTCATATGTTTTAGCCTCCAGTCCCCTAATCATCTTTGTTGCTCTTCTCTGCACTCTTTCTAGAGTCTCAACATCCTTTTTACATCGTGGCGACCAAAATTGAATGCAGTATTCCAAGTGTGGCCTTACCAAGGCATTATAAAGGGGCACTAACACTTCACGTGATCTTGATTTTATCCCTCTGTTTATGTAGCCCATAACTGTGTTGGCTTTTTTAGCAGCTGCTGCACCCTGCTGGCTCATATCTAAATGGTTATCCACTAGGACTCCAAGATCCCTCTCACAGGTACTACTATTGAGCAAGGTACCACATATACGGTACCTGTGCATTTTGTTGGTTGGTTTTTTCCCCTCTCTTTTTTCCCCTCTCTTAATTGCCTTCCATTACTGGGCCCTCATGTCCAATCAAATTCAAACAAGATGTCACAGCGGTCACTTCAGGATAGGTATCAGGGTTCCAAATTACATACCCCCAGCAAACAAAACTCTGAGGCAGGTAGATACCTCAATCAATAGTTTTATTAGATATGTCATATTGGCACCGGCTGGTGAAAACCAACTCTAAATGTTCCTGCGGTTTTCACCTAATTAAAAGGTTTTCATTTTCTCAAAACAATCAGTCACATGGTCCAATCAGGATACAATCCAGTTGCTAGGTGACTTCAGTCCCCTCCTTCCAAGCACCTGCTGGAATGTCCTTGGTTCCCAAGAGAAAGTATGTTGTTTTGGCTACAAGCCCCAGCTATCTCTACTCCCCCCCTCCCTATCCTAAATTTTAATCGCGGCCAAATTGAATAAGTTTTTTAGTGGTATTTTAATAGTATTTATTTTGTAATAGGACTGTTTATTTTATCTGGCTGTAAACCGCCCTGAGTCCTTCGGGAGAAGGGCGGTATAAAAATTTAAATAATAAATAATAAATAATAAATATCCCTTAGTTCCAGCTGTGGCAGCACTGAAGCCTCAAAACGGCCTCAGTCAGGTCAGCTTCAGAGTTGACAGTAAGTTTGGTATGCAGCTGTGTTCCATTCCTTCCTCTGACATCAACTGGGCTCCATTCAGGGTTGAAATGCTCCCAGTTCACCCGGTTCGGACGAACTGGTAGTGATGATGGCTGGTGGTTTGGAGAACTGGTAGCGATGGCAACACAAGGCTCCGCCCACCCACCCGGTCGTTGTTACTTCCTGGTTTTAACCACGAAGTAACCTGTTTTTTACCCTCTCTGCGTGCGCAGAAGGGTTTGCTCATGCGCAGAGGGCTGGTGCGCACACATGACATGCATGCACACGCACTTCCGAACCAGTAGGGAAGGTACGTAGATTTCACCCCTGGCTCCATTCCCTACTTTACTTCATTTTATTATAGAATCTTTTTTTTTTATTTTAATTTTTAAAAAGTAGAAGTCAATGCCCTGCAAAACAAACTGTTAGGTTTGCTATCATTATTTCATATCATTATTTACAAGAATACAACTGGGCCCTGTAGGCATTCTTCAAAAATAAAGGAAATTAAAACTTCTTGAAAATATTTCTCTGTCTCAAAAGAGAAGGAAAAAAAAAACAATAAAGTTTTACAAGCCGTTTTTTGGAGTGATGAAGCTTATTTGGGTTTCTTTTATTTTTTCATGTTGTAACATGTTTTTCACCTGTGGCCACCTTGAAATACTTTAGCCCCACCCTGGTTGAGATTTATTGGCTTAGATTATTGTTCTCCGATTTGTTATTTCTTAGAAATGCTGGGCTGAAAATCTTACCATCTCCAACCACCAAGCTTTCTGGAGATGATGAGAAGGTGTCATCCAGTACACCTTCAGGATTGAGAAAGGCTTGCACAAGAAAGACTAATAAATATTTTCAGAAGTCCAAAGACAGCTGCAAAATCTGTAGTAGTGGGCAGACAATGGTATGAAATACTATTGTTATCTATGCAATTCCCTTAAGTATCACCAATTAAACATTCTTAGTTATTAAACATTAACTGTAAATGTTGTAGAATGTCAAACATGGGTAACTTTTGACTTACTCACTTACGACTACCATTGGAATCGGAATTGTCACTGCTAAGCAAAGTAGTTGTTACGTAAGTCACATCCTAGACCCGAGTGCTACTATATGATGGGGCGAAGTCCCCCATCCTTGCAGTTTGAAAATATGTGATCGCGAGTAGATAAGATAGGTGCGACTTCGGCAGGTACATTAATGGGGACATGAAAGGAGCCGTCAATCGGACATCCACTGGACAATGGTGTGTCAACCCTGAAGCTGACCTGACCTGGTCTGTTACTTGGAACCAGTGGTGGAATTCAATTTTTTTTTACTACGGGTTCTGTGAACGTGGCTTGGTGGGCGTGGCAGGGGAAGGATATTGCAAAATCTCCATTCCCACCCCACTCTGGGGCCAGCCAGAGGTGGTATTTGCTGGTTTTCTGAACTACTCAAAATTTCCACTACTGGTTCTCCAGAACCTGCTGAATTTTACCACTGCCTGGAACCCTGACATGCTGATGTCACTGCCTAATCCTTTTAACCAGGAAGCGCTCATGTGACCCCAGGACATTGCAACCATCGTAAATATATACTGGTTGCGAAGCACCCAAATTTTAATCATGTGACCGTGGAACTTTGGTCACTAAACAAATGGTTGTAATTTGAGGAGTACATGTACTGAATTATATACAGTTTCAAACATCAGTCAAATTTATGTAGAATAATTTTCAAGGTAATGCATCAAGTGAGGTTTGAAATTATTATTTTTTAGCCTAAAAGTTTATCATACCATTCTCACATCACATGAAACTATATTGCATTCTTGCTCCATTGTTATTTAAACATGGTGGAAACCTGTTTGCTTGCATTAGACTTAAAAGAGAAAAACATGAAACCAGCTTCAGAACTGGAATGCATAATGGGAGAGAAGAAAGAAAGAGACGTACAGAACATTCCCATGGTGCAACATAAATAATGCATTATTGTACGTGAATTCTTTGAAAGATCTATTGCCAACAAAGGCTGACAAGAAACAGACACGCAGAAACTTCCTCTTATCTGGACCTCCTGCATCTGGAATTCACTACTTAAGGGTCCATGATTCATGTGTCCCATGAGAAGGAGCCAAAGACCATGCATGCAGATGCTGGACATCTCCAAAATAAAACTCAGTCTCAGTTTTGATTTATTTATTCATTTGTATCCCACTTTTATTACTTCTTACAAGTAACTCAAGATAGCAAATATATCCAACACATCTTCCTCCTCCTAAAGCTGTAAACAACATCCTTGACTTAAACCCCTGAAGAATCTTCTCCAACCTGGTGCCCTTCAGATGCATTAGTCTTCTATTATCCTCCACTAGTATCTTGAAAGGTAGTTGAAAGAGTCAATTAATCATTAGACTCGTATAAGGTTGGGCCATACAAAATGTGCTTGTACATTATGACAAGCAAAGGATGGATAGGGGGGCCCTTCTGGATTTGAAGGGCTATGGTGTACTCAAACATCATTTGTACTAATTTAATGTTCCACAGATTTGAACAGGTAATGTCTATTCCAGTAAGTTTTTTTCTATTCCTTGGAATACATAGGAAATAAAGGAGAAACCCTAGTTAACATGACTCTGACATTCTCTAACGCAGAGGTCCCCAACCCATGGTCCACAGCCCGGACCCAATGAGTTACCCATTGGGAACTGGTGCAGTGGTGGGATTCAAATTTTTTTACTACCAGTTCTGTGGGTGTGGCTTGGTGGGCATGGCAGGGGAAGGATACTGTAAAATCTTCATTCCCACCCTACTCCAGGGGAAGGATATTACAAAATCCCCATTTCCTCCCAATCAGCAGAGACTCGGGAGGCAGAGAATAGATGGGGGTGCGGTCACTCAGAGGTGTCGTGTCCCACTCCTCCGCTGACGGCCGGGTCAGGGAAATCCGAATCAGGCGTGCCTCTGCAGCTCTGCCAAAGTCCTAGCAAAGTCCTCAGGGCAGGCAGGAGACCAGAAAGTGACTTCAGCAAGATATGTTTAGACTTTGCCTGACTCAGAGAATGCCAGAAAGCAGATCCTTTATATAGGCCATGGGGTGTGGCTCCATGACTCAGCACTTATCCAGGCCTGCCCCTCCCTTCCTTCTGTTGCCTCCGTCTATCAAGTCTTCTGACACGAGGGTCACTCCAGTCTGCAGCTGTTGGCAATTGACCTCCCTCAGGCTCACATGCTGTGGAGGAGGGGGAGGGGTCTAGTTGCTCCGTTTGCCTGGGCATGGAGCCAGAGCTGGGGGCTGGAGATACTTCCTCCTCTTCAGCCTGTCTGGGCATGGAGCCAGGGCTGGGGCCGGGAGGCATACTAGGACATTCCTCCGTGTTCGGAAGCAGATAAGAAGGCCCCGGCTGTGGTGAGATCGGACGAGACACAACAAGAGGTGGTATTTACAAGTTCTCCGAACTACTCAAAATTTCTGCTACCGGTTCTCCAGAACTGATCAGAACCTGCTGAAACCCACCTCTGGAACTAGGGCATGCACACAAAACCATCCCCTCTACCCGCCCTGCTGCCACTGTCCAGAAACCAGAAAGGTTGGGGATCACAGCCTAACAATTCAGCTTTTACCCCAAGCTGTGGAATACATCAGCAAAATGCTCGTTGGATATATTTGATGATTTGATAAGTGTTTCTTCCAATGAAAGATGTACTTTCTGTTGTTTTAGATACTGTACCTGTCAATCATCTTGAGTTGAAATGACAGATAGGACTAGGAGGCCTTGAGGGTTTTTGGCCAGAGGTTCACCACCTCTATACTAAACTATAAACTAAACCTACCAACTGACTTTACACAAAACACCAGACAAATATGTGACTGGCTAATTACTGGCATAGCGTGCCATGCGAACACAACCAATAATTTATTTGTGTTTGTTTCTGTTTTGCTACTTTAAAAAAAAACACTTTGTTCCATCAGTTCTTTAATTTCTTCCTAATATTTGTGTCCCTGAGAGCATGTCTTTTATTCAGTAAAAAACATGCACATCACATTCTTTGTTCGTCTCATGCAAAGGTCAGGATTGCAAAAAAATAACCCACAGACATTTATTCTCCAAAGAGTAATTTCAACACACACAAAAACACTATTTTTAACTCAGGTTCTGAAGTTGCCTACAGAGCGCATATAACCAAAGAGATCACAGCTATCGAAAGGTTATTTGCGTTTTTCCTTTTCCATTATAGAAAATAGTAATTGTAATTTATGTTTTTCAAGAAAATTTCTTCAGACCACACACAGGCTCTGCTCTTAAATGTCTGCCTTATAGTTACCCGTATCATCGCCAAGGAATGTTTTAACTTGAAGACTGCAAACATCCTAGGATTCATGGGATGAGCCTTGGTCATTTCCATCAAAAAAACATGAGAAAACAAAGTATTCAATATTCAATACCATTGGCCAAATGTCCCATTGGATGGTAGAGCACCCACAGATGGCTTCTCACCTGTTGCTGGGCAAAACTGCATTATTTGGGTACCAACTTGCCTGTCTCATCCCAATCTGGTCCTCAACAATCTGCTATGAATTTCCCCCATCCCTTCACTAATCCCTTCACAATACTTGACAACACAGTATCAACAGTAGAAACCTTCAAATTTCTGGGTTCTATCATATCACAAGATCTCAAATGGACAGCTAACATCAAAAACATCATTAAAAAAGGACAACAAAGAATGTTCTTTCTGCGCCAACTCAGTAAGCTCAAACTGCCCAAGGAGCTGCTGATCCAGTTCTACAGAGGAATTATTGAGTCTGTCATTTGCACCTCTATAACTGTCTGGTTCGGTTCTGCAACCCAACAAGAAAAACACAGACTTCAGAGGATAATTAGAACTGCAGAAAAAATAATTGCTACCAACTTGCCTTCCATTGAGGACCTGTATACTGCACGAATCAAGAAGCCTGTTATTAAGCCTGTTATTAAGAACACAGTAGCCTGCAATTACTGCAGGTTCGAGCCCGGCCCAAGGTTGACTCAGCCTTCCATCCTTTATAAGGTAGGTAAAATGAGGACCCAGATTGTTGGGGGGGGCAATAAGTTGACTTTGTAAAAATATACAAATAGAATGAGACTATTGCCTTATACACTGTAAGCCGCCCTGAGTCTTCGGAGAAGGGTGGGGTATAAATGTAAAAAAAACAAAAAAAAAACAAAGAAGAGGGCCGTGAAAATATTTGCAGATCCCTCGCATCCTGGACATAAACTGTTTCAACTCCTACCCTCAAAACGACGCTATAGAGCACTGCACACCAGAACAACTAGACACAAGAACAGTTTTTTCCCGAAGGCCATCACTCTGCTAAACAAATAATTCCCTCAACACTGTCAGACTATTTACTGAATCTGCACTACTATTAATCGTTTCATAGTTCCCATCACCAATCTCTTTCCACTTATGACTGTATGACTATAACTTGTTGCTGGCAATCCTTATGATTTATATTGATATATTGATCATCAATTGTGTTGTAAATGTTGTACCTTGATGAACGTAACTTTTCTTTTATGTACACTTAGACCATATGCACCAAGACAAATTCCTTGTGTGTCCAATCACACTTGGCCAATAAAATTCTATTCTATTCTATTCTATTCTATTCTATTCTATTCTATTCTATTCTATTCTATTCTATTCTATTCTAGAATAGATAGAATAGAATAGAATAGAATAGAATAGAATAGAATAGAATAGAATAGAATAGAATAGAATAGAATAGAATAGAATAGAATAGAATTTTATTGGCCAAGTGTGATTGGACACACAAGGAATTTGTCTTGGTGCATATGCTCTCATTGTACATAAAAGAAAAGATACCTTCATCAAAGTACAACACTTACGACACTTAATGATAGTCATAGGGTACAAATTTAACACTTAATGATACAACACTTAATGATAGTTAAGCAACAAAGTTACAGTCATAAGTGGAAGGAGACGGGTGATGGGAACGATGAGAAGATTAATAGTATGCAGATTTAGTAAATAGTTTGACAGTGTTGAGGGAATTATTTGTTTAGCAGAGTGACGGCATTCGGGAAAAACTGTTCTTGTGTCTAGTTGTTCTGGTGTGCAGTGCTCTATAGCGTCGTTTTGAGGGTAGGAGTTGAAACAGTTTATGTCCAGGATGTGAGGGGTCTGCAAATATTTTCACAGCCCTCTTTTTGATTCGTGCAATATACAGGTCCTCAATGGAAGGCAGGTTGGTAGCCATTGTTTTTTCTGCAGTTCTAATTATCCTCTGAAGTCTGTGTCTGTCTTGTTGGGTTGCAGAACTAAACCAGACAGTTATAGAGGTACAGATGTTCTTATGTTACAGCAACCATTCTCATCCTGATGCCTTACCTACCTGCTAGGACTACAAGTCCCAAAGTTCCTAGCACCCATGGTCATTCTTCAGCCTACTCTCAAGCTCAGTGAATAGTATAGAACCTTAAAGGGCCACTGAATTTAGTACTTCTACTCACCTGACCTGACCTGTACAATGTACGTCCTGATCGGTGAGAGCTAGAAGGGTAAAAAGAACATCTGCAAATATACAGCAAACCATGGTAATTTAAAGCAGGGACAGAAGTAGTTTTCAAGTTTTCTTTTTGGAACACTTTGAATGTATGATGTATTAAAAACCCTCTGCCTAATTCTGGAGGTCTTGCCATCTGAATACCGTAATTCTTTGGCATCAACTCTTAATTTTTTTTAGCTATCACTTTCACTGCAATGTAAGTAATGAGCGATTTAATTCCTCGGCCCTCTAACCACATTATCCAGTTTTACTGTATGATGAATTTATGATTCAGAGTTTCCTGCTTTCCCTGAGCAATGTGCTCCTTTCCTAAACCTTCAGTTCCACTCTATCAAGGAAACACGTGCCAAACACATTCGCTTCCTCCCACCCACCCCCAAGCTGTAAAGTCCAACTGCTGTGGTGAAATTCAGTTGTACGAAGTTCCACCAGCCATCGAGGTTCAAGATATAAGAAAAGGCAAGATATGAATCAAGCAGGGGTGGGATTCAGTCAGTTCGGGAGAACCGGATGTTAATTTTAATCTGGTTCACCGAACCGGTTGTTCCAAGGACTGGCTGACCCCGCCCACCCGGCCCCTCCCAGGAGTCTCCACATGGCCTGTTTTGGATGCCAAGTAAGTGCAGGACATGCGTGGAGGCTCTGGGAAGGTGAAAAACAGGCCTACCGCAAGTACGGAAACGGACCTGTTTTCAGCCTCCGCAGGTCCTCCAGTGCCTAGGGGAAGCTGTTGTCACCCACCTGGAGGCTCCAGGAAAGCCTCTGGAGCCTAGGGAGGGCAAAAATGCGCCACCGCCCCCCCGCCATGCAGGAGGCCGAGTAGGCCACACTCCTATGGCCATGCCCACACAGGAATTTTTTCAATCCCATCCCTGGAGTCAAGCCATAAAAAAATCTTCAAAATAGAGGGTACAGGTAGCCTCGACTTACGGCCACAACTGAACCCAAAATTTCCATTGTCATTTGTTAAGTAAGTTTTGTTTCATTTATGACCACAGAGCAGTTGCCACCGAAGTTAAGCGAATCACAGCAGTTGTTAAGTTAGCAACGTGGTTGTTAAGTGAATCTGGCTTCCCCATTGACCTTGCCTGTCAGAAGTTCGCAAAAGTTGATCACATGATCCCAAGACAACTGCAATCGTTATAAATGCATGCCAAGCATCCAGATTTTGATCGCGTGACTGAGTGGATTCTGCAACCATCGTAAATGTGAAAACCGGTTGTGACTTTTTTCACTTTGAACTAAATGAAAGGTTGTCAGTTAGTCACTAAAATGAATGGTTTTAAGTCAAGGACTACCCATAAAGTGAATTTAAGTCAGGCTTTTCAGTTTTAGGAAAAAGAAACCAACGTTGTCTGCATCCACAAATAAATTGTGCTACATAATGATGATCAGATAATCCCACCTTCTAGGGCAGTGATGGCTAACCTTATCTGGACCAAGTGCCTAAAGTGTATATAGGCATGTGTGCGTGCACTCATGCCCAATCCTCCCAAATGCAATGCGCACATGCCCCCTGTGCATGCGCCCCACCCCATGGATGCATGCATGCCCCCCTCATGTACGGCTGAGACTTGAAGTCCAGCTGGCCGGCGGGAGGCACGCTGTCATGCATGGCACAGCTGAACTGGGGTGACTGCTCGCGTGCCCACAAAGAGGCACAAGTGGTTGTGCCCACCTCTGGCACAAGTGCCATAAATTCGCCATCATGTTCTAGGGTAATCAGGTAATTCTACCTTTCTATCTCATTTGACGGAAATCTGCCTTTCTCTCTTGCATGTGTTAACATGACTCACTCAAATGTTTACAATAGACAGATTAAAACAGAAAGATTAAAACCGTTTGTTGGCCTAGTTGGGAATCAGAGAACTGGCCAAGCCTGGCGCCTCCTGATATTTTAATCCAGTAAGTGAGAGCATTGCATGTATCCCATCCAACTCTATATATTTTACAAATAGTGTGGTCTTTAGAAGATGGAGCTGTAAATGTGATTGGCCATTACTGGAAAGATTAGAGTAAATGAACCCATGAGTCATTCTTCTGAAACCCATGGTTGTTGGTTTTTTGGCTCATCAAAGACAGAAATGACAAATGACACACCCTTTCGCTCCCAAGCTTCATTTCCCATTAACTTCTGAATAGAAGAAGCTTTAAGAAACATCAAAGCACTTACCACCGTAAGTGGTTTTGGGTCACCCTGATGGAACATTTTCAAAAGCAAGGGGGCTTCAGGTCAGGATGTTTTACATTTGTGTGTTCCATGCGGTCTCGTGTACAGTTGTTCTCTGTGTGAGATGTCTCTTCGACTAGATTTGGAAGGGACCTTGAAGGTCTTCTAGTCCAACCCCCTGCTTTGGCAGGAGACCCTATACAATTTCAGACAAATGGTTGTCTGGTCTCTTTTTGAAAGCCTCTAGTGATAGAGGACCTTCAACTTCTGAAGGCAAGCTATTCAGTGGTGGGTTTCAAAAATTTTTACTACCGGTTCCGTGGGCATGGCTTGGTGGGCGTGGTATGACTTGGTGGGCGTGGCTTAGTGGGCGTGGTGTGGCTTGGTGGGTGTGGCTTGGCGGGGATGGCAGGGGAAGGATACTGTAAAATCTCCGTTCCCTCCCCATTCCAGAGGAAGATTACTGCAAAATCCCCATTTCCTCCAGCTGGGACTCAGGAAGCAGAGAATAGATGTGGGCGGGGCCAGTCAGAATTTTTACTACCGGTTCTCCGAACTAATCAAAATTTCCACTACCGCTTCTCCAGAACTGGTCAGAACCTGCTGAAACCCATCTCTGAAGCTATTCCATTGATTGACTGCTCTCTCCGTTAGGAATTTTCTCCTTAGTTCTAGGTTGCTTCTCTCCTTGGTTAGATTCCATCCATTGTTTCTTATCTTGCCTTCTGTTGCTTTGGAGAATAGATGGATCCCCTTGTCTTTGTAGGAGCCCCTCAAATATTGGAACACTGCTATCATGTCTCCTCCAGTCCTTCCTTTCGTTTGGCTAGACATACTCAATGCCTGCCGCCGTTCTTCGGATGTTTTAGCCTCCAATAATCATTCTTGTTGCTCTTCTCTGCACTCTTTTTAGAGCAGGGGTCCCCAACCTTGGCAACTTTAAGCCTGGAAGACTTCAACTCCCAGAATACCCCAGACAGCTTTGCTGGCTGGGGAATTCTGGGAGTTGAAGTCTACCAAGCTTAAAGTTGCCAAGGTTGGGGACCCCTGTTTCAGTCTCTAGATCTTTTTTATATTGTTATATTTTTTATATTCCAGACCTGGAAGCAGTATTTCAAGTGTGGTCTTACTTGAACTTAATGTGTTGATTTATTGTGGTTTTTTATTGTTTTATTGAATTATTGTATTTTTATTAATGTATTGATAGCCTATGACTATCATTAAGTGTTGTATCATTAAGTGTTAAATTTGTACCCTATGACTATCATTAAGTGTTGTAAATGTTGTACCTTGATGAAGGTATCTTTTCTTTTATGTACACTGAGAGCGTATGCATCAAATTCCTTGGGTGTCCAATCACACTTGGCCAATAAAAAATTCTATTCTATTCTGAAGTCCCATACAAGCATTCTCACCCAAAGTGATCACTAAACTGTTACGAAAATGAAAGTTTTCCATTTCAATCAAGCCTTAACCAAGCAATTAATATTCCCACATTCTGGCATTCTTCTGTATTCTTTGATTCTTCTCCGTCTTGGTTCATTAACTCTTTCTAGACTACTGACATATTTCCTGGTTCCTGGGGCTTATTTGCATCTGCAGCTCAACCCAGCTAAACTTTAAAAAAAAATATTGAGAGGAAATGCATAACAAAGCTTTCTACTACTCTACGGTATTCTTTCAAAGAGGCACCGTAAAGGGGACAGGAAATTATTCTACACAAGATCAAACTTCTATTCTGAGAGATCCCAGAAGGTCCTCTGAAGCCACTAGAGGGAGACGTAGTCACAGAGACTACCAGCTTCTTAAATCAGATCCTGCTTACTCCTGCATAAGGTTGAATTAATTTAAAATCTGAGCATGGGCGTATGTGTGTGTGCATACATGACCAGGAATGAGTAGATAAGGGGCAGGTAGAACCTCAACTCAATTCTGCATGGAGATTTCCAAAAATGTAAGCTCCTCCTTCCCCTGCAAATCAGAACTACAAGGGGTCATATTTAAGTCTACATTCTGAGTAAAGTACAGGTAGGTAAAGGTAAAGGTTCCCCTCGCACATATGTGCTAGTCATTCCCGACTCTAGGGGGCGGTGCTCATCTCCATTTCAAAGCTGAAGAGCCAGCACTGTCCGAAGACATTTCTGTGGTCATGTGGCCGGCATGACTAAACGCCAAAGGCGCACTGAACTCTGTTACCTTCCCACCAAAGGTGGTCCCTATTTTTTCTACTCGCATTTTTTACGTGCTTTCGAACTGCTAGGTTGGCAGAAGCTGGGACAAGTCACGGGAGCTCACCCCATTATGCGGCACTAGGGATTCAAACCGTTGACCTGCCGACCTTTCGATCGACAAGCTCAGCGTCTTAGCCACTGAGCCACCGCATCCCAAAGTACAGGTAGTCCTTGATTTATGACTACAATTGAGCCCAACATTTCTGACGCCAAGTGAGACGTTTGTTAAGTGAGTTTTGCCCCGTGTTATGACCCTTCTTGCCACAGTTGTTAAATGAATGACTGTAATTGTTAAGTTAGTACCATGGTTGTAAAGTGAATTTGGTTTCCCCATTCACTTTGCTTTTCAGAAGGTCGCAAAACGTGATCACATGACCCCCAGAATATTGCAACCGTGATAAATATGAGTCGGTTGCAAGCATCTGAATTTTGATCATGTGACCATGGAGATGTCACAACAGTCATAAGTGTGGAAAATGGTCCTAAGTCACTTTTTTCAGTGCCGTTGTAACTCTAAACAGTCACTGAATGAAAAGTCGATGATACTACCTGTATCAGCTTAGGAAGGAAGGGACACCTTTTTGCAAACCTGTTCGTTATCAGTGATACCATTTTAACAATTCAATGTGAGTTGAAGCGTATTCCTGCCATTCTGGCAACCCATCCATCAGATCTTTGTATTGCCACGGGCATAAATCTCTTTTGCAATTGTTTAACATTCATACCTGGCAACGGTAGGGTACCAGGTGCTTTAGAAAACACCCAAGCAAGAGAGTTCCCATCTGAAAGATATTGCCAAATAACACTCTCCAAATAGCAATCAATTGCCATCCAGCTGGAAACAATTAGAAATTGTTATTGTATATAGCTTAAGTCATCACATTGCAAGAGTCTAATACATACAGATGTGTCAAGCTAATCATAAAGGCTGCCTTCGTATCCATTTTTTTTTTACAGAAAAGTGCCCAACCAAGCCATTTAATAGTAGCTAAACAATCGGAGAAAACAAGTTATTCAATTGCTCCAACTGAGAGACAGTCCTCTTTAGCATTCCCTACGTAGCTCAATTGCTATTATCTCATTCATTCATTCATTCAATTAACTTGCATATTATGAATCAACATGGACTCACACTGGTTTACAAAACAGTCAAGGACAACAGTTAAAAAGCTGAAATACATGTGAATAATAGCAACCAAT